>NC_044035.1:35726520-36055020 GCF_901765095.1 Microcaecilia unicolor | reverse complement strand
TTTTTAAATTTTTGCCAAAAATGGACGTGCAGCAAAATGAAAATTGCAGTGCATCGATTTTGGTTCTGAGACCTTACCGCAAGTCATTGACCTAGTGGTAAGGTCTCATGTGGTAACCGGGCAGTAATGGTCTACGCATGTCAAAATCCACTTGACGCATGTAGCTGTTGTGCGTTGGAAAATAAAAAATATTTTTCAGATGCGCGTAGTGGACACGTGCCAAAATTGAAATTACCGCAAGGACCACGCAGTAACTGGGCGGTAACTCCAATTTGGCCCATGTTGGGCGCACGTAGGTGCCTTCATGACTTAGTAAAAGGGTCCCTTAAACCCCCATTGCCTCAGGAATAAACATAAGGCTAGATGCACTAAAGTGTATGGATCCTCAGAAGCTTAGCCGAGATTGGGAGGCGGGGCTGGTGTTTGGGAGGCGTGGCTAGTGCTGGGCAAGACTTCTACGGTCTGTGCCCTGAAAATGGCAGATACAAATCAAGGTAAGGTATACACAAAAAGTAGCACATATGAGTTATCTTGTTGGGCAGCCTGGATGGACTGTGCAGGTCTTTTCTGCCCTCATCTACTATGTTACTATCGTTATTATGTATATAGGCAAGCGCTAGTCATTTTTATTAGTAAATAGAACCTGCAGTATAATTTAGAATACCCAATATGAACGAGAAAAGAGCACAATAATTAAAATTTGAAGGTAAGTAGCTCCTGAGGCAGCAGTTGGAACACTGTGAAACGGTGGCCAGTGTTGGGGTAGTTGATGCACTGACTTCTACACTGATTAAAAGTTAACTGCTTTTGGGGCCCTTATACTAAAGAGTTGGCGTGTGGCAACCCGGAGCTGCTGCCGGCCCAACGCGGGTACCGGCAGTAGTTCCACCCCTAGCGCGCGCAATTTTCAACACTAGACGATATTGAACAAATATTTCTGTAGTGGGTTACCCCAGTGGCGTAGCCACAGGTGGGCCTGGGTGGGCCGGGGCCCACCCACTTAGGGCTCAGGCCCACCCAACAGTAGCACACGTTTAGCGGTAGCTGGTGGGGATCCCAAGCTCCGCCAGCTGAAGGCATTCCCCTGATAGTAATTAAAATGCTGCTCTCCACGATAATGGCACCTGTGCATGCTCAGTTTTCAGCGCATGTCTACTGCAGACTGCCAAGGTGGAAAGAAGCTTTTTCCCGCCAGCTCAGATATGTTTCTGGTGGCGGTTGGGAAGAACACTTGGTGCCCACCCATTTCTTGCCTATGCCCACCCAAAATCTGTTGTCTGGCTACACCCCTGGGTTACCCGGTGGTAATTGGGCAAAGTTGGGCATTTTCTGGTTACTGCTGGGTTAGCACGGGAGCCCTTACTGCCACTTCAATGGCTGATGGTAAGTGCTCCCCCCCCCTGAAATGGTTGTGCAGAAAGTGCGAACTTACCAAACAGCCATTTCTTTTTTTCAGCCTTTTTACCCGTTGCGGTAAAAGGGGACCTGGCGCGTGGCAAAAACGTCTGCCGCCCTTGCGCAGGTCCCCTTTTACTGCAGCTTAGTAAAAGGGCCCCTTTATTAGTAAGAAGAAAATGTTTAAAATTTTTAAAAATGTAAAAAATGAGACAAAAGTGATACATTAAAGAATGGGAGGCTTTTGCCTATGATCAATGCTGACAGATTATCATAAATTTGAAATCTGCATTTTCTGAGCCTTTTCCCACCAATTTGTTTTGCCATTTAAGGGATCCTTTTACTAAGGTGCACTGAAAAATGGCCTGCGGTAGTGTAGATGCGTGTTTTGGGCACATGCAGAATTATTTTTTAGAGCACCTACAAAAAATTTCTTTAAAATTTTTTTTTGATGAAAACGGACATGCGGCAAAATGAAAATTGTGGCGCATCCATTTTGGGTCTGAGACCTTACCGCAAGCCACTGACCTAGAGGTAAGATCTCATGCGGTAACTGGGCGGTAATGGTCTACGCGCGTCAAATGCCACTTGACGCGTGTAGCTGCCACGTGCCAGAAAATAAAAAGTCTTTTTCAGGCGTGCGTAGTGGACATGCGCCAAAATTCAAATTACCGCAAGGGTCACATGGTAACCGGGTGGTAACTCCAATTTTGTGCGTTTTGGGCGCAACCTAGACGCCTACATAGCTTAGTAAAAGGACCCCTAAGTCATGTTGAACGTATAATAAGTGAAGTGTTTTGGGTGTGTATTTTGCTATCCTTCCTTCCAGTATATAATACAGGGGTGCTTTTTAGTAACTCAGGCACGCCAGGGACAGGGGAGTATGCACTGTGCCCAATGTAACTTGCTATGAGCTAACTATAATACAAAACAAAATCTGGGTAAATGGCTTTGAAACTTGCTTTTATCATATAGACCTACCACTCAGAAACTTAACCAGATCATCTCAAACATACCTAAACCTCCACTATCCAAACTGCAGAAACATTAAATACAAAACAACCTATGCGTCAAGCTTCTCCTATACAAGCACACAATTATGGAACGCACTGCCTAAGGCTGTGAAGACAACCTACGACCACCTAAACTTTAGGAAATCATTAAAGACTTATCTGTTCAAAAAGGCATACCCCGCCGACCCAACATAAATGCCTGCACTCTGCAACACATTATAACCACAGCTTGTACCGGACACTAAACAATCTTTCCTCTCCTTGATTCCCATTGTAACTGAAACATATGTTCCTTACTCAACCATAATACCACCTGTATTTGTTTCTTTACCGGACTGGCGAATGCCTCTACGGTACTATGTAAGCCACATTGAGCCTGCAAATAGGTGGGAAAATGTGGGAGACAAAAGTAACAAATAAAATAAAAAAATAAAAATATACAGCGTGTAACGTAACTTTCGTTGTCTCAGACCTATCCTTCCTTGAAAACCTTATGAGGAATATAAGAAAGTCTTAAGGAAACCACAAAAAACAAAAAACAAAACAACCTTGTGATCTCTGTACTGAGCTATTTTGATTAGACACCTTTTTTGAAGATTGATTAACCAGGCTTTTTATCCTAGCCATCAAGGATGTTGCTCTGGGACTGATCTGAAGAGGAAGTAGAAGGGAATGACAGCAGATGGATGGCTTTCTTAAACACTTCTGCTTAGTACCTGTCTCAGACACAGAATATTGGGCAAATCAGACTTTTGGTTTCACCCAGTTTAGTATTTCTTAGGCTATTATACAAACGCCCCTTGTTTCTGTTATGCTGTATTAGTTTGCTGCATTTTTAATTAATTAATTAATTATTTATCTGTTGCATTTGTATCCCACCTATTTGCAGGCTCAATGTGGCTTACAATGTTCCGTCATGGCAATCGCCAATCCAGAGTAAAAGATACAATTGGTATTGCATAAAGAACAAGG
Organism: Microcaecilia unicolor; assembly: GCF_901765095.1. Taxonomy (NCBI): domain Eukaryota; kingdom Metazoa; phylum Chordata; class Amphibia; order Gymnophiona; family Siphonopidae; genus Microcaecilia; species Microcaecilia unicolor. The sequence continues at coordinate 36,051,640 of NC_044035.1, read as the reverse complement.
ATGACATAATAGAATTAAGCAATCAGGTATTTAGAGATCACATTCGGAATATCAGGTAAGCGGTGGCGCGTTACAGTTCCTATGATGGCTCATTGTGGTATGCCTTGTTGAAGAGTTAAGGCTTCAGTGATTTCCGAAAGTTGATTAGGTCGCACATTGTTTTCACGTCAAATGGCAATGCATTCCACAGCTGCGTGCTCATGTAGGAAAAGCTGGACGCATGTGTTAGTCTGTATTTTAGTCCTTTACAGCTGGGGAAGTGAAGATTCAGGAATGTGCGTGCTGATCTTTTAGCATTCCTGGGTGTGATTTTCAAGATCAATTTCATATTGTTATTAATGCATTTTGCTTGAGCCATTTTTATTAGCAACATGACGCTCAGCATAACGAGTGTTAGAAAGTTGAGGCTTGGTTTTCGGTCACTGAGACCTGGCAGCTTTGAATCAGCTGTAAATAGATTTCTGTGGCAAACCCATATAAGCCAAATTAAATTAGTCTAAATGGGAAGTTTTGCATGTTCTACCTAAAATCAACGTGATGTAGATATGAACAGATTTGCAAAATGCTTTCTTAACCATTCTCCTGATCTGCTCTTCTACTGATAGCATAGAATCAAGAACCACTCCTAGGTTTTGAACTTGAGGCCGTGTTGCCACTACTACATCCCTGACCTGTGGTCCCACTTTCCTTGCAATCCATAAATGATCTAGACATGGGAGCAACTAGTGAGGTAATTAAATTTGCTGATGACACAAAGAGGGGCATAATCAAAAGGGGCGCCCAAGTTTTCCTGAGGACGTCCTCGCAGGACGTCCCGGCGAAGGGGCGGGGAAACCCGTAGTATCGAAACAAGATGGACGTCCGTCTTTCATTTTGATGATACAGTGGGGGACACCCAAATTCTGACATTTAGGTCATCCCTAGAGATGGTTGTCCTTAGACTTGGTCATTTCTGATTTTCGGCGATAATGGAAACTAAGGACGCCCATCTCAGAAACAACCAAATACAAGCCCTTTGGTCATGGGAGGAGCCAGCATTTGTAGTGCACTGGTCCCCCTCACATGCCAGGACACCAACCAGGCACCCTAGGGGGCACTGCAGTGGACTTCAGAAAAAGCTCCCAGGTACATAGCTCCCTTACCTTGTGTGCTGAGCCCCCCCAAAACTCACTACCCACAACTGTACACCACTACCATAGCCCTTACAGGTGAAGGGGGGCACCTACATGTCGGTTTGTGGTGGGTTTTGGAGGGTTCATATTTACCACCACAAGTGTAAAAGGTGGGGGGGAGGGGGTGAGCCTGGGCCCGCCTGCCTGAAGTGCACTGCACCCACTAAAACTGCTCCAGGGACCTGCATACTGCTGCGATGGACCTGAGTATGACATTTGAAGGCTGACAAAGAGGCTGGCACAAAAGATTTTTAAACTATTTTTTTGAGGGTGGGAGGGGATTAGTGACCAATGAGGGAGTAAGGGGAGGTCATCCCCGATTCCCTCTGGTGGTCATCTGGTCAGCTCAAGCACCTTTTCGTGGCTTGGTCGTAAGAATAAAGGACCAAGTAAAGTCATCCAAGTGCTAGTCAGGGGCGTCCTCGACCTATAATCGAAAAAAAGGGCGTCCCTGACTAGCACTTGGATGTGTTAGGCACACTGAAGTCCCGCCTTCGCTACGCCTCTGACACGCCCCTGGGAACTTTGGTCATCCCTGCGACGGAAAACAGTTGGGGACGCCCAAAATAGGCTTTCAATTGTGCTGATTTGGGTGACCCTGAAAGAAGGACGCCCATCTTCCGATTTGTGTCAAAAGATGGGCGTCCTTCTCTTTCGAAAATAAGTCTGATAGTTATTCAAATTTGTTAAATCGCAAGAGGATTGTGAAAAATTACAAGAGGAACTTACAGACTGGAAGACTGGGCGTCTAAATGGGGGAGAGGTGAATGGGGGGGTGGGCACAGAGGTGGATAGGGGAGAGAGTCTGTTGTTAAAAATTTACTAGCACACCATTGTAAACAGGCAAAGCTCACTTTCTGACAAATGACCACTTGCATTTCTCCACTCTCCAACTCAGTAAAATCTCAAATGGGTCTACTGAGGTTTGATCTTACCCTAGATGCTTTTAAAGTAAGACTACATCATGCAAGGTTCCACGTTAGGAGTTACGGACCAAGAAAGGGATCTGGGTGTCGTCGTCGATAACACACTGAAACCTTCTGCTCAGTGTGCTGCTGTGGCTAAGAAAGCGAATAGAATGTTGGGTATTATTAGGAAAGGTATGGAAAACAGGTGTGAGGATGTTATAATGCCGTTGTATCGCTCCATGGTGCGACCACACCTTGAGTATTGTGTTCAATTCTGGTCGCCGCATCTCAAGAAAGATATAGTAGAATTGGAAAAGGTGCAGCGAAGGGCGACTAAAATGATAGCGGGGATGGGACGACTTCCCTATGAAGAAAGACTAAGGAGGCTAGGGCTTTTCAGCTTGGAGAAGAGACGGCTGAGGGGAGACATGATAGAGGTATATAAAATAATGAGTGGAGTGGAACAGGTGGATGTGAAGCGTCTGTTCACGCTTTCCAAAAATACTAGGACTAGGGGGCATGCGATGAAACTACAGTGTAGTAAATTTAAAACAAATCGGAGAAAATGTTTCTTCACCCAACGTGTAATTAAACTCTGGAATTCGTTGCCGGAGAAAGTGGTGAAGGCGGTTAGCTTAGCAGAGTTTAAAAAGGGGTTGGACGGTTTCCTAAAGGACAAGTCCATAAACCGCTATTAAACGGACTTGGAAAAATCCAAAATTCCAGGAATAACATGTATAGAATGTTTGTACGTTTGGGAAGCTTACCAGGTGCCCTTGGCCTGGATTGGCCGCTGTCGTGGACAGGATGCTGGGCTCGATGGACCCTTGGTCTTTTCCCAGTATGGCATTACTTATGTACTTATGAATGTTTATCTTTCTGCCCGCAGGAAGTCATTTTGCTATCCGTTAAGGGCAGAAAACATTCATTCTGTAACACAGCTTATGTCACACCCATGAAATGCCCCCTCTGAGAACATTTTCTTTTAGGCGACTATCAGACTTGAACACATTTATTTTTGTTTCATTTGATTATATGCTTTATATGTTTTTCTGTATGAAAAAAATGTATGTCTGTTATGCCATTTTATGGATGTTTTTCTGTTTCGAAAATGAGCCCCTACATGCATGCGTAGGATAAACACAAAGGAATCCTGTTTTGAAGGAATGGTTCCATGAAATCTTAGTGGAGATTGGGTTGCGACACCGGTAATTGGGAATCAAAATGGGAGCTGGGCAGACTTCTACGGTCTATGCCCTGATTGTGACTGAATAGATAGGGATGGGCTGGAGTGTAAATTTTAAGGGACTTCAACGTTAGCGTCAGAACTTAGTATAAGAAGAGTGCTGGGCAGACTTCTACGGTCTGTGCCCTGAGAATGGCAAGGACAAATCAAACTCGGGTATAAAGTATCACATACCATGTAAAATGAGTTTATCTTGTTGGGCAGACTGGACGAACCATACAGGTCTTTATCTGCCATCATTTACTATGTTACTATGACAAATCAAACTCGGGTATACATATAAAGTATCACATACTATGTAAAATGAGTTGATCTTGTTGGGTAGATTGGACGAACCGTACAGGTCTTTATCTGCCATAATTTGCTATGTTACTATGTTACTTTTTGGGGTTCTACATGGAATGTTGCTACTAATTGGGATTCCAGAATCTTGTAACTCTTTAGGATTCCAGAATCTTCAGAAGTTTTAGTACAAGAACAGTGCTGGGCAGACTTCTACGGTCTGTGCCCTGAGGTTGGCAAGGACAAATCAAACTCGGGTATACATATAAAGTATCACATACCATGTAAAATGAGTTTATCTTGTTGGGCAGACTGGACGAACCGTACAGGTCTTTGTCTGCCATCATTTACTATATTTCTATGTTACTTTTTGGGGTTCTACATGGAATGTTGCTACTAATTGGGATTCCAGAATCTTGTAACTGTTTAGGATTCCAGAATCTTCAGAACTTTTAGTACAAGAACAGTGCTGGGCAGACTTCTACGGTCTGTGCCCTGAGGTTGGCAAGGACAAATCAAACTCGGGTATACATATAAAGTATCACATACCATGTAAAATGAGTTTATCTTGTTGGGCAGACTGGACGAACCGTACAGGTCTTTGTCTGCCATCATTTACTATATTTCTATGTTACTTTTTGGGGTTCTACATGGAATGTTGCTACTAATTGGGATTCCAGAATCTTGTAACTGTTTAGGATTCCAGAATCTTCAGAACTTTTAGTACAAGAACAGTGCTGGGCAGACTTCTACGCTCTGTGCCCTGAGATTGGCAAGGACAAATCAAACTCGGGTATACATTTAAAGTATCACATAATGTACAGGTCTTTATCTGCCGTCATTTACTATGTTACATCTCTCACAGACATTAGACTATCTTGATACTTAATGGAGTAGGAAACAGTTACTAGGCAGAAGTCACAGCCTGGATCCTATTATTTTATATGGGCAGAAAAGCAAATCATTTGATTAAGTTTTCGCCCATAGCGACATAATGAGATTCATGCAGCAAAAGGGAGGCAGACTGAATGAACTGTACAATCTTTAACATCATAGTCGATGATTCTATATTCTAAGTTACTCTGATAAATAGGTATCATTCATAACTTTATTGTTGCTCTTTATTACTATGTATTAAAGTAGATTACCATGGCAACTTCATAGGTTTATTCAAGATTACAAAAGGACCCTGTAATTGAATTTTGTATTATTATTGGACCAGGGTGGCTTTGCAGTTTCTCTGCAAAAATGAATTGTGGTGTTCTTTTTTAAAATTTAATAATATTGATTTTTTTTTCCTGCAGTTAAGCCAGGGGAAATATGGTTTTCCTTTGGAGACAAGTCATAAGGAATATTGATACCTTGACACAAAGGGGAGAACGCATCAAGAGTTTGCTTCAGTGCAAAATTTGCCCTAGCTTTTTGTCTGTGGCTTCTTTCCTCCTTGTAAATGCAGGCATACTTTTATTTAGGAGTCTTTAGCCATTTTTGCACTGGAGGAATAATGGAAGGACGTTAACTGACCCCCCTGTTTACTAAGCTGCACAGCAATGCCAACACAGTCCAGCGGAGGAGTAGCTTAATGGTTAGCAGCGGGCTTAAATCCTGGCGACCTGGGTTTGATTCCTGCTGCAGCTCCTCGTGACCTTGGGCAAGTCACTTAACCCTCCAATGCCCCAGGTACAAAAAAATGTAGGGGTCCTTTTACTAAGGTGCGCTGAAAAATGGTCTGCGCTGGTGTAGACACATGTATTGGGTGAATGTGGGTCCATCTTCCAGCGCACCTGCAAAAAGGCCTTTTTTGGGTGGGGGGGGGGGGGGGGCGAAAATAGACCCACACTTTATTAGCTGAAGTGTAGTGTCCAGTTGTATGCATAGCCAGATTGTGCTCAGCTTGATAGCTACATAATTTACTATATTCATATTTAAGTTGAATCAGAGACATAAGTATTTTGTGGCATTTAGTATTAAAATGAAGTGATTCCAGTTCTTTCATTTTATTTTCTAGCTGAAGAAGTTGCATAAATTCCCGTTTTTTCTTCCAGGCAGCAAAGCTTATTATTTCACCTCTAAGACAAGCTTTAAAGGCTTTCCAGGTGGAAGGTGGTAGAGGATCTATATTATCATGCCATGTGTAGAAATTCATTATAAAATAATCAATTTTTTGGAGGAAATCTGAATCCTCAAGGAATTTATTAATAAATCTCCATATGTGCTTCGGTTTACTATAGTCAAGCTATAATTTAAGATGGATCATTACGTGATCACTAATTAAAACTGGATCAATTTTCATGTGAATGATCTGAGTTATTAAGGATTTAGAGAGAAGAAAAAAGTATGTTCTTAAGTATGAGTGTTGTGGAGCAGAATAAAATGAGTATTTGCTACCATCAGGGTGTAGAAGGTGCCAAATATCCACAAGACCTAATGCTTGGATGGTTGCAAGAAGCTCCTTTCTCATTTTGGTTTGTCTTTGAATGCAGTTGGATTGACTATCCGAGATGTTATCCAAGTAACATTAAAATCTCCAGCCAACAAGATTGGTACAGTGCTATATATTCTTATAAAACCTCTTTGATTTGATGTATAAAGTCATGTGTATCAATATTGGGGTCCAGAATACAAACAAGAGAAAACAAAGAGATCCCACAAACTGCAGACAGATTAAAAAAAAGCAGTGGGAACCACTAGGCAAACGAGTAATTAGTCCACAGAGCACTATAAGAGAATGATAAAAGCAAAATGACCGTAGTCATATGTGTCAAGTCCTACGTATGAACTAATCCTATATGTGAATTCTAAATAAAGAGCTTCTTTTTGGACTATTTGCTTGTTTGTCTGGTGGTTCCAACTGCATTTTGTTGCTGTATCAACATTGGGTGCATAAACATTCATGAAAGAAAATTTGATAGGACCAAGCTATAGTGTGGCCATTGCCCATCGACCATTAAGTTCAAAAGATTGTTGGACAATATGAAGATTCCTTTTGTATAAAATAGCCATTCTTCCTTTGTTTTTAGAATGAGTAGGTACAGAAATTGAGTGACCAATCCATGGAGAATTAAACCTCATCTAATTAGAGTTTGCTAAGTGAGTCTCTTGCAATAGTAATATGTCAAGATTGCACTTTTTAGCATGATTAAAGATTTTTTGGCATTTAGTTGGATGATTCAGTCCATTCACATTCCACGAGGCTATATTGCAAAAGGATGAATCAAATCATATCAAGACAAAGCTTAAATAACACAGTATGCCCAACAGTAGTACTCAGCATTAGAAATGCATGACATATCAATAGAATCAAATAAAAATGGACCAAATCAGTATACCCATCATCAGAACTATAGTTGTAATTAAAATAAGGAACCAATGACATTCCGGCAGCCATTTCAAGCATTTGGATACTTAAACAGCTCTCAATCTCTATGGGACCCTTTTACTAAAGGGTTGCCAAGCGGGAATGGACTTGCTGTGAGACCATCTGGAACTACCACCCGCCCACCATGGCTGCCAGTGGTAGTTTTGCCCCCAGAGCATGGCATTTTAGGTGCTGCTGGAATTTTTCCAAAAATGATCACTACTACTACTACTACTACTATTTAGCATTTCTATAGCGCTACAAGGCATACGCAGTGCTGCACAAACATAGAAGAAAGACAGTCCCTGCTCAAAGAGCTTACAATCTAATAGACAAAAAATAAATAAAGTAAGCAAATCAAATCAATTAATGTGAACGGGAAGGAAGAGAGGAGGGTAGGTGGAGGCGAGTGGTTACAAGTGGTTACGAGTCAAAAGCAATGTTAAAGAGGTGGGCTTTCAGTCTAGATTTAAAGGTGGCCAAGGATGGGGCAATAAGCTCAGGAAGTTTATTCCAGGCGTAGGGTGCAGCGAGACAGAAGGCGCGAAGTCTGGAGTTGGCAGTAGTGGAGAAGGGAACAGATAAGAAGGATTTATCCATGGAGCGGAGTGCACGGGAAGGGGTGTAGGGAAGGCCGAGTGTGGAGAGATACTGGGGAGCAGCAGAGTGAATACATTTATAGGTTAGTAGAAGAAGTTTGAACAGGATGCGAAAATGGATAGGGAGCCAGTGAAGGGTCTTGAGGAGAGGGGTAGTATGAGTAAAGCGACCCTGGCGGAAGATGAGACGGGCAGCAGAGTTTTGAACCGACTGGAGAGGGGAGAGGTGACTAAGTGGAAGGCCAGCAAGAAGCAGATTGCAGTAGTCTAAACGAGAGGTGACAAGGGTGTGGATGAGGGTTTTGGTAGAGTGCTCGGAAAGAAAGGGGCGGATTTTACGGATGTTGTAAAGAAAGAAACGACAGGTCTTGGCGGTCTGCTGGATATGAGCAGAGAAGGAGAGAGAAGAGTCAAAGATGACCCCAAGGTTTCGAGCTGAGGAGACAGGGAGAATGAGAGAGCCATCAACAGAAATAGAAAACGGGGGGAGCAGGGAGGTGGGTTTGGGGGGGAAAATGAGAAGCTCGGTTTTGGTCATATTTAATTTCAGGTGGCGTTGAGACATCCAGGCAGCAATGTCAGACAAGCACGCTGAAACTTTGGTTTGGATGCAAGGTGAGATATCAGGGGTAGAAAGGTAGATTTGGGAGTCATCAGCATAGAGATGGTAGGAAAAGCCATGGGATGAGATTAATGAACCAAGGGAAGAAGTGTAGATAGAAAAGAGGAGGGGACCAAGAACAGAACCCTGAGGTACGCCGACAGGCAGAGGGATAGAAGTAGAAGAGGATCCACCAGAGTGAACACTAAAGGTGCGGAGGGAGAGGTAGGAAGAGAACCAGGAAAGGACAGAGCCCTGGAATCCAAGTGAGGACAGGGTATCAAGAAGTATGCTGTGATCGACAGTGTCAAAAGCAGCGGAAAGATCAAGAAGAATGAGGATGGAATATTGACCTCTGGATTTAGCCAGTAATAGGTCATTGGAGACTTTAGTAAGCGCAGTTTCGGTTGAGTGGAGAGGGCGAAAACCAGATTGTAGTGGGTCAAGAATAGCATGTGAGGAGAGAAAATCAAGGCAGCGGCGGTGAACAGCAAGCTCAAGTAATTTGGAGAGAAAAGGAAGGAGGGAGATGGGTCGGTAATTAGAGGGACAAGTAGGGTCAAGTGAAGGCTTCTTAAGGAGAGGTGTGACCACAGCATGTTTAAAGGCAGCAGGGACAGTCGCAGTGGAAAGTGAGAGGTTGAGAATGTGACAGATAAAAGGAATAAGAGTAGGAGAGATGGCATTAAGAAGGTGGGTGGGAATGGGATCACAGGAACAGGTGGTACATTTTGAGGAAGAAAGGAGAAGTGTAGTTTCCTCAATAGTAACTTCAGGAAAGGAGGAAAGGGGATGAGGGGAAGGAGAGAGAGGGGAACGGACTAGTGGAGGGAGAGCTGGTGAGGTAGAGAAAGCAAGGTTTATCTTTTGAACCTTGTTGTGAAAGAATTCAGCAAGGGTCTGAGGAGATAATGAAGGGGGAGTTGGGGGAGGGGGCACCTTGAGGAGAGAGTTCAATGTGGTGAAGAGAAGTCGAGGATTAGAGCCAAGAGAGTTGGTCAGTTGGATATAATAATCCTGTTTGGCACGTAAAAGAGCAGATTGGAAGGAGGTCAGCATGAACTTAAAGTGTAAGAAATCAGCAAGGGCCCGAGATTTCCACCAGAGGCGTTCGGCGGAGCGGGTACAGGAACGTAGGTAGCGGATATTAGAAGTCAGCCAAGGTTGGGGTTTTGTACGCCTTACAGGGCGGGTCATCAAAGGTGCAAGAGTGTCTAAGGCAGAGGATAGAGTGTAGGGGGGTTACCACTAGATTAGCGTGGGTGACCTTACAGCTACCTCAGTGGGTGGCTGTAAGTGCTTCACCCAAAATAGCCACGCAGTAAGTGTGACCTTACTGCACAACCATTTCTTTTCTCCACCTTTTTACCCACTGCAGTAAAAGGGGACTCTGCGTGAAGCAAAAACTCATGCTGCCACCAGAGGCATATCTGGATTTTGGCGGGAGGGGGGAGCAGAGCCAGAGTGAGGGGACACATTTTAGCCCCCCCGTCACCGTTGACCCCCCCTGCCACCGCCGCCATTGCCGGACCCCCCTGCCGCCAAGTTTGAACCCCCCCCGCCGACGACCCTCTCCACCCCCTCCCACCGCCAACCCTTCCCCGCCGCCTACCTTTGCTGGCGGGGGACCCCAACCACCGCCAGCCGAGGTCCTCTCTTTTGTTGTAGCAAAGCTTCCTGTTCTGAGTCTGACGTCCTTCATGTACAACGTGCAGGACGTCAGACTCAGAATTTGAAACTGAAGGAAGCTTTGCTGCAACGGAAGAGAGGACCTCAGCTGGCAGGGGTTGGGGTCCCCTGCCAGCAAAGATAGGCGACGGCAGGAGGGGGGTGGAGAGGGTCATCAGCAGGGGGGTTTAGGCCCAAATCTACGGGGGCCCTAGCCCACATGGCCCCACGCAGATACGCCTCTGGCTGCCACTAGTGCAGGACCCCTTTTACCGCAGGTTAGTAAAAGGGACCCTATATGAATAAGATGTACTGTCAACCCAGATGTAGGGAAAAAAGAAAAGAAGAAGTAATGCTTATGTAGGCAAAGCATAAAGTCAACATAAATTCTGGAAGAGCGTAAATGCAATCAAATACATATCACATATCGTAGGTGAGATAACATAATGATATAGAAAGGAGTCATATTCACATAATAATAATAATAATAATATATGTAGTTAAATTAAATATCACATAGTTACGAAGAACTTCAGAGTTAAGTTATCATGATAATAAGTTCAAGACTCATTCATATAAAAGGTGAGAATAGGAGATCCCATTATGAGGAAACGTGTAGCCATATTGTCAATGTATGAGTAGTCATCCCATTTTCATTTGCATGATCCATTCACGTAGAATGTCAGGCCCTTTATAAGTGGTGGTATGGTTATTCTTCCAGGGTACATTAATCCAAAACCGACTCCCAAATCTTTCAAATCTTGTCTGAACATTAGAAACGCTTTTCCTTTTCTCAGCAGTGGTTTTTGCCAGGTCTAATAGAAAAGTACTATCTTGCCTTGATACAATAGAGAAATCTTATCTTTTGCTGCCATGAGAATTTGAGGAGCCTGTGGGTATTGTAGGCTTTTTACCACCACGGGTCTGGGGTGTGATGCATTAGCTAATTGGTGGGATGGTGTCTGGAGTGAAATCAACAGTCAAGAATCTGTCAAAAAAGATATCATATTTTGATTTTCTACTCCTTCTGGAAGGCTTAAGATCCTTACAGGACGCTAAACCTTCCAGATCCTCTCTTAGGGGTCCTTTTACAAAGGTGCGGTAGCGTTTTTAACATGCATTAAAAATAAGCATGCGCTAAATGTTAGAGACTCCTATATAGTTCTAAGGGCGTCTCTAGTGTTTAGCGTGCATTAAAATCGCTAGCGCGCCTTTGTAAAAGACCCCCTTAGGTCTTTAATGATATCAGCATTGAATTCAATAAGAGGGTATGTAGCTGCCACTTTCGTCCAGTGGCATAGCCACAGGTGGGCCGAGGCCGACCCAGTTAGGGCTCAGGCCCTCCCAACAGTAGCACACATTTAGCAGTAGCTGTTGGGGATCCCAAGCTCTACCAGCTGAAGACTTCCCTCTCATGGTAACAAAAATGCTGCTCTCCATGGTACTGAAACCTGTGCATGCTCAGTTTTCAGGGCATGCCTGCTGCAGACTGCCAAGGTGGAGAGAAGCATTTTCCCCGCCAGCTAAGATATTTTTTTTGGTGTGTGGGGTGGGGAAGGACACTTGGTGCCCACCCACTTCTTGCCTAGGCCCACCCAAAATCTGCTGTCTGGCTACACCCCTGCTTTCGTTGTGTGTTTCTCTAAGGCCTCAGCATACAATGGAGAAGCTGCAAGTTTAGCATATATTTCCTCAGTCTCCTTTCTCGTGCCACAGGATAATTCAGTATTGGCTCCTTTTACTAAGCAGCGGTAAGCCCAACATGGGCTTACCACTCACTATACAGGAAGCCCAGCGGTATTTCCCACCCCTAGCGCACCATCATTTCCGATGCTACAAAAATGTATTTTTGTAGCACCAGAGTGTACCTGAGGACCCGATGGGAATCGGGTAGTGCTGCGTGCAGCTCGGTTACCGCTGGGTTAACCTGGGAGCCCTTACCGCCACCTCAATGAGTGGCAGTAAGGGCTCCCCCCAACATGGCCGTGCTGCAAGTGCTTTACTTGCCACCCAGCCATTTCCTGTAGGAAAGTGAGACTTCCCTTTTACCAGCTGCAGTATCAGGGGGCCTTGGCATATGTGTAAAACACGCATCGACGCCAATGCTGGTCCCCATTTGCTGCAGCTTGGTAAAAGGGACCCTTATGTGAGTAAAGAATGCTTTTAACAGATTTAAGTTCAGATATTACTGTGTATTCAGTGTTCCTGGAAGATCTAGCTCCGCCAGATTAGTCAGGGCAAAGTAAGTTGGATTTGCGGCGTTTAAGACCGGAGGCCAAGTTAAATTGATTTTCAGCTTTTGCAGATTGCATTATAAAAAACGATACCGAAAAAGGACACCAACCGGGATTACTATGCGATTTGCTGTGACAGTAATCTGGGTAGAAAAGAGAGAGCTCCAAGTTTAAGCTGCCATGCTGTCCATGAGCGGAACCGATAGTCAGGACCCCATCTTCTGATAGGTTGAGAAAGTTTGTCTCTGGGAGCGGCAGGGGCAAATCCATTCTGCATAGGATATATCACATAGACTGCGAACTAACCACCCCCCTCCCCTTCTTTTCATGACAGTTTTCAAGATGTTGATCAAGTTCCTCCATGTCCACAGTTTTTCTTTGATCGTAATAATATGTTGATGCTGAATGACATTTAATGGAAATCCATTTTCAGAAAACAAGTCAACTAACTTCTGGGTTTTGTTATTGTTATCTCTGCTACTGAGGTTAATCATTAGTTTCTGGGTTGTGTTACCATGGTTATTTCTGACATTCTATCCAAATCCTGGGCAGAAACACGAAGAACTTTTTCCATGCTTCTATTTCTCTTCTCACTACTCCCCCCGGGGTTCTGGCTGATTCCAGCTGAACTGGTAAGATGAGGTGTATATTAATGGCGTGCTGCTTCACACTCTGGCTTTCATTGCAGCTGGAGGACCCTGGGGCACTTTGGACAATATCCAAGTGCGTCTCTCCCCCTTACTAAATGAGGCCAGAATACAATTGGAACTTGGATGCTGTTGCATATGAAATACAATTATATTTGTTACCCAGGTGATGTATTCTGTCAACAGATACATTCCTTTGTTAGCTCAGTCTCCTGGATGTTGAATGTTATCTTTCCGTGAACTGAAAGGTTTTTATTTTCTAATCTGTTATCAAGACTTGATTTCAAAATGACATCTTTGAAATTCTGTGCGTGACCTTATAAAGCTTTCTTTCTTGAGCCAGTCATTGCTGAAATGGGCAGAACAGTATAACTTATGATACATCTTGGCTCTCTATGTAGATGCTACAGCTGCCTCATCTAACGGAATATTCTGGACTGCTCTAAGTTTTGCACTAAGGGGCCCTTTAACTAAGGCACGCTGAAAAATGGCCTGCAGTGGTGTAGGCACGTGTATTGGACACACGCAGGTCCATTTTCAGCGCTCTTGCAAAAAAAAGGCCCTTTTTTTGGCCGAAAATGGACATGCCTGCGTCCATTTTGGGCCTGAGACCCTACTGCCACTGATTGACTTAGCGGTACAGTCTCACGCCTTAACCGTGTGGTAATTATCAGCATGCGTACACTTCTGATTACCGCCCGGTAGAAAATAGAAATTATTTTCTGCCGCGTGTTCTGGACGCGCATCAAAATTAGAATTACCACCCAGGGCACACAGTAGCCGGGCTGTAGTTCCAATTTGATGCGCATTGTATGCGAATAGGTGGCTAAGCTTCATAGTAAAAGGACCCCTAAATTCTATCAATGGTGCCAAAAAAAACCCATGCCAAAGCACTGTTCTATAAACGGCACTCAAGTTAGGCTCCGTTTATAGAATAGCGCTTACTGCTGGGAACATGAGGATTTACATCAACTAAACCCTGGTGTAAGTCCCTTGTGCCTAAATTAAGCACAGATTCCCCCTTATTCTATAACAGCGCGCATAAATTGCTGGAGTGTCTCTGATCCACCCATCGTTATCTGCTCCATTCCTGAGACATGTTTTTAGATACTTGACTCCTGTGGTAGGCAATATCGTTGCCGAAACACAGTCTATGTTGAGTCCATGTGTATCTTGCTATTCACTGAACACCAGATTCTATATAGAGATGTGTGCGAAATCTAAGCGTATTCTATAACAATGCTTGTAACTTAGGGGGTCTTTTACTAAAGCTTAGCTCGAGTTATCTGCAGCAGGGCCCAGGCCCTGCTGCAGATAACTCGAGCTAAGCTTTAGTTAAAGACCCCCTTAATTGGCTTAACAAGCTAATCAGATTTCATAACAGCACTTAACAAGCAATAATGAGCACTAATTGCAATAAATAAAATTTACACGCACAACTCGCTAACCGTATTCTGTAATGAACTGCGCCTAAATTCCAATGCGTGCAGTTCAAAAGGGGTATGGCTATGGGTGAGGAAATGAGTGTTTCGTGGGCATTCCAAAATTTATGTGCGCAGTTATAGAATATGGCCCAGTACATGTAAATTTACACATAGGGATTTAGACCACATTTTAGTTGGCCTAAATGGACACGCATAGTTTTAGGCTGTAGGATTTCCATCTAAGCATATTCTATATACCGCATTGAATACGCTTAGGTTGAAATCTTTACCGTGCCGATTTTATAGGTGACATATATAGAATTTGACCCTAAAGTTTACTGTAATTAACCTCTGGCCAGACGATTTATTGGTAGGTCTGCATCCCCTCCCTACTAATTTTTCCTTGTTTGTAAAAGGAGCCTGTACTGTAAGTTACACATGTTCCCTGCCACATTTATGTGTACACACTTATGCCCTTTTTTGCAGGCGCGGTAAAAACTGTTGCAGAGCGTGCCCAAAACACACGCCTATACTACTGCAGGCAGGGCAGGTCTTAGGCAGGGGCGACAGGGTCGGTCGCATAGGGGCCCCGCATCTCTGGCACGTCTGTCCTCCTGTCTCGGAACACCTTCTTGCTCCATACCTTAAGGTGCATCCACATTTCAGTAGAGATAGGGTTGCCATATTTTGTCCCCCAAAAAGGAGGACACATGCCATGCCCCCTTTCAAGCCCTGCCCCACCCTTTTCACGCCCTATCCCACCCCCTTTCACACCCTTCCCCTGCCCCCTTTCGCACCTCACTTTGCCCCCTGTCACATTTTCCCCTCCTCCCTTTCACACACCCCATCACTCCCTCTCCCCGTCACCCCCCTCCCCTTAACTTACTACTGCCCTGGTGGTCTAGTGACCTCTTCGGGGCAGGAAAGAGCCCCCTCTTTCCTGTCCGGAGTGCTGCCCTGCATGCATCCTTCCTGTTTGTGATCTTGGCGCCGATTCAAAATGGCCATCGAGAGTTGAAGTCTCGTGAGGTGACGTCAACTCTCAGCGGCCATTTTGAATCGGCGCCAAGATCACCAACAGTTAGGATGCATGCAGGGCAGTGCTCTGGGCAGGAAAGAGGGGGCTCTTTCCTGCCCCGAAGGTGGAAGAGGTCACTAGACCACCAGGGCAGTAGTAAGTAAGGGGAAGGGAGGCTAGCAATCTGCCCGTAGTCCGGATTTCTGGACAAACGGGCAGATTGGCAAAACCCGTCCTGGTAAATCCAGACATATGGCAACCCTAAGTAGAGAGCATCAGGCAGCGGCAGCGATTTTCATATCCCGTCACCTGTCGAGCCCAGAGCCTCCTTGCTGCTGCGTCCTGCCCCTATTTGATGTCACTTCCTGCTTCCACAAGGGCGGGATGCAGCAGCGATGAAGTTCTGGGCTTGGCAGCTGACAGGATATGAAAATCGCTGCTGCTGTCTGCTGTTCTCTACTGAAACGTGCTGGATGCACATCAAGTTATGGGGTGAGGTGGGTTTCCGAGAGCTCTAAACCTCCTTTTAAACTCTGATAAAATATGGCTTAAGGTGGCGGGTAGGGGGGCCCCACTGACCTGGTCTGCATAGGGCCCTGCAATTGCTAAGACCGGCCCTGACCGCAGGCCACATTTTACCACGACTTAGTAAAAGGACCCCTAAATGTTCTGGTACTTTTTGAATTCACTATCTCTATGGTAAACGTGACCATGACATTCTCCATAGCTTGGGTGTTTTAAGAAATACACATGCTATTATCCTTATTTTTTTCAATGCTCTAGTGATGGGATAGGAAGGCAACTTGCAAATGAAACACTGAAGACAGAGTAACTGTATTATTTCTACCCAGAAACTGTTTCCTAAAATAAGATGCACCGATAGCGCAGGCAGTGAGCTCATGACGTTCTGCTGACTCTGAGGTATGGACCCCTAGCTGCTAGAACATACAGTGTCCATTGCTCTGATGTAGATAAGAGGAGAAAAAAGGGATCTGAAATTAGCCCCTCTGGTAGAAAATAAAATTTTGAGGAAAATGTTGTGCGATCCTTAGTACCCATCCCAGAGAGAACAGAAATGGGAAGAGGCCAGAGACCTAGAAACTGAAACAGAAGCCAAGGCTTCCTGTTGCAACATGTCCTCCACATGGCTTATACTGATTCATCAGACAAGTCTCCGACAGAGAAGTGAGACTGCCGTGCCAAGAGATTGTTGGCTGGGAGTCGGGGACTTGATGATGGTGACTTCTCAGTCTTTCATGCTGCAAAGACAGAGCGGCTGTGAAACATTACCTATTTTCTCATCAATCACTGTCTAGCAATACAGAAGAAATGGTAATTACTAGAGAACACGAAGATCTTTATCAATTTAATATTATGGAATACAAGAGTACTACTGACACACAGCCAGACGAACGTACTTATAAAAAGCTAAATTCCATAGGGCTGACACATTTTTTTGCTGCTTTAATTCTGAATAAAGAATGGATTAACAGGACAGTAGATCAGCACAGGAGAGCAGGAACATGGTGTTCTAGCCCTTATGCCTTGCTTTCGCTTTAATTTTGATTTTAGCATTTATTTGGCACCCACCATAGGAAAAGTGGAGTAACAGAAAAATACTGGAAACTGGTTGTGGTAGGTGTGATGGATTTTTTCAGGGGATGGTGGAGAGTTTCAGTGAATAGCCCACTAGGGTAAACTTCATTTCTTTGTGGAGGAGGAGAGGGGCAGAATCTGGATGAGTTTTTTCCCCCCATTTTACTTTCAGTTTATACGAGTTATTTACAGATAGCGCATGCATTACAAACAAAACAAAACAAATGAGGAAAGCATACAGAGCATGGAAAAATGGAATTCTTTCTGTGTGTAAATGCATGTGTGTGTGTTGAAGAAGGGTTGGTGAGTGTGTGTGTATATTTGTGTATTGCTATGTGTGTGTGTGCGTGCTTGCATATGCATATATGCTTTTTGTGCGTCTGAGATGAGAGAAGGCAATTTTAAATAAAAGCGTAATTCCTTATGGGGTCCTTTTATCAAGCTGCAGTAAAAGGGGGCCTGTGCTAGCGTTAGTGCGTATTTGTGATGTGCTCTGAGGCCCCCTTTTACTGCAGCGGGTAAAAGACTGTCTTTAAAAAAAACAAAGAAAGGGCTGTGCGGCAAGTAAACCACTTGCTGCCCGGCCATTGCAAGGGGGAGCACTTACCGCCACCTATGCTAACCCGGTGGTAACCGGGCAGTGCCTACTGCCGGGTAAACACCGGCGCTACGAAAATAAAAATATGGAAGTGGAGCACGCTGGGGGGGGGGGGGGGGGGGGGGGGGTGGGAACAAAAGCCGGGCTGCTGTGGTAGCCCAGCGGTAGTTCCAGATTACTGACGCTTCTTAAAAGACCCCCTATGTTACAGTAATATAGTCTGTAGCTGTTGGAACTACTTTTCTCACAGAAATGTATTTGGGCATTTTTGGGAGGGGGTTTATTTCTCATCCATGCCCCACCATATATGGAACTTCACTTCAACATCACAGAAACTTTCTACAAATCACCTCCTCCCTTCCTCTGACTAGTGCTGCCTTCTGGCCCTCCGCACCCACTACCTTCCTATTGTCTGGATCTGACAGGGAGGGGAAGGGGAGGAAGCAAGAGAACTGCACATAGAGGTTTAAAAGTCAGAAAAATATGTCCAGACATATTACCCATCCTTCTACCCAGGGGCGTAGCCAGACTTCGGCGGGAGGGGGGTCCAAAACCCAAGGTGAGGGGGAACATTTTAGGCCGCTGCCTTTAAAAATATTTCTTCAGCTGGCGGGGGACCCCAACCCCCGCCAGCCGACCCGTGGTCTTTAAAGTTCTTCTTCGTCCTCCGTGGCCGTGCTGCTGTTGACAGCTGTTGAATCCAGTTCGGAGTCTGACGTCGCAGCACGTTGTACTTGCAGGACGCTCCTGCACGTACAACATGCTGCAACGTCAGACTCCGAACTGGATTCAACAGCTTTCAACAGCAGCACGGCCACGGAGGACGAAGAAGAACTTTAAAGACCACGGGTCGGCTGGCGGGGGTTGGGGTCCCCCGCCAGCTGAAGAAATATTTTTAAAGGCAGCGGCAGGTGGAAGAGGACCTCGGCTGGCGGGGGTTGGGGTCCCCCGCCAGCAAAGGTAAGCAACGGCAGCGGGGGAGGGTTGACGGCGGTAGGGGGGTCCAGGGCAAAATCTGCGGAGGCCCAGGCCCCTGTGGCCTCACGCAGATACGCCCCTGGTTGTGGGGGACTAGGTTTGGGGCTAGTGCAATTTGAGGGGTTGTGGGACGGTAGCAGGGGTAGTTTTGGTGTTGCAGCAGTTTGTGGGGTGTGGTGTCGGTTGTGGGTATAGTAGTTTTAAGGTGTGGGGTAGGTTGTAGGATGATGGAGCAATTGAGGGTTGGGGTTATTTTTTGGTGCAGGGCAGTTTGTGGGGTGTTAGAGTAGTTACAGGGGGTAGTTTTGAGAGGCAGTGTATTTTATAGGTTGGTAGGGCAGTTGCGGTGGTAGTCTTTTGAAGTTGGGCAGTTAGCAGGGGGTTGGGCAACTTGCGAGTGGTGTGGCAGTTGCAGGGAGTAGTTTGGGGGTACAGGGCAGTAGTTGTAGGGAGTAGGTTTTGGGGATGTCAGTTTGTGGGTTGGTGGGGCAGTTATCTTTTTTCTTATTCAAGAAAAAAATATAAAAAACCTACCTTTTTAAAGAAAGTTGTTAAAATCTCCCGCTCGGGAGGCTGACCTCCTTGGCAGCTCTGCGTAACCGGCCTCTTACAGCCAAAGGATCTCTCTGCTTTCCAGGATTCTCCTTTCCCTCCTCCATGTCAATGGCAGCGGACAGTGCAGGCAGCTTAAACCTGTAGGTAACAAAAGACCCCTAGGGTGCCCTGTTGGTGTCCTGGCATGTGAGGGGGACCAGTGCACTACGAATGCTGGCTCCTCCCACAACCAAATGCCTTCGATTTGGTCATTTTTGAGATGGGCGTCCTCAGTTTCCATTATTGGCGAAAACCGGGGAGGACCTTCTCAAAAATGAGCTAAGGATGACCATCTCTAAGGTTGATCTAAATTTCATGATTTGGGCGTCCCCGACCGTATTATCGAAACGAAAGATGGATATTCATCTTGTTTCGATAATACAGGTTACCACACCCCTTTATGGGGCCATCCTGTGAGGACGCCCTCATGAAAACCTGGGCGCCCCGTTCAATTATGCCCTTCATTATGGACTCGATTCTATATATGACACCTGAAAAATCTACACCGAAGATATTTCCACCTAGGTGTATTCTATAAAATGCAGGTTTATAGAATATGCCTAGCCAGTTTATAGGATTCGCCTAGTGGCCTTGCCTGCTCCTAACTCTAGGCATGTCCATTTATGCCAAGCAGGGCCGCCGAGAGACTGAGCAGGGCCCAGCCCCCCCCCCCCAAGGATCACCACCGCCCCCGCCTCTGCCTCCCCCCAATCGCTACTGCTGTCGCCTACCTCTCCTGGTCCCAGGCCGCCGGCGCCACAGTCCCCAGTCTCCACCTACCTACTCTCAGCTCTCTTCTGTCTGCCACATCCGACCAGCTTCATTTAAAAAACACACAAAAAATTTTCAAAATCGGCAGCACAGCGCCTTCTGTGTGAGAAGCGGCAGGTTGCCTTGGGCGGGCCTTCCTTCACTGTGTCCCGCCCTCGCAGAAATAGGAAGTTACATCAGAGGAGGGCGGAACATAGTGAGGGAAGACCTGCCCGAGGCGATCTGCCGCTTCTGACACAGAGGGCGCTGCACTGCCGATTTCGAGATTTTTTGTTTTTTAATGAAAGTGGTCGGATGGCAGACAGAAGGGAGCTGATGGTAGGTAGGTGGAGACTGGGGACTGAGGCGCTGGCGGCCTGGGAACAGGAGCAGGTGAGAGACCCTGGCGCCGGGCCCTCCTTGCAATCCCGGGCCCGGGGAATTTTGCTCCCCCCTCTGCGACCCTGATGCCAAGTAAAACTTGGTGTAAATACCAGCATTTAAGTAAGGCGCGGAGCAGGTATATTCTATAACTGTGCGCATAATTTTCAGAATGCCCACGGTCCACCCATTCCATGACCATGCTCCTTTTTAGCAGCACGCATTAGAATTTATGCACACTGCTTTACAGAATACACCTAGCAAGTTGTTTCCTTAAATTCTAATTAATGCCAATCAGTATCAAGAATTGCTTGTTAAGTAGCAATTATCGGTGCTGATTGGCTTGTTAAGGGGCCTTTTTACTAAGCCACGTGGAGGGGCATAATTGAACGGGGCCGACCATCTATATAGGTTGGAAAAAAATGAATTTTAATTTTTTTTTTTGGTGGGAAGGGGTTGGTGACCACTGGGGGAGTAAGGGGAAGTGATCCCCGATTCCCTCTGGTGGTCATCTGGTCATTTGGGGCACTTTTTGGAGGCTTGGTCCTAAAAATAAATGGACCAAGTGAAGCCGGCTAAGTGCTCATCAGAGCCGGCCTTCTTTTTTCCATTATCGGCCGAAGCCGCCCATCTCGTAACCACGCCCCTGTCCCGCCTTCCATACCCTGCCGAAACGCCCCCTTTAACTTTGGCTGGCCCTGCGACAGAAAGCAGTTGAAGCCGGCCAAAATCAGCTTTCGATTATATCGATTTGGCCGGAAGATGGCCGGCCTTCTCCTTCGAAAATAAGCAGGATAGTTGCCTACACGTGCCCAATGCATATCAATTTTGAGTTACCTCCTAGTTGCTGCGTGAGACCTTACCGTTAGGTCAATGGCTGGCGGTAAGGTATCAAACCCAAAATGGATGCGTGGCAATTTTCATTTTGCCGCATGTCTATTTTCAGCATTTTTACAGGTGTGCTGAAAAACGATTCTGTGCACACCCAAAACACGCGTTTACACTACTGCGGGCCATTTTTCAGCACACCTTTGTACAAGGGCCCCTAAGTAAATAAATTGTGCATGCAAATTCAGAATATGACTGGATTTTTGCGTGTAATTTCAGTTGTGCTATATAGAATCCAGGGGTATAGGCAGGTACTTTCTCTATGTGCATGCAGCATGTGCCAAAATGAGACTACAGCCAGGCTAGTGCACCCCGGTGGTAATTTCGGATTTTGTGCGCACCCCTAATGCTGAGACAAAATAATGTTTTTATTTCCTACTGCACGCAGCATTTATTCAGCAGTTGGTGTGTACTGACTGGTCACCATGCTTATAGCGCATGAGCCCTTACCGCTAGGTCAGTGGGTGGTGGTAAGGTATCAGGCATAAAATGGACACGCGCTCATTTCAATTTTAGCGCACATCCATTTTCCAGCCCATTAAAAAAGGCCCTTTTTCCTAGATGCAGTAAAAAAAATGGCCCAGTGTGTGTCCAAAAGATGCGCTTGTGCTACCAGAGGCCACTTTTTACAGCGGCTTAGTAAAAAAATCCCTAAGTGATTTGCTCAACATCACAAGGAGCTGTAGTGGGAATCAAGCCCGGGTCTCCAGGATCAACGCCCACTGCACTAACCATTAGGCTACTCCTCCACAAAATGCATTCTAATGCTGCCCTGAGTAGACAATTTATTTATTTGTTACATTTGTATCCCACATTTTCCCACATATTTGCAGGCTCAATGTGGCTTACATAATACCGTAAAGGCATTCGCCAAGTCCGGTAGGGGATAAGTACAAAAATGTTATAGTGGGATAGGGAAGATAAGATTCAATCAAGTTGGGTTTGAGGTAAAAGGGTTTGTTAATGTCCAGTACGATCTTTGATAGTGAAGTGTTGCAGGGTTGAGTCACCTAAGTTGGGTCATTCGGATATGCCTTTCCGAATAGGTGAGTCTTTAATAATTTTCTGAATTTTAGGTGATCGTAAGTTGTTTTCACCACTTGTGGCAGTGCGTTCCACAGGCGCGTGCTTATGTAAGAGAAGTTGGACGCATGGGTTTCAACAATAAATTGTTGAAACGCCACCTGATTATTCGTTATAGCACAAAAATAGCCCAGCATAAAAATTGGTTCGATTAGGGTTAAATTACTTTTGTTTTGCAGTAGGGGAAAACATTTTTTCCCCTTAACACCTTGTCCTTTAATAGCCTTGTTTCAACCATTTTTCAGCAAACCAGATGCCTACCTATTCTGAGTCATACATGTTGAGTTTAGAGCATCAACGTTACAAGACACTAGAAATCTACATTTAGTAATTGCCCACTATGTTTTTCACAGTCCACTGCTTACTTGAGTTTGCAAACTTAATTAATTGGAATGCACTGCACTTTAATAGCTAATGACTAGAGACTGACAGATACTGAGGCCTAGTCTCCCTGCAGATAAAATAGCTTTATATGCCTCATCTTAAAAGAACGGATTAGCCTGCTTGACAGTAAATCAGTGAAGATACAAGAACTTTACTAAACTGGTCACTTAAATCTGAAGCAACACTAACAGCCTGGGGGAGGAAGGGTGAAATACAGTTATACACTTGCTAAGAGTTGTGCCAGGAATTAACAATATAATTGGATTTCTGTATATTTTTTCTTAGAATTCCAGTTAGCATTTGTAGTTTAAACCTTCAGATTTATTTATTTATTTATTTATTGCATTTGTTTCCCACATTTTCCCACCTCTTTGCAGGCTCAATGTGGCTTACAATACATCATGAATGATGAGAATACATGAGAAAGTATACATTTAGTGATAACGGAAGGGTTTTGGGTAGCATGATAATGATAAAACATGATAGTATTTTAACAATCAAACATATTAAGAAATATTTAAGAATTATATAAGAAAATATACATTTAGTAATAACAAAAGGATTTGGGGGGGAGCATGATAATGAAAAACATGCATAATTTTGGCAAGTAGATATTATGGATCCTTACATGCATCTTTGGAGCTGATAAAGTTCTAGCACCTTTCTGCAGCTGACCCAGTAGGAGACCTTTCAAAGGGATGAAACCGTTCTTCCCAAGGGAGACATTCTGCAAACTGGTGCCATCATTGGCATTGGGCCATTTGGACTATTGTAATTCCATCTACGCAGGATGCAAAGCACAAACCATTAAGAAACTCCAGACTCCCCAAAGCACCGCTGCCAGAGTCATATTCGGAAAAGCGAAATATGAAAGTGCCAAACCCCTTGGAGAAAAATTACATTGGCTCCCATTAAAAGATCGAATTGCATTCAAAATTTGCACCTTGGTTCATAAAATCATTTATGGAGAGGCCCCATCTTACATGTCTGACCTAATAGACTTACCAGCAAGAAATAACAAAAGTTCGTCACGTACTTTCTTAAACCTCCACTATCCCAACTTCAGAGGACTTAAATACAAATCTATACACGCATCTAGCTTCTCTTAAATCAAAGTAAGGTTTACACAAAAAGTAGCACATATGAGTTTATCTTGTTGGGCAGACTGGATGGACCGTGCAGGTCTTTTTCTGCCGTCATCTACTACGTTACTACGTTACCTATATCTGCACGCAACTATGGAATGAATTACCAAATTCCATAAAAATAACGCACGATTTGACAACCTTTCGGAAACTACTAAAGACTAACTTGTTCAAAGAGACTTATAAAAAGGATCCTCCATAATGAATTAGCTCCTAAACTTAGGGCTTTTTTTTGAGGGGGTACTCGGGGGTACTGAGTACCGGCACCTTTTCCATTGTCTGCTAAAATTGACCCATGGTTCCCAAGTTTTAATAAAAGAGCTCAGGCCCTACACACCAATTCTGCCTTGTCATAGATTCTGTGACTGGTTGCAGGGGGCCTGGCTATTGTGGGGTGGGTTCCTCAGTGATCACCCCACCCCTGAAGGGTGGCCTAGCATTTGAGTACCGGCACCTCTTTTGCTAGAACAAATGCACTGGATAAAGGGACCCACCTGTGGGTGATCAGGCCATTGTGACATCATTGATGAGGTTGGCTGTTAGCCATTGGTGGAATGAGGCATTATGATATCACATTATCAAAAGTGAGCCAAGTATAGAACAATCAAGCTAATTACAAGTTAACAGTAAAATAACATGTCTTAACAACAGCTCATGTTGATAAGCCTCTAAATGAATGAAAAAAGAGATGCCTGTAGAAATCAAAATCAACTGCTACATGTGATAAAAGCAGGGCTTTTTTGGAGAGGGTACTTGGGGGTACTGGGTACCGGCACCTTTTCCAATTGTTTGCTAAAATTGACCCATGGACCTCCAAGTTTTAATGAAAGAGCTCAGGCTCTACACACCGATTCTGCCTTGTCATAGGTTCTGTGACTGGTTGCAGGGGGCCTGGCTATTGTGGGGTGGATCCTTCAGTGATCACCCCACCCCTGAAAGGTGGCCTACATTTGAGTACCGGCACCTCTTTTGCTAGAACAAACGCACTGGATAAAGGGACCCACGTGTGGGTGATCAGGCCATTGTGACATCACTGATGAGGTTGGCTGTTAGCCATTGGTGGAATGAGGCATTATGACATCACATTATCAAAAGTGAGCCAAGTATAGAACAATCAAGCTAATTACAGGGGTTAACAGTAAAATAACATGTCTTAATAATAGCTCATGTTGATAAGCCCCCTAAATGAAAGAAAATAGAGATACCTGTAGAAATCAAAATCACTGCTACATGTGATAAAAGCAGGGCTTTTTCTGAGGGGGTACTCGGGGGGTACTGAGTACCGGCACCTTTTCCATTGTCTGCTAAAATTGACCCATGGTTCCCAAGTTTTAATAAAAGAGCTCAGGCCCTACACACCAATTCTGCCTTGTCATAGATTCTGTGACTGGTTGCAGGGGGCCTGGCTATTGTGGGGTGGGTTCCTCAGTGATCACCCCACCCCTGAAGGGTGGCCTAGCATTTGAGTACCGGCACCTCTTTTGCTAGAACAAATGCACTGGATAAAGGGACCCACCTGTGGGTGATCAGGCCATTGTGACATCATTGATGAGGTTGGCTGTTAGCCATTGGTGGAATGAGGCATTATGATATCACATTATCAAAAGTGAGCCAAGTATAGAACAATCAAGCTAATTACAAGTTAACAGTAAAATAACATGTCTTAACAACAGCTCATGTTGATAAGCCTCTAAATGAATGAAAAAAGAGATGCCTGTAGAAATCAAAATCAACTGCTACATGTGATAAAAGCAGGGCTTTTTTGGAGAGGGTACTTGGGGGTACTGGGTACCGGCACCTTTTCCAATTGTTTGCTAAAATTGACCCATGGACCTCCAAGTTTTAATGAAAGAGCTCAGGCTCTACACACCGATTCTGCCTTGTCATAGGTTCTGTGACTGGTTGCAGGGGGCCTGGCTATTGTGGGGTGGATCCTTCAGTGATCACCCCACCCCTGAAAGGTGGCCTACATTTGAGTACCGGCACCTCTTTTGCTAGAACAAACGCACTGGATAAAGGGACCCACGTGTGGGTGATCAGGCCATTGTGACATCACTGATGAGGTTGGCTGTTAGCCATTGGTGGAATGAGGCATTATGACATCACATTATCAAAAGTGAGCCAAGTATAGAACAATCAAGCTAATTACAGGGGTTAACAGTAAAATAACATGTCTTAACAATAGCTCATGTTGATAAGCCCCCTAAATGAAAGAAAATAGAGATACCTGTAGAAATCAAAATCACTGCTACATGTGATAAAAGCAGGGCTTTTTTTGAGGGGGTACTCGGGGGGTACTGAGTACCGGCACCTTTTCCATTGTCTGCTAAAATTGACCCATGGTCCCCAAGTTTTAATGAAAGAGCTCAGGCCCTACACACCAATTCTGCCTTGTCATAGATTCTGTGACTGGTTGCAGGGGGCCTGGCTATTGTGGGGTGGATCCTTCAGTGATCACCCCACCCCTGAAAGGTGGCCTACATTTGAGTACCGGCACCTCTTTTGCTAGAACAAACGCACTGGATAAAGGGACCCACGTGTGGGTGATCAGGCCATTGTGACATCACTGATGAGGTTGGCTGTTAGCCATTGGTGGAATGAGGCATTATGACATCACATTATCAAAAGTGAGCCAAGTATAGAACAATCAAGCTAATTACAGGGGTTAACAGTAAAATAACATGTCTTAATAATAGCTCATGTTGATAAGCCCCCTAAATGAAAGAAAATAGAGATACCTGTAGAAATCAAAATCACTGCTACATGTGATAAAAGCAGGGCTTTTTTTGAGGGGGTACTCGGGGGGTACTGAGTACCGGCACCTTTTCCATTGTCTGCTAAAATTGACCCATGGTCCCCAAGTTTTAATGAAAGAGCTCAGGCCCTACACACCAATTCTGCCTTGTCATAGATTCTGTGACTGGTTGCAGGGGGCCTGGCTATTGTGGGGAGGGTCCCTCAGTGATCACCCCACCCCTGAAGGCTGGCCTGTCATTTGAGTACCAGCACCTTTTTTGCCAGAAAAAGTAGACCGCCTAAACTACACCAGAACTAACTTTATTGAACTCTCCTAATTTGATTACTTTAATCGCATTCTCATTATTGAACATTATATCTTGTCCTGCTCTCATCTATGTTACGAATTATCTATTTATCTACTTCTAGTTTGACCTGATTTTCTTATGCACCTTATTTGTAATATAATCTGAACTTCTTACTCTGTTAATGTGATTGCCATTGCAACATAATGTAAGCCACATTGAGCCTGCAAATAGGTGGGAAAATGTGGGATACAAATGCAGCAAATAAATAAATAAATGCATTGAAGACATGAGAAAGTTATACTGTCTGAAAAACCAGTCGTTTGCTAGGTAAGGTTGGAAGGGGCGAAGGAAAACCACTATAGATGAGGTCAACTTTACTGGTCTTGCTTATGCCATACTCTCATTTTCACAATAGAAAACAAACCCCCTACGCATGACAAAAGTTGTAGTAAATTGCATTATTGTTCATGCAAAATAGGAATTTGTTTTGTTTCTGGAGCGGCTAATACATACCTCTAAGCTAATTATTTGCATTTAATTTCGTATTCTTTCTAAGTAAAATATAATGGAACTGATTCATTTAGGGGCCCTTTTACTAAGCTGCGGTAAAAAGGACTCTGCGTTAGAGGCAGGGGCCTTTTTTGCCAAGTGCCGAGGCCCTTTTTACCGCAGCAGGTAAAAAGGCTGAAAAAGGAAATAGCCATACGGAAGGGTGCACTCACCACCACTCACTGAGGTGGCAGAAAGGGCTCCCGTGCTAACCCGCCAGTGACCGGGCAGCGCCTGATTACCGCCCAGTAACTGCTGCGGTAAAAAATAGGGACCTATTTTCCTTAGTGCTGGAAATGCCACATGCTGCGGACGGAACTACAGCTGGAGCCCGCGTTAGGTCGGCGGTAGTAACGGATTGGAGCACGGTAAGCCGGCAGTGGGCTTACCACTGCTTAGTAAAAGGGCCCCTTAGAGCAATTGATTTAGGGCCAAGGAGTTCCTGTTGGTTAAAGTACTACCGAACGGGTCTCTCTCTTACCATTTCCATTGGCTTTCCTTATAACCCCGTGCAAGCCACTTTTTCTTTTCTGTTGCCTTAGGTATGAGCAGGGCTTTTTTTGACGGGGTACTTGGGGGTACTGAGTACCTGCAGCTTTTCTATTGTCTGCTAAATTTGACCCATGGTTCCCAAGTGTTTGGTTGTTTTTTAATTTATATTTTTCCATGTCAATACAGGTAAAGTACTCGCACAGGGATTACATTTGGTGCTATTACATTGCAGATGTCATCAGCAGTCATTGACAGAAGTTACACAATAGCCCGAAGGATAACAATCCCATACTGACTTTTATATTTAACATTTAACAAGCCAACTATTCCTCTCTCGTATCCCCAGCTATTCCAATCATGCACACTTACTTAAGAGAAAAGCCAACATTCGTTTCACCATGCATCCATCCTCTCTCTTCTCCATTCATTAACCCCCCCCCTTCATCCCCACCCTCCCCGTCAGGTTTGCAGTGTTTGAGAATTATGGTGGTTCATGACCTCGAGAAGTCGCAGCCAGAGAGCCGCGTACTGTCTATTATTCGCATTTAAGGCACGTGCATAAAACATATTTTGGTCCCCAAGTTTTAATGAAAGATCTCAGGCTCTACACAACAATTCTGCCTTGTCATAGATTCTGTGACTGGTTGCAAGGGGCCTGGCTATTGTGGGGTGGGTCCCTCAGTGATCACCCCACCCTTGAAGGGTGGCCTGACATTTGAGTACTGGCACCTTTTTCGCTGGAAAAAACGCTCTGGTTATGAGCCTAAATAGCAAGTGCCCTATATTTCAAGGATTTATGCTTCTCGAGATTCTTTTACTAAGATGTGGCAAAAAGTAACCTTAGAATGCCTTTGCATGGGTTTTTCCTGGGTGCTGATTTTCCATTTTATGTATTAATTGCCATGCACTAATATTAAACCGTATAAAACAACAAAAAAAGATTCTATATAATCAAAACTGTGGGCAGTGGGAACAATTAAATAATAAACAGGGGGAAAAAAAGCCTCAAGAAGCTCCCAGCTACAAGCTGAAAGAGCAGGACTTCTTCATCATCGGCAAAAAAAACCTCCCTGACAAATTCAATCCCCAAAAATGTTTAGGTTAAACAAATCCAGACTTATCAATAACAGCTTTCAATACTTAGCTGTTGAGTCATTTCCTTTGCAACTATAACAGAGCAGACCGTGACCAACAGTGGCCAGCGTTTCGTGAAGCTGCGTCAGGTTCAATCGGTCCAAAAGTTTCAACTCTGTAGACGGAACATGCGATCATTCAAAAAAAAAAAAATGATCGTGCGAGTACTTACCAACACCCATTTTGTAGGTGGTAAGGGCGTACGCAGTAATCCTGCGCTAACCAGTTAGCACTCGGTAATGTAGCTGCACTAAGGGGCCCTTTTACTAAGCTGCGGTAAAAAGGAGCCCTGCGTTAATGGCAGCAGCTGTTTTTGCCGCATTCTGAGGCCCTTTTTATCGCAGATAATCAACTGTATAATGGTCATATTCGATACGAGAAAGTGGTTCGATGCCAAAGTGGTTCACAATTTATAAATAAACCCTGGGATTCTAAATATCACGCTATTTCTGCACAGAAATCGAAGCATATTATATAACAATGCACATAACTTAATTAGTTAATCAGCGCTTTTAATTGGATGTTAAAAAGCAATTATCAGCCCTAACTGGCATTAAGTTTTAATTGCACAACTCGCTAAGTGCATTTTGTAACATGGTGCATGTAAATTCTAAGTTGCATAGTTGAAAAGGGGGCATAGCCATGGCTGGAGCATGGGCATTTCTAAAATCTATGTGCCATTGGGATTTATGCCAAGTAAAACATGGCCTAAATGGATGCGACCAAATTTGGTCATGTGGATGGCATATTCTATATACCATGCAGAAATTTAAGCCTTTTCTGTAAAATGTAGGTGTACTTTAGAGATTACACCTAGATGTATTTTTTTCTGCGCAGATTTTTTCAGGCTCCGTATATAGAATCTAGCCCAAAATACAAAAACAAAATAAAAACAAGAAGAAAGCAACAGAATGCTGGAGCTCCACCAGTATAAAAGAAAAGTCAAGAAAGAAAAACATTCATATAAAGAGCCACTCTGAACAGTGAAAGCCATATCATTCCTCTTGTCTTGTGTCTTATAGAAAGCTAATGTGTCTCATTAATATATCCTGAGTCTCAGGCAAGTACACTCAAGGAAAAAGTTTCCTCTTTGGACCAGGAGATAAAAGGTATTAAAAGTACACAGTCTTCCCTGGTGGTGGACAAAATGGCTATTAGAGATTAGAAATTGTGGAAAACAAGGCAAGGGCTTTAAACTCTCAAATATTAAATTTCTCTCGTGTTTTCCAAAAGTACTTAAAGGATATTTTGAACTTTCTGGAAAATACTATGCCCCCATTGAACAATATCCTATATAATAATTCTCACCTCCAACAGGATGTGCTTGGGACCGTGCCTGCCGGAAGTGGTCTGCTAGGCAGGCACGCACTGACCTCAGTGACATCAGTGACAGATAATTTGGCAAAGCAAAACAATCTGAGTGCTGGCCATTAGGACACAGGATTGATAGGAGAGTTTTAAAAGACTGAAGGAACCGAAAGTGTTAAATGGGGGGAGGGGGGAAGTTCTGAATGACTGAAAGACATGAACATTTGGGACAGGAAAACAATCTCAATGCTGGCCATTAGCACACAGGGTACATAGGACAGTTTTAAAAGACTGAAGGAACCAAAAGTGTTCAGGGGGGGCAAGTTCTGAATGAATGAAAGAAATGAAAATTTACGAGAGGAACACAATCTGAATGCCGGGCATTTGTACACAGGGTAAATAGGACACTTTTTAAAAAAAATGAAGGACGTGAAAGTATTACATCTTGGGGGAGGGGTGAGGAGAAAAGCGGTGGGGTATCCGGATACTGGGCGTTAGGGCCACGGGGGTACATAGACTTTTGAAAGCCTTAAGGAACCCAAAGTGTGGGAAGGAGGAGGAAAAGGAGGGGAGGGAACGGGGTGAGGGGCAGTAGGAACAGGGGAGGGGGCCCTGTCACACACTCTCATTCTCACACACACACTGTCACACAGACAGTCTCACTCTGTCACACACCCGCACATTCACTCTGGCTCTCTCTCTCAAACATACACACTCCCAGGAAAACCTTGCTAGCGCCCGTTTCATTCGTTCCAGAAACGGGCCTTTTTTTACTAGTATGTTATATTTTGCCTGCTGGGAAAGATCAAGGGAGGCCTAAGCGAACTGAGGTTTCCACGCTCGATGTTTCAGGCCTATTGGAAACTTCTGGAGATGTTGTGACTAGGACTGCAACTTTGTTGGTGTTATTTGTTTTTGCACAAGACAAGGACTCAGTTATGCGTTTGCATTTTCGTTCTCAAAATGTGGATTTTCTTGGTTATAAGATTAGAATTTTTCCTGATGTGTGTAAGAAAACCCAAGAGTGTAGTAAGCAGTTTCTTGCTTTGAAGTAGGAGACCTTTGCTCTGTGAACAAACTGTCTTCTTAGGTTTCCCTGGTTATCAGTAGAAATCAAACAAAATAAAACATGGAAAAGAAAATAAGATGATACCTTTTTTATTGGACATAACTTAATACATTTCTTGATTAGCTTTCGAAGGTTGGCCTTCTTCGTCAGATCGGAAATAAGCAAATGTGGTAGCAGATAGTATATATAAGAGAAACATCCAAGCATTACTTTGACAGGGTGGGAGGGTGGGGGTGGCTAGGAGGTATGCATGGGGACATCAAAGCATTTCATTGATATTCTAACAGGATGGGTGTGGGTAGGTGAGAGGACGGTGATAAACAGAGAAATACAATTTTATGGTTTATAATGGGCTAGGAAACCCAGATCCTTGTTAAGTCCTGTCTGTTGGGTGTCAAAATATTCAATCATTCTGACTTCAAAGGTCTTACGTTCCTGTATTGTTTTAACATTACCTTTCAGGGTTCTATGAAATCACTGGTGCAGTGTCCTGGTTTTGTAAAATGCTGGTCCACCGGGGTGGGAACCTGACTGGCACCGGGTATCTTCATGTGATGTCTGTGCAGATTGATAGGTTTCCCTGTAAATGCAAGGGTCAGCTGCGTGAGGCCTCTTTTGTTTTTTATGGCTCTCCTCAATTGCAAAACTTAATTCAGAGTATGAAATCTGGTGTAGGAGCAATCACTAATATGTGTGAGCTCGTGGAGAAGCTATTCTTCCTTTTATGTTTGAGGTCAGTGTTTATTGCAGCCGAATGTTTATTTCCTTAGTTGAATATTCTCTGTTAGTTTCTATTCTTTGGATCCTTCTTAATGTGGTCTGTAATTTCCAGATGTTATAGAGTGCTGTTTTACTTGCCATAATTGTTATTTTTCCTTTTTTAAAAATTTTTTCTTATAGTGTTGTAAAATTTCTATTCAAGGTTTTGATGTATAATTATAAAATGCAATACATATTATTAAAGATAGATTGGAAAAATACACCGAGATATCTCTTGTTGATGGAGAAGATGACAGCCATCAAGCATAATAAAGGACT
Source organism: Microcaecilia unicolor (assembly GCF_901765095.1). Lineage (NCBI taxonomy): Eukaryota > Metazoa > Chordata > Amphibia > Gymnophiona > Siphonopidae > Microcaecilia > Microcaecilia unicolor. The sequence continues at coordinate 36,019,452 of NC_044035.1, read as the reverse complement.
TCAGTTCCAGAAGTTATGGTGTCCTTTACAGACTTATTTGAATACCACCTAATATTACAGACATGTTGCTCTTCTGTATTAGTACCAAGAGTGGAGAGTGAGAGAGGAAGGGGAGGAGGGTGATGGGGAAGAGGGAAATAAAAGTAAGGGGACTATGAGTCACTTATAATTTAGTCTCCGGATTATTTGAAATGTAATGCAGTTAATTGAGTTCATGAATATCTCATATTTTCTTTGGATCCAAATATTGCACATATGAAAGGTATTGATGTTTGTATGTTTGCACTTAGTATTTTTTTTATGCTGTTATCCCTTCTAAAGAAAAAGATTTGAATAAAGATTTAAATTGAAAAAAAAAGTGCATGACTCCCTCTTCCCACGAAGCTGGTGCTTGTTTTGCCATTCTGATATATGCTCCAATGTACAAAGACCACAGCTACAATTATGGTCTAATGAACACCATCAGCCTTATTTCCGAAAGTGATGGGCGCCCATATTTCGACCTAAATCGGGAGATGGGCGCCCATCTCGCAAAGGCGCCCAAATCGGTATAATCGAAAGCCAATTTTGGGCGTCTTCAACTGCAATCTGTCACAGAAACAGGCAAAGTTGACGGGGGAGTGTCGGAGGTGTGGTGAAGGCGAGACTGGGACGTGTTTATCGGCCAAGGAGAGATGGGCGCCCTCGGCCGATAATTGAAAAAAGAAAGGCGTTTTTACTGCGAATTTGGGTCACTTTTTTTAAACCCTTTTTTTCACAAACAAGTTCCAAAAAAGTGCCCTAAATGACCAGATGACCACCGGAGGGAATCAGGGATCACCACCCCTGACTCCCCCAGTGGCCACTAACCCCCTCCCACACACACACACAAAAAAAAACAACTTTAACAACTTTTTTTTCCAGCCTGTATGCCAGCCTCAAATGCCATACCCAGCTCCATCACAGCCTGTATGCAGGTCCCTGGAGCAGTTAGTGGGTGCAGTGGACTTCAGGCAGGTGGTCCCAGGCCCATCCCCCACTACCTATTACACTTGTGGTTGTAAATGGGAGCCCTCCAAACCGCCCCCAAAACCCACTGTACCCACATCTAGGTGCCCCCCTTCAGCCATAAGTGCTATGGTAATGGTGTAGAGTTGTGGGTAGTGGGTTTTGGGGGGGGGGGGTTTGGGGGGTTCAGCACCCAAGGGAAAGGAGCTATGGACTTCAGAGGTAGTTAACTTTTTTAAAAAATTGTTACAAGTGCCCCCTAGGGTGCCCGGTTGGTGTCCTGGCATGTGAGGGGGACCAGTGCACTTCGAATCCTGGCCCCTCCCACGACCCAATGCCTTGGATTTGTTCGTTTTTGAGCTGGGTGCCTTCGGTTTCCATTATCGCTGAAAAACGAAACCACCCAGCTCAAATCCGCACAAATCCGATGCATTTACCCGGCACAAACCATATTATCGAAACAAAAGATGGACTCCCATTTTTTTCAAAAATACGGTCTGTACCGCCCCTTCACGTACCCGTTCTCGGAGATAGACGCCCATGGAGATGGGCGTTCGCGTTCGATTATGCCCCTCCATATGCCCCTCCATATTTGTAAGGCAACAGCATGCAAGTTCTTTTTATACACATGATTGTTGGCAGTGAGGTAGATGGTGAATTGACAGTCAAAGTTTAGTTCTTTTTAGCATTGTAAACCTCTTTCCATAAGACAGGAGGGCATGTCTAGGAACTGCTGGGACCATGGCGCACCCCTTGAGGCTCTCTGGGTTCCTCCAACAGTTGGAGTTCCTTAGGGCCAGTGTGACCTGTTCACAGTTTAGAAAATAATCACCAGGCACACCAAAGATGTGATTCTATAACAGGGTACGACCTTTTATTAAGCATTAAAATTAAGTGGGTAGTGCATCTATTCTGTATCAGCACTTATGCATATAATTGTCATCATAGAAAACTAGTGTACTTCAGCATCAGCATTTGGATGTTAACATTTACTACTACTACTACTACTACTTATCATTTCTAAAGCGCTACTAGACGTACGCAGAGCTGTACACTTGAACATGAAGAGACAGTCCCTGCTCGACAGAGCTTACAATCTAATTAGGACAGACAAACAGGACAAACAAGAGATAAGGGAATATTAAAGTGAGGATGATAAAATAAGGGTTCTGAACAAGTGAATAAGGGTTAGGAGTTAAAAGCAGCATCAAAAAGGTGGGCTTGCAAGGGCAGGCTTCTGTTTCTGTGAGTCTGACGTCCTGCATGTATGTGCAGGACGTCAGACTCACAAAAACAGAAGCCTGCCCTTGCAGATCAGCAATGCGGCCATGCTGGAGAAGAGGGGAAATAAGGGATAAGGACAAAGAGTAGCAAGATTCCGGAATCCCAAAGAGCTGCAAGATTCCATGCGGAATCCCAAAGAGTTGCAAGATTCCAGAATCGCGATGACTACTACTACTACTTATCATTTCTAAAGCGCTACTAGACGTACGCAGCGCTGTGCACTTGAACATGAAGAGACAGTCCCTGCTCGACAGAGCTTACAATCTAATTAGGACAGACAAACAAGACAAACAAGAGATAAGGGAATATTAAAGTGAGGATGATAAAATAAGGGTTCTGAACAAGTGAATAAGGGTTAGGAGTTAAAAGCAGCATCAAAAAGGTGGGCTTGCAAGGGCAGGCTTCTGTTTCTGTGAGTCTGACGTCCTGCACGTACGTGCAGGACGTCAGACTCACAGAAAAAGAAGCCTGCCCTTGCAGATCAGCAACGCGGCCATGCCAGAGAAGAGGGCAAATAAGGGATAAGGACAAAGAGTAGCAAGATTGCAGAATCCCAAAGAGTTGCAAGATTCTATGCGGAATCCTAAAGAGTTGCAAGATTCTGGAATCGCGATGACTACTACTTATCATTTCTAAAGCGCTACTAGACGTACGCAGCGCTGTACACTTGAACATGAAGAGACAGTCCCTGCTGGACAGAGCTTACAATCTAATTAGGACAGACAAACAGGACAAACAAGAGATAAGGGAATATTAAAGTGAGGATGATAAAATAAGGGTTCTGAACAAGTGAATAAGGGTTAGGAGTTAAAAGCAGCATCAAAAAGGTGGGCTTTTAGCTTAGATTTGAAGACAGCAAGAGATGGAGCTTGACGTTCCGGCTCAGGAAGTCTATTCCAGGCATATGGTGCAGCAAGATAAAAGGAACGGAGTCTGGAGTTAGCGGTGGAGGAGAAGGGTGCAGATAAGAGAGATTTCCCCAGTGAACGGAGTTCCCGGGGAGGAATGTAGGGAGAGATAAGAATGGAGAAATACTGAGGAGCAATAGAGTGAATGCACTTATAAGTCAATAAGAGGAGTTTGAACTGTATGTGGAAACAGATAGGAAGCCAGTGAAGTGACATGAGGAGAGGGCTAATATGAGCATAACGACCCTGGCAGAATATTAGTCGTGCAGCAGACTTTTGAACAGATTGAAGAGGAGAGAGATGGCTAAGTGGGAGACCTGTGAGAAGCAAGTTGCAATAGTCTAAGTGAGAGGTGATAAGAGCGTGGATGAGGGTTCTGGTAGTATGCTCAGAAAGGAAAGGGCGAATTTTGCTGATATTATAGAGAAAGAAACAACAGGTTTTAGCAGGCTGCTGAATATGTGCAGAGAAGTTGCCAGGTCTATGGATGACATAAATATTAGCACCTAAATGCATTCTGTAAGATAAGCATATAAATGTTGGCCTTGTCTATGCCCCACCCTGTGAATGGCCCTTTAAATTTACAAGCTACACAATTTGAGTGTGTAAAAATAAAATAGCAATTAGGCGCAGTACTGCCATTTATATGCAAAAGTGTACACTTAATGCATGTGGATGGCAGTATTCTGTACATTTAAGTGTGCAAACGCCCTCTAATCCTATATAGTGTGTCACAAGTTAGACGCCAGTTGTGTCTAATTTTTGGCACTGAAACGGAAGGCACTCAAATGAGTGTAAGCAGCAGATAGGCACCTAATTACACTTGGGCGCTATTCTATAAGGGGTCCTTTTACAAAGCTGCAGTAAAAAGGGGGCCTGCGCTAGTGTTTTTGACGCACGCCGAGGCCCCCTTTTAACGCACTGGGTAAAAGGCTGTCTTTTTTTCTGGAAAAGAAATAGCTGTGCAGTAAGCGAACTACTTACTGTGCGGCCATTTCAGGGGGGAGCACTTACCATCACCCATTGAGGTGGCGGTAAGGGCTCCTGTGCTAACCTGGTGGTAACCAGGCAGCATGCTGCGCTACCTGAGTCCTGTCAGGTAAGCACCAGTGCTACAAAAATAGAAAATATTTTTGTAGTGCCAGAACTGGCGAATGCTGGGGGTGGAAACTACCACCGGGCTCCTGCAGAAGCCTGGTGGTCAGGGGTGGCCCGACCATTAGGCCACCTGAGGCGGGGGCCTCAGGCGGCACTCTTCAAGACTGGCATCTCCCCTTTGTGGCATTACCCAGCAGCGGCAGCGATTCCCATATGCTGCCCTGCCGCTGGCACCCGCCTCTTCCTTTTACTGCGGCCGCCTCTCTGATGTAACTTCCTGTTTTGTCAGAGGCTCAGGCAGCCACAGTAAAGGGAAGAGGCGGATGCTGGTGGTAGGGCAACGCCGCGAACGGCCTGGAGGTGGGAAGGGGGCAGCATCTGGGGCGGAGGCATCTCAGCCTGGGGGGTGGCATCCTAGCTCCATCTCACGTGGCATCTTGCCTTGGGACGGCCCTGCTGGTGGTAGTTCCGGATTGGCGCATGGCAAGACTGTTGCTGCACTCCAACCATTTAGTAAAAAGGCCTCTAACTTAGCACGTAAGTGCTTCAGCTTGTAACTGGAAAGTGGATGTGCTTGCGGGGCATGTACTGGTCATACACTTAGGTGCTAAACGTATAGTGTGGAAAACAAAAATGAAGATGTTATAATGCCTTTGTATCGCTCCATGGTGCGACTGCACCTCGGATATTTTGTTCAATTCTGGTCGCCGCATCTCAAAAAAGATATAGTGGAATTAGAAAAGGTGCAGAGAAGGGCGATGAAAATGATAAAGGGGATGGGACGACTTCCCTATGAGGAAAGCCTAAAGCGGCTAGGGCTCTTCAGCTTGGTGAAAAGGCAACTGAGGGGAGATATGATACAGGTCTATAAAATAATGAGTGCAGTTGAACTCAACATGTAATTAAACTCTGGAATTCGTTGACAGAGAATGTGATAAAAGCAGTTAGCTTAGCGGAGTTTAAAAAAGGTTTGGACGGCTTCCTAAAGGAAAAGTCCATAGACCATTATTAAATTGGACTTGTGGAAAATCCACTATTTCTGGGATAAGCAGTATAAAATGTTTAGTACTTTTTTGGGATCTTGCCAGGTATTTGTGACCTGGATTGGCCACTGTTGGGAACAGGATGCAGGAGTTGATGGATCTTTGGTCTGTCCCAGTATCGCAATACTTAAGTGCTAAATTGTATTTGAGATTCTGATTCTGCCTTTCCTTGCAAACAACCAATCCAAAGCGGATCACAAGAAAAATACACAAGAAAATAATCGGTAACCTGAAGCAAAGACAGTGTCATTACAAACTGCAGATGGTTAACCCCTCCTTCCTAGAGATCTCTTACAAAACAATCTCACAAATAGTTGGAAAGATACTGAAACAAAAAGCAGGCTCAGTGTCCACAGATACTTTTACACATGACAAGTTTCAATGAGAAACAAGGCATGCATTTTCCTCTTTGAGAAGTGGTGCAAAGCCCATGCGAGTTGGAGAATTGTCCCCGTGATGTTTAATACACAAACATTTAGATTAACATGTCTCTGCAGTAAAACGAAATTTGATTCAGAACATCTTCCCCTTGTTTTTGCTGTGTAGAATTAGATTGACCTCCAGGGCTAGTTAATCTCAGCTACGTTTTCCCTACAGATATCCACTAGACAGTACTGTATGAACTCTTTGTCCTTCTTATAGAATCTGGAAAGCCAAGCAACTCAGTAACCATTTATTCTAGCTGTAAATTAAATGGAGAGGAAATGGCTAATTTGTTTGTTTGTTTAAGGCAGGATTACCTTTCAGCACACAGAGGTAGTATGCTGAAAAGCTTCTATCTACTATTTTCTGGTGTAACCTCATGCATGCCCCGTACTATTTAACACGATTGACCTGTGGCAATGTCACTTCACACACCTACACATAAGGGGAAATTCTTTGACTCAATGTTGTGTGGGAGCCTGTTCTATAATGTCATCTGGGTGCCCAGATCCCATTATAGAATGCAAGCATAACCAGGCAATGGGCGCTTAGGACTAGATTCTATATAGAGCACTTGAAAATTCTACTACTACTATTACTACTATCTAACATTTCTAAAGCGCTACCAGGGTTGCACAGCGCTGTACAATTTAACAAAGAGAGACAGTCCCTGCTCAAAGAGCTTACAATCTAATAGATAAGAGTGAGACAAATATAGGACAATCAAGCCATTGTGACATCACTGATGAGGTTGGCTCTTAGGCATTGGTGGAATGAGGCATTATGACATCACAATCTCAGCTCTGGTTAAATCACTGCTATATGTAATACTACTACTACTACTACTTAACATTTCTAGAGCGCTACTAGGGTTACGCAGCGCTGTACAATTTAACAAAGAGAGACAGTCCCTGCTCAAAGAGCTTACAATCTAATAGATAAGAGTGAGACAAATATAGGACAATCAAGCCATTGTGACATCACTGATGAGGTTGGCTCTTAGGCATTGGTGGAATGAGGCATTATGACATCACAATCTCAGCTCTGGTTAAATCACTGCTCTATGTAATACTACTACTACTACTACTACTACTTAACATTTCTAAAGCGCTACCAGGGTTGCGCAGCGCTGTACAATTAACAAAGAAGGACAGTCCCTGCTCAAAGGAGCTTACAATCTAAGGACAAAAAGTGCAGTCAATCAAGACTGAGGCAGTCTAGATTCCCTGGATAGAGGTACAATGGGTAGGTGCCAAAAGCGACATTGAAGAGGTGGGCTTTGAGCAAGGATTTGAAGATGGGTAGGGAGGGGACTAGGCGTATGAGCTCAGGGAGTTTATTCCACGCATAGGGTGAGACGAGGCAGAAAGGGCGGAGTCTGGAGTTGGCGGTGGTGGAGAAGGGTACTGAGAGGAGGGATTTATCCTGTGAGCGGAGGTTACGGGTAGGAGCGTAAGGGGAGATGAGGGTAGAGAGGTAGTGAGGGGCTGCAGATTGAGTGCATTTGTAGGTTAGTAGGAGAAGCTTGAACTGTATGCGGTACCTGATCGGAAGTCAGTGAAGTGACTCGAGGAGAGGGGTGATATGAGCATATCGGTCTAGGCGGAAGATAAGACGCACAGCAGAGTTCTGAACAGATTGAAGGGGGGATAGATGGTTACGTGGGAGGCCAGTGAGAAGTGGGTTGCAGTAGTCAAGGCGAGAGGTAATGAGAGAGTGGATGAGAGTTCGGGTGGTGTGCTCAGAGAGGAAAGGGCGAATTTTGCTGATGTTATAGAGAAAGAAGCGACAGGTCTTGGCTGTCTGCTGGATATGGGCAGAGAAGGAGAGGGAGGAGTCGGGAGGAGTCAAAAATTCCACGCAGAAAAAAAATCACGCCTAGCTGTATTTTTTAAAGTACACCTACATTTCCATGCGGTATACAGAATAGGCTTAAATTTACTCGCGGTATGTAGAATATGCCGAGCGCTGGTCTACGTGACTAAATTTCATCATGGTCAATTACGCCAACTACTACTACTTATCATTTCTATAGCGCTACAAGGCATACGTAGCGCTGTACACCATACATGAAAAGACAGTCCCTGCTGAAAGAGCTCACAATCTAAATAGGACAGGCAGACAGACAGAACAACTAAGAGGTAAGGGAATTAAAGAGGTGGGGATAAAAGGGTACAGGGCAAGTGAGTAGTGGTTAGGAGTGAAAAGCAGTTTTAAAGAGGTGGGCTTTTAGCCTGGATTTGAAAACGGCCAAAGACGGGTCTAGACGTACAGGCTCAGGAAGTCTATTCCAGGCGTGAGGTGCAGCGAGATAAAAGGAACGGAGTCTAGAATTAGCAGTAGAGGAGAAGGGGACAGACAAGAGAGATTTATCCACAGAACGGAGTACTTGAGGGGGGGGGGGCTTAGGGAGAGACAAGAATGGAGAGGTACTGGGGAGCGGTAGAGTGAATGCACTTATAGGTCATCTTGTGTAAATCCTGGCACCTAAATTAGGCGCAGAGAGGGTGCATTCTATAATAATGCCCATGACCCATCTATTCCACACACATAACCATGCTCACTTTTCAACTATGCAACTTAGAATTCATGTGCACCATGTTATAGAATACTCAGTGCGCGTAAATTGTAATTAATGCCAAGCACTGCTAATTGCTTTTTAACATCCAATTATCAGCGCTGATTAGCTTGTTAACTAATTCAGGGGCCCTTTTACTAAGGCACTTAGGTGCCTAGGTGCGTCCAATGTGTGTCAGATTGGCAGTACCACCCGGTTACCACATGCCCTGGGCGGTAATTCCATTTTTGGCACGTGCCAAAAACACGGGGTTGAAAATATTTTCTGTTTTCTACCACGTGGCGCTTACCCAGTGGTAATTGGCAGTTCATGTGCATTGAACGCTTACCGCCTGGTTGACGTGTGAGACCTTACTGCAAAGTCAATGGATGGCAGTAAGGTCTCAGGCCAAAAATGGACGCATGCTGGTTTTAATTGTGCCACACGTCTATTTTCCAGCACAAAAAAGAATGCCTTTTACTCATACTACCCCTCTCCTCAAGACCCTTCACTGGCTCCCTATCCGTTTTCGCATCCTGTTCAAACTTCTTCCACTAACCTATAAATGTACTCACTCTGCTGCTCCCCAGTATCTCTCCACACTCGTCCTTCCCTACACCCCTTCCCGTGCACTCCGCTCCATTGATAAATCCTTCTTATCTGTTCCCTTCTCCACTACTACCGACTCCAGACTTCGCGCCTTCTGTCTCGCTGCACCCTACGCCTGGAATAAACTTCCTGAGCCCCTACATCTTGCCCCATCCTTGGCCACCTTTAAATCTAGACTGAAAGCCCACCTCTTTAACATTGCTTTTGACTCATAACCACTTGTAACCACTCGCCTCCACCTACCCTCCTCTCTTCCTTCCCGTTCACATTAATTGATTTGATTTGCTTACTTTATTTATTTTTGTCTATTAGATTGTAAGCTCTTTGAGCAGGGACTGTCTTTCTTCTATGTTTGTGCAGCGCTGCATATGCCCTGTAGCGCTATAGAAATGCTAAATAGTAGTAGTAGTAGTAGTAGGAAATGGACCAGCGTGCGTCCAAAACATGCGCCTACACCAGCATTGTTTGGAATCTCAGCGCGATATATAGAATCCCGGGGGTTAATGTTTATGTGCCTGCAGTTACACCAGCCATAGATCTGGTGTAACTGTGCTCATGGAAATGTGGCAAGGGCAGAGAGAAAGGGGGTTGAAAATGGCGCCTTAGAATGAGGACATACTCTCCGCAGCTCTGTTCCTTTTTCTTCATAATGCCAAAGGATCACCGAGACAAGATTGGAGCTTCAGCGGCTCCTAAAGTGGTTTACTCTACTCCTGTCTTGCGGCAAACTACAATGGAGTCCTTTGTGGTGACACCATCAGCTGGGGGGTCTGCAGAGTCTAAGGAGGGATGAGTTGACACCCTCCCTGCTCTTGGACAGCAGCTCTTTGCTGTCCTCTGAGCAGCGAGAACCACCAGGCAATCTGGTAACTCTGTGAAGAGAAGGAGCTGTGGGAGAAGAGACATGGGGATATGACATCAGACCCAAACCTGAACACAGCACTGCTGGAACTACTGTGGGGGTCATGTCGGAAACTCCGTATGGTCAAGTAGTTGGGAGTGCCTTAGGTGGTAGTAATATCTCTAAGTAAGACTTGGCCACTATGGAGGTTTCTGCTTTAGCCATGGGGACTTCTGTGACTTCAGGGTTATAAAGCAGTACAAAGAGGGATACAAAGCACAAAACAAACAATACAAGGGGGGAAAAAAAGCACCAAGAACCTTCAAAACAGGAACAGGTCCTTGAATTACTGGTGTAAATTGATGCTGTACATCAGTAACCCAACATAGGCTGTGTTTCGGCACTCAATGCCTGCATCAGAGGTCATTCAACAAAAAATGTACATAAGTACATAAGCCCACCAACGGGCTCCCAGTAAATGATAAGCAACCTATGACAAAGTCAATTCTCCAGTAATTCATTGTCCATAAAACATGCAAGCGCCTTAGGTGGTAGTAATATTTCTAAGCAAGACTTGGCCACCATGGAAGTTTCTGCTTTAGCCATGGGGATTTCTGTGCTTTCAGGATTACAGCCTGTAATCTTTTCCCCTGGTAAGACCTGAAGTCTTTTCTCTAGAAGAGATTTGGAATCATTGGAGAACTTAACTACATCATTGATTAAAGGCAATACTAATCTTGAATTTAAGTGTAAAAACTTAGAGAATATAGGGCCCCTTTTAATAAGTTGCATAGGCGCTGACACGTGCCCAATGCACGCCAAATTGGAGTTACCACATGACCTTGCGGTAATTTCAATGTTGGTGTGCGTCCACTACTCGCATCTGAAAAATATTTTTTATTTTCTGGCACGCGTAGCGGACGCACACCAAACCTAGATTGTGAGCCCTCCTGGGGCAGAGAAATATCCAGAGTACCTGAATGAAACTCACCTTGATCTATTTTTTATTTTAGTTACATTTGTACCCCGTGCTTTCCCACTCATGGCAGGCTCAATGTGGCTTATATGGGGTAATGGAGGGTTAAGTGACTTGCCCAGAGTCACAAGGAGCTGCCTGTGCCTGAAGTGGGAATTGAACTCAGTTCCTCAGGACCAAAGTCCACCACCCTAACCACTAGGCCACTCCTCCACTACGGAAAAAGGTGTGAGCAAAATCTAAATAAATAAAATAAATAAAAATAAGACACCCATAAAGATATAATGGGCATCTTATCATTTAGCATGTGCTACATCCACTAGCACACCTTAGTAAAATGACCCCATAGAATTTAGTCCTAAATGCTGGAGTTTCTTAGGATTCCAGCACAATCACTTCCTCCAGGATTCAGAGCATTTTGCCATTAAGTAAGATGGAAACTAGCAGAGAAGAGATAGATGCTCTACCCCTTATCTCCCAGGACAGTCTTGATCTGACTGCATTTCTGGAGTCAACTGATGCAGAACCCTCCTGTAAATTTATATACAGAACCAAGCAATACAATCACATCACTCCGCTTCCCATTAATGAGCATTTGATACCAGCGGTCTACAGGATTGCCTTTAAAAATCTGTTTCTAGTCCATAGAACATTCTAATCTGATTTACCAATTTACTTTGCAGATTTGTTCATTCCTTATACAGTAAATACCATCTGATATTTTGGTCCTTAGCTATAGAACTCCCTTCCCAACGCTACCAGGATGCTCACCCCCCTACTGCTAATTCAAAACCCATATCAAGACCTGGCTCTATCAAGAGACCTTCAACATCTGTAGTTAACACAACATTCTAAATTTCTTTTGTTTTTTCTCTTGACATTTTCTGTCGTGCACACTCCTATTTTTTTCCTGACTTCCTTCACTTTTTGTTAACCGCATAGAACCCATATATTTTTGCACATTGCAGTGTATCAAGCATATTTAATGTAATATAATTTATTTTAGAAAAGGCTCTACATGTAGTAAGCCTTTTGTAAAGTCGCCAGAAATTGTGAATGTCCTGACTTTGACATGTCATTTCTGACCTAGACACCCTATGCAAAATTAGGCTCCTCTTGAGTTAGAGGGAAGGGGAAGTGATTTAGCTCAAACCTTTTCCAATTGTAGCACAAGGTGCCTAATAGATATTTTTCCTGTCCCCAGAGGACTTATAATTTGTTAGTACCTAAAGCAATGGGAAGAGGGTTGTTAAGTGACTTGCCCAAGATCACAGGAGTAGCAGTGAGATTTGAACCTTGGCTTCTCTGGTTCTCAGCCTCCTCCTTTAAATAATAGGGTACTGAAACTATAGAGCAGACAAATTTGTATCTTTGTGTAAGTGCTGTGGAAGGGTAACACCCAAAGTTGTATTCCAGTTTCCTAGATTTTCATGTCAGTTGGGATTTTGGAAGAGACCAATTACATGTATATTTGGCCACAATCATGCAAAAATGACTTCGTAAATCACCATGGGGTAAAGTGAACATTGATCTCTCCAAATGTAGGGGTCAATTATTTAATTTATTTATTTATTTGATGCATTTGTACCCCACATTTTCCCAACTATTTGCAGGCTCAATGGGGCTTACATAGTACCGTCAAAGGCGTTTGCCCAGTTGGTGGATAACAAATACAAAGTTGTATAGTGATCGTATGAGGTATAAGTGGAGTGTCGGAATGGATGAAGATTGCGTGTTGTCCTGTTCGATCATAGTCATGCTGTGTTGGTAGGTGAAGAGGGTTACGTGGGGTCGTTGGGGTAAGCCTTTTTGAAGAGGCAGGTTTTTAGTGATTTCCTGAAGTTCAAGTGGTCATGGATTGTTTTCACAGCTTTTGGGAGCCCATTCCATAGTTGTACGCTTATGTAGGAGAAGCCGGCTGCGTAAGTTGTTGTGTATTTCAGTCCTTTGCAATTTGGGTAGTGTAGGTTTAGGTAGGATATAGTTCCCTTAATTACAAAGTAAAGGTAGGTAAAGTTATTCCCCTGTACCCAAGTGCCAACTTGTGAATGACTTAGGTGGGCCACCACTTACATAACAGTTTCTTAGCAGACTGTTAATGGGGTGCCATGACCTTCTTTATTAATTAATCTTAATTGCAAAGTACATGGTTACTTTTATTGCAAGTATTTTGCAGCTAAGTTTCAAAAAGAAACTGACCAGGCAGTCTTATACTCTTTGATATTTCTGAATTTCTCTTTCAGTATCCTGATGAAAAGATCATCAATACAATATTCCGACCCCAAGTTAATGCCCCCCCAACCTTCACCATAGTTGCCTTGCTCTTCTTTGTGATGTTATCTTGTGTTTGTGTCTGTTTATTCTTCTCTTTGTAGCCAACATAGCATCCCTTTTAATATCTGAATAATATATACTACTCTAGAGTAGAAGAATGAATATTTATGCGAAGAGGGATGCTCTATAGGAGAACCAGGCTAGAAAACCTACCGTGCATTTAGTTTCTATTGACAGTTAATGATTCAAAGAGAAATATCGTATGCTGTACTGGATATTATTATTTCCCCTTTTAGCAGTGATTGCATTTTCAGATCAGGACTTGTCTAGGTTTTGTTTCCCATCAGTTAACTAGAAGTTATGGTGCTCTCTGCAACTTGCTTTCAGTATAATCATGACCTTACAGTTATGTGCGTGCCTTTCTTTAACTGTAAACCACCACATCACATTATTTTTCTCTTCTTTATCCACAGCAAAGGCATTTTGTTCTGGACAAACTGTCTTCCATACTGCCATGAATGAGGTAGAAACTATGTTCAAGTCTGTTATCTTTCAGACATACAGTTGTCCTCCTGGGGAAGGTTAGAGCACTCAGCTGATCAGTATTGTAGCCAGAAATTATTTCTTAGGGGGGAGGGGAGGGGAGGGGGAACAAGGTTAACATAGGTGGGCACCAGTGGCGTAGCTATATGGGGCCTGGGCCCCCATAGATTTGGCCCTGGACCCCCCTGCCAATGACCCGCCCGACCCCCCCTCCCGCTGCCAACCCACTGTCGCTGTCGCCTGCCTTTGCTGGCGGGGGACCCCAATCCTCCCCAACCGAGGTCCTCTTCTTCTCACAAAAGGCTTCTTTCTGTTTCTGACGTCCTGCACATACAATGTGCAGGACGCAGCCGAGGTCCTCTTCTTCTCGCAAAAGGCTTCCTTCTGTTTCTGACGTCCTGCACGTACAACGTGCAGGACGTCAGAAACAGAAGGAAGCCTTTTGCGAGAAGAAGAGGACCTCGGTTGGCGGGGGTTGGGATCCCCCGCCTGCAAAAGTAGGCGACGGCGGGTTGGCGGCAGGAGGAGGGGTCGAGCGGGTCGGCGGCGGGAGGGTGACAAAGTCGGCAATGGTGGGGGGTCGGCAGCTCCGGGGGGGGGGGGGGGGGCTAAAATGTGCCCCCTCACCTTGGGCTCTGGACCCCCCTCCCGCCGAAGTCTGGCTACGCCCCTGGTGGGCAGTAAGAGGGAAATTCTATAAATGGTGCTCAAAATTCAACACCAAAAGAAATCAGCACTGAATGGTATTTTATAACGGGCGTTCCAGGTTTGGTGCCCTTTATAGAATAGTACATAGTACTGGAATTTGTGCTCAGTTTTGGGTGTGAGGAGTTACACCAACTGAACTCGGGTGTAAATCCCGGTGCAAGTTAGACGCAGATCCCCCAAATTCTATAACACTTCATGTATTTTTAAGGGAACGCCCCTGGACCGCCATGCTCCTCCCATGACCACACCCCCCTTTGCAGATCCACGTAGAAACATTTAGGCACTATTCTATGAATGGATGCATATGTTTTCACGCAGCTCTGCCGTTTCTGCTGCATTTCGGTGTCTTGAATCTGTTAGAAAGCTTTTTTTGCGCCAAAAATTCAGCGTGGAACTAGAACCTAACTGTTGGCACCATATATAGAACTAGCTGTTACGCCCGTTAAAATGGGCAAGTTTTGTGTTTTGCAAAATGTAATAATTCTCACCTCCATTCATCCATGTCCAGCAAACCTCCTTTCTCCCCTGCCCTCCCCTCCCCCGATCCATGTCCAGCAACCCTGCTCTCTCCCCCCCCATGTCCAGCAGCCCTCCTGTATCCCTTGGCCTCCCCCCGTCCACCAACCATCCTCTCTCCTCTGCCCTCCCCCCATATCCAGCAACCCTCCTCTTTCCCTTGGCCTCCCCCCATGTCCAGCAACCCTGCTCTCTCCCCCACTATGTCCAGCAGCCCTCCTGTCTCCCCTGGCCTCACCCCGTCCACTGACCCTCCTCTCTCCCCTGCCCTCCCCCCATATCCAGCAACTCTCCTCTTTCCCTTGGCCTCCCCCCTGCTCTCTCCCCTGCCTTCCCCCCATGTCCAGCGACCCTCCTCTCTCCCCCCTGTCCTCCCCCCATGTCCAGCTACCCTCCTCGCCGCCGCTCCCTCCCCCCTCCATGCCGGGCCCCCTGCACTGACATGAGAGCGCCTCTCACCTACTACTACTACTACTATTTAGCATTTCTATAGCGCTACAAGGCATACGCAGACCGCAGCGCTTCCACACGGAGGTGAGAGGCGCTGTCATGTCAGTGCAGGGGGCCCGATACGGAGGGGGGCAGGAGAGGTGGTGGCGACGACATCGAGGATGGGGGGGTGGAGGTTGGTGCGCCGGCGATGTTCCTTCGTCTCCAAGCGGCAGCGTCCGTTTCCCTCTCTGTTCCACCCTCTGACATCATCAGGTCATGACGCGAGGGCGGGACAGAGAAGGAAGTCTCTAGTGCGCATTTGCGGGTGAGTCGGTCACTTGTCATTTATAAGTTTGATTTCCTCCTAAATATACAGGCCCAAGTCATTTAGGGCCCGGTGTACTAAGCCACGCTAAAGATGCGCTAGTGTTTGTAGCACATGCTAATGCTAGCTAATTTTTAGCGTGTGCTAAAAAGGTCTGGCTACGCCCCTGGTTTTCAAGCATGCGTGGGATAAACATAAAGGAATCCTGTGCAGAAGGAATGGATCCTCAGAAGCTTAGCCGAGATTGGGAGGCGGGGCTGGTGTTTGGGTGGTGGGGCAAGACTTCTACGGTCTGTGTCCTGAAAATGGCAGATACAAATCAAGGTAAGATATACACAAGAAGTAGCACATATGAGTTTATCTTGTTGGGCAGACTAGATGGACCGTGCAGGTCTTTTTCTGCCGTCATCTACTATGTTACTATGTTACTATGCTAGTGCATCTTAGTAAACAGGGCCCTTGTTTACTTATTTATTTTAAAAACTTTTATTCCACTCAATCCAAAGTTCTTAGCGGATTACATAAGAACATACATAAAATAAAAAAAAACACACACAAATTTCCTTCATAATGAAGACAATCTGCAATGCAAAGACAAATATAAATTGAAAAGTCATTCATTACCCTAGCTCAGGGGCAGGCAACTCCGGTCCTCGAGAGCCGCAGGCAGGTCAGGTTTTCAGGATATCCACAATGAATATGCAGGAGATAGATTTGCAAGCACTGCCTCCATGGTATGCAAATCTATCTCCTGCATATTCATTGTGGATATCCTGAAAACCTGACCTGCCTGCAGCTCTCGAGGACCGGAGTTGCCTACCCCTGCCCTAGCTAAAAGCTTGCATAAAAACAAAGTTTTGAGTTCCCTCTTAAACTCTTTAAGATCTTTTATCTTTCTCATTTTCCAAGGCAACCTTTTCCAAAACATAGCTCCAGTAATGTAAATCTTTTATTCTTGTATTCATCAGACCTAATGACATGGTGAGATGGAACATCAAGCAGCAATTGACCCACAGATCTTAATGAACGATTAGGCCAATCAATGTGCAAGCTGGTTGCCAAAACCTTAGAAACTGGATGTGTCAGTATTTTAGAAATCAAACACGGGGTCTTAAACTTTATCCTATACTCAATAGGTAGCCAGTGTAAGCCTTTCGAAACTGGTACCTGTTAATATCCTGGCCACTGAATTCTAAGGAATCTGGAGAGCTTTAGGGGGTCCTTTTACTATGGTGCGCTGAAAAATGGCCTGCGCTGATGTAGGTGCGTGTATTGGATGCGCGCAGGTCCATTTTTCAGCACACCTGCAAAAAGGCCTTTTTTTGGGGGGTCGAAAACGGACGTGCGGCAAAATAAAAATTGTCACGCGGCCATTTTGGGCCTGAGACCTTACCGGCACCCATTGCAGGACGTCAGACTCAGCAACAGAACGAAGCCTTGCGCCGGAAGAAGAGGGCCTCAGCTGGCGGGGGTTGAGGTCCCCCGCCGGCAAAGGTAGGCGACGGCGGGTTGGCGGCGGGAGGGGAGGGGTCGAGAGAGTCGTCGCCAGGGGTGGTCCAGGGCCAAATCTATGGGGCAAGTCACTTAACCCTCCATTGCTCATAACATCCACAAAAAAAGTCCATCTCTCAGCTATTTTTGAACAGGAAATACATCAGGTTTCCTATTTCAAAATATGTGAGAACATCCAAAATGAACAGCCCTTTTACAAATTGAAACATTCAGATTATGAATGCCTTAAAACCAGGGACAGCAATATCTGTCTAGCAGTATTTTAAAAAAATGACCACACAGATGTCCTTGCAGAGCAGAGGGGCAGCCTAGTGGTCAGTGCAGTAAACTGTAAACCACGGCACACAAGTTCATATCCCCACAGTGGCGTTCCTAGGGGAGGGCGGTGGGTGCCGTCCGCCCCGGGTGCACGCCGCTGGAGGAGTGCCGCGCACGCCTGTGCTCCGTTCGTTCCATGCCTTCTTCTCTGTCCTGGAACAGGTTACTTCCTGTTCCGGGGCAGAGAAGAAGCATGGAACGAACGGAGGACAGGCGCGCGCGGCACCCCCGCAGCGGCGTGCACCCGGGGGGGGGGTTCTTTCACAGGGGGTGTCCTTTCACCGGGTGGAGGGGTCGCGCTGCATCGGGGGGGGGGGGGGGGGGCGCTGCACCCAGAGGGCGGGGCGCATCATCGATCTGCCCCAGGTGTCAGCCCCCCTAGGAACGCCACTGTATCCCCATACAATTCTTTTATTCTAAATGCTGGGAAACTAAAGAAGGATCATACCTTAATCCCTCCAGTGGTCAGCTACTCAAGCAGAACACCGTTTTATACCCTGGATGGGACTGAAATAGGTCTAAATAAAAACACTGTTGGACGTTCTAATTTTGGGTCCTCCCTAGTCCCACCCACAACACGCCCCCCTTGCTATTTGGACAAACTGCAGTGTAGGACATCCAAATTTTGCCATCCCAATATCGCAATTTGGATGTGTTTGGCAGATGGACCTTTTTTTGGCCATTTTGAGATATCTGGGTGCTTTGAAAATGAGCCCCAGAATGTCTAGCAGTAGATGGAGCTTGTATTGTTGTTAATGAAGAACTTGCATATAATTTTTTCAATAAAGTGAAGTACTTAATTCTGCTGTACATAAGTACATAAGTAATGCCACACTGGGAAAAGACCAAGGGTCCATCGAGCCCAGAGTCCTGTCCACGATAGCAGCCAATCCACGCCAAGGGCACCTGGCGAGCTTCCCAAACGTACAAATATTCTATACATGTTATTCCTGGAATTGTGGATTTTTCCCAAGTCCATTTAGTAGTGGTTTATGGACTTGTCGTTTAGGAAACCGTCTAACCCCTTTTTAAACTCTGCCAAGCTAACTGACTTCACCACGTTCTCCGGCAACGAATTCCAGAGTTTAATTATGCGTAGGGTGAAGAAACATTTTCTCCGGTTTGTTTTAAATTTACTACACTGTAGTTTCATTGCATGCCCCCTAGTCCTAGTATTTTTGGAAAGCGTGAACAGACGCTTCACATCCACCTGTTCCACTCCACTCATTGGGAAGTCGTCCCATCCCCGCTATCATTTTAGTCGCCCTTTGCTGCACCTTTTCCAATTCTACTATATCTTTCTTGAGATGCGGCGACCAGAATTGAACACAATACTCAAGGTGCGGTCGCACCATGGAGCGATACAATGGCATTATAACATCCTCACACCTGTTTTCCATACCTTTCCTAATAATACCCAACATTCTATTCACTTTCCTAGCCGCAGCAGCACACTGAGCAGAAGGTTTCAGCGTATTATCGACGCCGCCGCCCTTTCTTGGTCCGTAACTCCTAACGTGTACTCCCATTGCACATCTTATGTTCTAATGATTCATAATTATTGTTGGTTTATTGTTGTTATTTTGCTTTCTATCTTGATCACTCCAGAAAAGGATCTTTGATATTTAATTTATTATGATTGGATTTGATGTTCCTATAGTATAATGCGTTCTTTGACTTCAACACAATAGCCCTCTTGTATATTTATAAGCAGCTAAAGATACAAAAAGAAAAAAAAAGACTAGAGATATTTACCTGTTTTATTAAAACAGATTAATAAACCATTTCTTAGATGTAAAACAAAGTTGAATAATATGTGGTAAATTACAGCAATTAATTATTTTGCCAGATGATCAGACAGAGTTGAGATGTTTGTCGTTATAGCAAACCAGTGTCTGTTCAAAATTAAATTATGTTATGGGATATTGCGTCATGACATCTTTTAATATAATTGAAGTTATGTAAGTGTTTGTGTGGTTTAGCATGGGTAGGTGCTTGAAATAAGTGAACTGAAAATAATTTACCTATGATATATGACAGCTGTGTGGGCTACTTAGAAATCTTTGTCAAGGCATCATTTGTCGATGAGAGTACAACTGATAACTCCCTGTTTTTCATTATGGTAATGCTCTTCTACTAGGATTACAAAAAGTAGAAATTTAGGGGCCCTTTTACTAAGCCGAGTAGGCGCCTACGTGCCCACAACATGCGCCAATTCGGAACTACCGCCCGGCTACCAGGTGGCCTGGGCGGTAATTTCATTTTTTCACACGTGTCCAGTATGCTCGCTGGAAATTTTCTGGCATGTGGCACTAACCAGGCAGTAATCAGCAGTGTACGAGCGCTGACAATTACCATCCGGTTAACGTGTCTGACCTCACCGCTAAGTCAATGGGTGCCGGTAAGGTCTCAGGCCCATAATGGACATGTGCCAATTTTCATTTTGCCACATGTCCATTTTTGGTCCAAAAAAAAAAAAAGAGGCCTTTTTTGCAGGTGAACTGAAAAATGAAACTGTGCGCGCCCAATACACGTGTCTACATAAGTACATAAGTAATGCCACACTGGGAAAAGACCAGGGTCCATCGAGCCCAGCATCCTGTCCACGACAGCGGCCAATCCAGGCCAAGGGCACCTGGCAAGCTTCCCAAACGTACAAACATTCTATACATGTTATTCCTGGAATTGTGGATTTTTCCCAAGTCCATTTAGTAGTGGTTTATGGACTTGTCCTTTAGGAAACCGTCTAACCCCTTTTTAAACTCTGCCAAGCTAACCGCCTTCACCACATTCTCCGGCAACAAATTCCAGAGTTTAATTATGCGTTGGGTGAAAAACATTTTCTCCGGCGCAGGCCACTTTTCGGTGCACCTTAGTAAAAGGACCCCTATGCCTTTCTCTAAATCCCGGATAGTTTACTCCTTTCCAGATGTCCTGGGGAACCGAGTTCCAATTTTCTGAGCATGACAGATAAAACCTGTGTCCTTGTATGCGTTAGACTAACCTACAGCTAAAACAAGACTGCAAGCAGCAATAGCTGTGATGATCCTCAGTGCCCTGGGTGGTTTGTATACTTTATACAGGTGAAGGCATTCACTTGACTGGGTTTAAAATGTTAAATCTGATTTTACTAGGAAAAGGAAGAGGATGAATGCCACATGGGTCCCTTTTGGTTTCAATGAATAATAGCCAGGATACATTGCCGTTGCAAGAGTGGGAGAAATCTGAGGCTACAGCCAGAGCTCACTTGATATAATGAGCTATAATAATCAATCTGGTTTAATATTAGCACAGGGGATTACAGTTGTTAAGTCATTTTATCCAAACAGGGCTAAGCTGGTAGATTTATGTAAAGACAGAAAAGTCCTCCACTGTATGGATAATACACATGAGCAATTTTATTTCCAAGTTAAGAACTTATGGGGCAGTTCTATAACCTGGCACCCAGATGTATTCACCACATATTCACCTCGGAGGTGCCAGAAATTGACAGTTAGGTGTCATTCTATAATGTAGCGCTAAGATGCAGATGATCAAAAGCCCAGCACTGTTCCAAACAGCACTCTAAAAATAGCGCTGGAACAGCGTAGAGTTTTACCGCCCCTATGATCAGAGATAATAGCATGCAAATTTAAACACGCTATTATCTCTGATCATAGGGTAAAAGTACAGGAGGATTGTGCCTGTCAAAAGCCCAGACCTGTCAAACACAGGGATTGGAGATCCGTGGGACCCCCCCCCCCCCAGACCCCCCCTGCAACTGCAAGGTCCATTTTGCTGAAAAAGTACAAAAAATCAAGTGGCGAACCAGGGGCGTATCTGCATGGGGCCACAGGGGCCTGGGCCCCTGCAGATTTCGCCCTGGCCCCCTCCTGCTGTCAACCCTCCCCCGCTGCTTACCTTTGCTGGCGGGGGGCCCCAACCCCCGCCAGCCAAGGTCCGCTTCCTCCTGCCTTTAAAAATTTCTTCCGCTGGCGGGGGACCCCAACCCCCGCCAGCCGACCCGAAGTCTTCATATTTCTTCTTCGTCCGACTCCTCCGTGGCCATTCTGTAACACTGTTCATTGAATCCAGTTCGGAGTCTGACGTCGCAGCACGGGTCGGCTGGTGGGGGTTGGGGTCCCCCGCCAGGGGAAGAAATATTTTTAAAGGCAGGAGGAAGCGGACCTCGGCTGGCGGGGGTTGGGGCCCCCCGCCAGCAAAGGTAAGCAGCGGGGGAGGGTTGACAGCAAGAGGGGGGTGGAGAGAGTCTGTGGCAGCGGGGGGGGGGGGGGGGGGGGGGGGGTCGGTGGTGCTGGGGGGGGGCTAAAATGTGCCCCCTCCCTCTGGCTCTGGCCCCCCCCTACCGCCGGAGTCCAGATATGCCCCTGTGGCGAGCATGGCCATTTCCAAACCTGAAAAAAATCTTTTTGTTTCGAAAATGGCCGTTTCCTAGACATTTTTAGATATTTTCCCTCGGTTTCTATATAGTGCGCCTACCAGGGGCGTAGCTACGTGGGGCCACGGGGGCTTGGGCCCCATAGATTTGGCCCTGGAGCCCCCTGCCAATGACCCTCTCGACCCCCCCTCCTGCTGCCAACCCACCATCGCCTACCTTTGCTGGCAGGGGACCCCAACCCCCGCAGCCGAGGTCCTCTTCTTCCTTCGTTCTGTTTCTGAGTCTGACGTCCTGCACATACAACGTGCAGGATGTCAGACTCATAAACAGAATGAAGGAAGAAGAGGACTCGGCTGGTGGGGGTTGGGGTCCCCTGCCAGCAAATGTAGGCGACGGCAGGGGAGGGTTGGCGGCGGGAGGGGGGTCGAGAGGGTCGTCGACAGGGAGGGGGGGGTCAAAGTTGTTGTTGTTGGTGGTGGTGGTGGCGGCGGCGGCGGTGGGGGGGGTCGTCAATGGCGGGGGGGGGGTGTCGGCGGCGCTCGGAGGGCTAAAATGTGCCCCTCACCTCGGGCTCTGGACCCCCTCCCACCAAAGTCTGGCTACGCCCCTGGCGCCTACAGATCCACACTGAAATCCAAGTGTATTCTCTTACAATGCATGTAAGTTAATTGCCTTAACAAGCCAATCGATGTTGTTAGCAGCACTTAGCAAGCAGTAATGAACACTAATTGACAATAATTAGAATTTACGTTCACAACTCCCAAAGCATATTCTCTAATGCACCACACCTAAATGTTAATGCACGCAGGCAAAAGGGGGAGTGGTTATGGGCAGGGAAATTTGGATTTTTTTGAGAATTTCAAAATTTACACGTGTTGCTATAGAATATGACCCTCTGTGCCTAAATCTATGTGCTGGGATTTACGCCATGCTTTCACTGGTATAAATGGAGCTGCGTAGTTTTAGGTGCTGTGATATCAACTAAGCATATTCAATATCCCGTGCCTACATCTAGGCGCTGCTTACAGAATGAGCTTAGGCAGAAATGTTTTCCATGGGGATTTTCTAGGTGCTATATATAGATTCTGGCTTTTTGTGCTCAGTGCGTTTTTCTTTTCTGACCATTTTTGATTTAAAAAAAAGAGTCCAAGGGAAAAAAACACAAAAACAAACCATTGGGATGTAACGGGGGCCAATATTCTTAATAGACAGGCTCCGCAGACATCTCAGCAGAGCAGTGGAGCACCCTAGGGGACACTGCAGTGGACTTCACATAAAAAGTCCTAGGTACACATCTCACCATTACCCCATTTTATTATATGGGGAGCCCTCCAAAACCCACCAAAACCTACTCTACCCAACTATACACCACTACAATAGCTGTATGGCCTGTAGATATCACCTATATTACTACTACTACTATTTATCATTTCTATAGCGCTACAAGGCATACGCAGCGCTGTACACCATACACAAAAAAACAGTCCCTGCTCAAAGAGCTATGTAATAAAAGTGAGCCAAGTATAGGACAATCAAGCCATTGTGACATCACTGATGAGGTTGGCTCTTATTGGTGGCCTGAGGCATTATGACATCACAATATTAGCTCTGGTTACAAGAGACTACTACTACTACTATTTATCATTTCTATAGCGCTACAAGGCATACGCAGCGCTGTACACCATACACAAAAAGACAGTCCCTGCTCAAACAGCTTACAATCTAGATTATGCATGGTTTCTAATATATTCTTTTCAATTTCTTTAGGGTTGTGAACATTTGGAGAGAAAGTTGAGGTATGTAGATTTTCCTTATAAAAATATGATTAACGATTACCTACGTTTGTTTGAAATCCATCTAATACTTTGAAGTAAAGACTGCAAATTTAATAAATGAAATAATTATTTGAACTTTATTATTCTGTGGAATGTTTTACTTTACTTATTTATTTATTTTTAGTGAAACAGGGTGGAAGTATATGCAAATTGATCCGTTCAATGCGTATCTGACCATATGTTGGGTAAGTATTTTACATAGTACCAGGGGTAAATCTATAAACTAGGTGCTAAGATTTATTTCTGGGTTACACACTGTAAAAGGTCTCTGTCTGGCCCAGTCCGGGAAGGCCTTTTCTCCACTCAGTTCAATATAGCCAGGCTGTGCTAAACACAGTCCAAAATACCGCCAGGCTTTTCTCCACTCAGTTCAATATAGCCAGGCTGTTCAAAACACAGTCTCAATTACAGCCAGGCTTTTCTCAACTCAGTTTAATATAGCCAGGCTGTGCTAAACACAGTCCAAAATACAGCCAGGCTTTTCTCCACTCAGTTCAATATAGCCAGGCTGTGCTAAACACAGTCCCAAAATACAGCCAGGCTTTTCTCCACTCAGTTCAATATAGCCAGGCTGTGCTAAACACAGTCCCAAAATACAGCCAGGCTTTTCGCGGGCTCAAAGCCTCGGGTCCCACCCTCTTGGTCAGCCTTACTCTCCTGACCTCCTCCCGCTTGACCCGGACATTCCCACTATACCTCCTGCTCGGGCGGCCGCAGAGCCAAGAGTTCCATCGGTTCTTCTGAGACATTCTCTGGCTCCTCTAGCTCCATGGCCTCCTGTTCCTCCTCCTCCCACCCCTTTTCCAGCTGATCTCTCTTTTGCTCATTAACCGGGCTAGGCTGCTTTTCCTTTCCCCCCCACCAATTCAGCCACCTCTTCCACCAGGGTGGTGACTCAGCTTTTCCCCTTTTCTGGCAGCCCTCTTCTGGAGCTTCTTGGTTCTGCACCCTATTTCTCCTTACCCGGGGTTCTCCTGGGGCTTTCTGGGAGTTGTAGTTTCTTGTTGGTATGACCCTCTTAGGCAAAACAGGAGCCCCCCTAGGGTCTTCCCTCCTACCCTCCAGCTCTCTTTTCCCCTGTAGGGAGCTGGGGTTCCTCGCCACCCTTTTCCTTCCTTCATACTCCTTACAACACATAACTGGTCAGAACACTACCAAATATGCATGTATATGTATGTATGTATATATGTGGGTACGGTAGGTTTTTGGTGGGCTTTGGAGGGCTCACACTTTCCACCACAATTGTACCAGTTAGAGTGAGATATGGGCCTGGGTCCCCCTTCTTTACAGTACACTGCACCAACCACTGGGCAACTCCAGGGACCTGCTTGCTGCCATAACAGGACTGGCCGTAATATTTAACACTGTCATAGAGGCTGGTCTTTACTGTTTCTTTCATATCTTTGGAGGGTGGGAGGGGCTCAGTGACCACTGGAGGAGCAAGGGGAGGGGATCATGCCTTAATCCCTCTAGTGGTCATCTGGTCATTTAGGGCACTTTTTTGACTTTGTTGTGATTGAAACAGATCCAGACAAAAACATTCAGCTTTTAGCCCTGGATGTGTTTGCTTTGTTCCACTATGGCAGAAAAACGTCCAGGTTGTGAGAACGCCCAAATCCCAACCCCAACATGCCCCTAAAACAACCCCCCCCCTTGTGATTTGAACACACTGCAGATGAACTGCACAGAAAAATGTCTTTTGAAAATAGCGATTCGGGTGTTTTTTTCATGAAAAACCTACATCTGCCGTTTTGTGCCACTTTTTGGATGCTTTTCTGTTTTGAAAATGAGCCCCATAGGCTCTTGAACTATAAAGTGTTTCTGTTCTCATCACCTCTGTCTTTCCTTCAGCCTCCTTTCACCGGGCTGCACTAACGTATGCAGACAGCTAAAACCTAGATGAATTTGTACTGCTTAAACCGAGTAGAAGTGCTTCATTTCTCCACTGCCTCGTGAAGAGAGAGGATTACTCTTGAAAGCTTGTCATGGATATAAGTTAGTCCAGTAAAAAGGTGTCACCTACAACTTGGTTGTTGACCCTTATTTCCACACAGTAGCGTGGAATTCTGCCATCACATATAAGATTACTATCCTGATATGTTATTTTTCGTCAAGGCTCACAAGGGAAGAAATCCTTTTCATTGAGAAGGGCTTATTGATGCATGTTGTCCTAGACAGAGAACAGCTCATAGCTTATGATGTGCATCATGACCTAAAGGCAGCAGCATGTTCTTGATATTGTGGGTAATGGTGCGGATAGCAATACCCACAAACTTAGAGCATTTCAGGTATTAATAACTACTCTATACAGGCAAAACACAGAACTTGTTAAAAGAAATCTTAAGCATAAGCACATAAGCGCTGCCCTACTGGGAAAAGACCAAGGGTCCATCAAGCCCAGCATCCTGTCTCTGACAGCGGCCAATCCAGGCTTCAAGAACCCCCCCCCCCCCAAAAAAAAAAAAAAAATTCTTTCTTTTAAATAATGTTCAATGGACTTTTCCCTCAGGAATCTGTCCAAACCCCCCTTAAACTCCGTAAGGCCAGCTGCTGTCACTACGTTCTCCGGCAACAAGTTCCAGAGTCCAACTACACGCTGAGTAAAGAAAACCTTTCTCCCATTTGTTTTAAATTTACCATATTCTAGCTTCATCTTGTGTCCCCTGGTTCTGTTGTTGTTTGAAAGTGTCAACAAACGCTTCACATCTGTCCGCTCTACCCCGCTCATTCTCTTGTAGACCTCTATCATATCACCCCTCAGCCGCCTTTTCTCCAAGCTGAAGAGCCCTAACCTTCTCAGCCATTCCTCATAGGGAAGTCGTTCCATCCCTTTCATCATTTTCGTCGCCCTTCTCTGCACATTCTCCAATTCCTTTATATCTTTTTTAAGATGCGGCGACCAGAATTGGACACAATTCGCTATGCCTCTGACCCTGCGCGGCAGTTGAGGACGTCCTTCCCTTAATCGTCCTTCATAGACAAAGAATTGCAAAACAAACAAAAAAAGGGTTCAAGAGCAGTAATCAAAACCACTCACATTGGTGCAAACTTCAGGAGGGGGGATACTTTTATCCATGGGGTTTGCACAGTAATAAAATCAAACATTTACACAGGCGCTTTCTTTAATAATTGGCCCTGGATGAAATGAAATGTAGAATTTGCATATGCTTTAACTTCAAGTAACTTTTCCCTCAGAAACAGCATAGAATAGTTTTGATGATCTAAAACTGTATGTGTTGGTAAATAGATTGACCTCTCCCTGTCCCCCCAAGTCCATCTCAACTGTATCTGGATAAAAGTATGCACTTAATTGATGCAAGTACATTTTAAAAAACTTTGTATTTAGAATTTAATCACATAATTAACACAACGTACATAATATTGAAGCTTAAAACACAAGGGGTTCCTTGCACCAGCGCGGGGTTACTGTGGGGTGCGCTCAGGCATCCTGTGGAAAGTTCCAGGTTAGCATGCACGAACCATTGTGCTAAAAAATAATTTTTATTTTTACTGTGAAGGGGGTCAGGGCTGCTGAGAGGGGGGGAGCGGGGGGGGGGGGACGGGACAAAATTCCCTGGGCTCACCCTCCAAGGGGGGGGGGCCCTATGCCGAGGGCTCTCTCTCCTGCTCCTGACGGACCCTGAGTGATCGGGTCCCGACAGAAGCAGGAGAGAGAAAACTCCGGCGCCGGGCTCCCCTCCAGCACTGCTGTTCGCTCACTTCTACCGCCGTGCCGAGCGGCTGCCTTTCCCCCTCAAGCCCATGCTCGGATTTGAAACCGAGCATGCGTGAAGAGAGAAAAAAAGCAGCCACAGGGCAGAGCAGGCATGGAATGAAGAGCAGCGCTGGATGCTACTGCTGGCACAGCCTCGGGATCCCCGCCAGCCCCAACGTACCTCAGTTGTGGCAGTGGTGATCCTGGGGGGAAGGGGGTGGGAGCGGCAACGATCCAGGGGGGGCAATCGGGGGAGAGGCGATGGGGGGGTTGGCAGCATCGGCCCTGCCCCGGGCCCAGCTCAGTCTCTCGGCGGCCCTGGAGGGGGTGTGTCTGGGGGGGTGGAGAGTGGACATTTGTATGGTATGCAGTGCTACTACATTGCCGCGCACTAACTGATTAGTACATGATTAAAGCATGAGCTCTTACTGTCTAGAAAATAGGTGGCAATAAGGTTCATGCGCTAATCTATTTTAATGGCCACTTGCTAATGGCAAATCAAAAAGAAACAGGGAATAGATGCTTCCACAGGAGTCAGACAAACCAACACAGGGTGGAAGGGGGAAAAAAATCCAATATCTTCCAAATATAACAAGTGTATTCACCAATAAGAAAGCATAAAAAGCTGTGTGTTTTTTCTAGCAAAAAAGGTGTCGGTACTCAAATGCAAGGCCACTCTTCAGGGGTGGGGTGATCACTGAGGGACCCACCTCACAATAGCTAGGCCCCTTGCAACCAGTCACAGAATCTATGACAAGGCAGAATTGGTGTGTAGAGCCTGAGCTCTTTCATTAAAACTTGGGGTCCATGGGTCAATTTTAGCAGAGAATGGAAATATTGCCGGTACTCAGTACCCCCAAGTACCCTCTCAAAAAAAGCCCTGATAAAAAGTCTAGAGCCAAAATGGGCTGTGTTTCAGCAATAAGCCTTCTTCAGGGGAATACACTTTTTATACCTGGAAGATATTGGACTTCTAGAGTTCTTGGAGTTTTTCCCCCTTCCACCCTGTGTTGGTTTGTTCGCCCGTTAATGGCAACATTAGCACGTGGATTTTGCAAACTAATGTTAGTTACGCATGTAACTACCAATAAATGTCAAATAGCACCAACAAAGAGCAATTATAGCCAATAATTGCTAAGAACATAAGAATAGCCGTACTGGGTCAGACCAACGGTCCATCTAGCCTAATATTCTGCTGCTAGCAGTGGTCAATCCAGGTCACAAGTACCTGGCAGAAGCCCAATTAGTAGCAACATTCCATGTAGAATCTCAAATAGTAGCAACATTCCATGTAGAACCCTAAAGAATAGCAAGATTCTGGAATCCTAGAAAGTAACAAGATTCCATGCAGAATCTCAAAGAGTAGCAAGATTCCATGCTACCAATCCCAGGGCAAGCAGTGGCTTCCCCATGGCTGTCTCAATAGCAGACTATCCTGCTTATAATCGAAAGAGAAAAACGCCTATATTGCGACCCAAATCGGGAGATAGACGTTTATCTCCCAAAAACGAATAAATCGGTATAAGCGAAAGCCGATTTTGGACGTTTTCAACTGCAGTCCGTCGCGGATGCGGACAAAGTTGATGGGGGCTTGTCAGAGGTGTGGCGAAGGCGGAACTGGGGCGTGGTTATCGGCCGAACAGAGATGGGCGCATTTCACCGATAATGGAAAAAAAGTATGCGTTTTTAGCTAGAATTTAGGACACTTTTCCTGGACCCTGTTTTTTCACGAATAAGGCCCCAAAAAGTGCCCTAAATGACCAGATGACCACCGGAAGGAATCGGGGATGACCTCCCCTGACTCCCCCAGTGGTCACTAACCCCCTCCCACCACAAAAAATGATGTTTCACAATTTTTTATTTTCACCCTCAAATGTCATACCCACCTCCCTGGCAGCAGTATGCAGGTCCCTGGAGCAGTTGTTAGGGGGTGCAGTGGACTTCAGGCAGGTGGACCCAGACCCATCCCCCCTACCTGTTATGATTGTGCTGCTTAATGCTTAGTTGTCCAACCCCCCAAACCCACTGTACCCACATGTAGGTGCCCCCCTTCACCCCTTAGGGCTATAGTAATGGTGTAGACTTGTGGGCAGTGGGTTTTGAGGAGGATTTGGGGGGCTCAACACACAAGGGAAGGGTGCTATGCACCTGGGAGCTCTTTTACCTTTTTTTTTGTTTTTGTAAAAGTGCCCCCTAGGGTGCCCGGTTGGTGTCCTGGCATGTGAGGGGGACCAGTGCACTACGACTCCTGGCCCCTCCCACGAACAAATGCCTTGGATTTATTCGTTTTTGAGCCGGGCGCTTTCATTTTCCATTATCGCTGAAAAACAAAAACGCCCAGCTCACACATTGTTGAATAAAACATGGACGTCTATTTTTTTCGAAACTACGGTTCGGTCCGCCCCTTCACGGACCCGTTCTCGGAGATAAACGCCCATGGAGATAGACGTTTTTGTTCGATTGTGCCTCTCCACGGGTGTTTCCTCCAGGAACTTGTCCAAACCTTTTTTAAAAAAAAAATCTTATAGATCAGTATTTATATGAACTGAATGTGTCATTGGAACATAATGGGTTTTTGAATCAGTTAATGGAGTTGGTTGTTAAACCAATTTTTTTTTGATCAACAATTTTACCTTCAAATAAAGGGAGTAGCCATGGGAGCAACTGCAGCATCTACCATTGCATGTTTATTTACGGCCAAATTATAAGGGCAACATCATATGGAAACATTTCATAGATGATGTTTTCTTAATTTGAACAGGCGGTATTACTTCACTGACACTTTGTTTTTAGATTATTCGAATGCATGTGATTCTAATACTACTTTCAAGTCTCATGTGGGTTATAGTCAGGTGGACGTTTTACAAATACATATCCAGAATGAATTTGGTCATTTTACAACTTCAGTATATTGCAAACCTACAGATCGAAGCACCGTTTTTCACTATCAAAGTTATCATCCAAAGTGGCTTTGAGATAGCATACCTGTAGGTCAATTCTTGCGTTTGAAAAAAAAAATGATGTACTAATTTGGATACATTCTGGGATCAATCTATACAAATGCTGAATAGGTTTATACGGCATGGATACCCTAACAAAATCGTGCATAATGCATTTAAAAGAGCATCCAATATGCACAGATGTTGGCTGCTTGATTCCTGTAATAGGGTTAAAAACCTCAGACCCTTAGATCATGTGTGTGTTGCCATACTCTCAACAAGCAAATTTTAATAGGAGAATAATTTGTATGTATTGGCCACTTTTGAGATTGCATTCAGTATTCAATAACTTTCGTAGGCTTGCTTTTATAAGGTGCCGCAATTTATGTGAAATGTTATCTGTCAAGTACATACATAAGTACATAATTATTGCCATACTGGGACAGACCAAAGGTCCATTGAGCCCAGCATCCTGTTTCCAACAGTGGCCAATCCAGGTCACAAATAGCTGGCAAGATCCCCAAAAAGTACAAAACATTTTATGCTGCTTATCCCAGAAATAAGCAGTGGATTTTCCCTCAAGTCCATTTTAATAAAGGTCTATGGACTTTTCCTTTAGGAAGTCGTACAAACCTTTTTTTAAACCCCACTAAGCTAACCACTTTTACCACATTCTCTGGCAACGAATTCCAGAGTTTAATTGCACGTTGAGTGAAGAAACATTTTCTCCGATTCATTTTAAATTTAACGTAGAACAGTGGGACAACAAAGGACATTATCGTTGCAATCAACGGGTATATTGTCAATATGCTATAGTAACTGAAATTATCACAAATCCCAAGACTGGAAGGTCCGTTGTGTTACAATCGTATATTGACTGCAATTCTCAATAGGTAGTTTATGGCATGCAGTGCCCTTGCCAATTGTGGTACATTGGGCACCAAAGCAGAAGATCAAACAACGCATAGCAGAACGTCTTAGCAATTTACGAAACGATCGCTGGGAGGCACCACTCATGCAGCATTGGCATGAAGCTACTCATCAAGTCATGGATTTGCATTTTGTGGTTATACTTCAAGTCATATTAAAACAGGAAGGAGATATATCTACAAAATTAATAAGAAAGGGACTTGATATCAAAGGAGATATATCTACAAAATTAATAAGAAAGGGACTTGATATCATGCCTTTCTGAGGTTTTTGCAACTACATTCAAAGTGGTTTACATATATTCAGGTACTTATCTTTATACCAGGGGCAAAGGAGGGTTAAGTGACTTGCCCAGAGTTACAAGGAGCTGAAGTGGGAATTGAACCCAATTCCCCAGGATCAACATCTACTGCACTAACCACTAGACTACTCCTCCAGAACAAAGATGCATTTACATGTGGAAATGGTTAATGTGTAGCTAATAGAACAGTCAATTAATTGTGGAAAGTGGCGCTGATAATGTGAGTTTATTTGTGACTTTTTGCATACAATGCATGATTGAGTGCTTTTGAGCAACAGAGCGCATGTCCTGGCATCTTCTGAGAAATGGAGTGGAGAGCATGATAGTTTGGATGTCTTCCCTTAATGTAGCTATATGGTAAAGTTTAAAAGATTAAATTAAAAAAGAAACATGCAATTTGGGACTGAGTAGCAATATTTTGGGTATTAATACATTTTGTTCATTGTAGTTTTGTCACCTGATGACACGCTTATGCGAAACATAGGCCCATGTCAAGCAAGACTTTGAAGATTTTGAAGATCTGCAATGACTGATTGGATCTTGTTTAATGTATATTGATGAACTTATATTTATCACGAGAGCACGTGGGGAGTGATACCAGCTATGGTTGGTGAAGATGATCTAATGGTCCCACAGATTCCCTCACAGACCTTCTGCTTCTGATGTACCAGAAAAAGTTGTTACTGGGAGTTTTTGCCTCTGTGGCAAGTTTCTCTTCATATTCTCTTGTAGCCTTCTTTATCAGTGCTTTGTATCTAACTTGCCAGTGCTCAAGTTGTTTAACGTTTTCTTCATTCTGATCCTTTTTCCATTCTTTGAAGGATGTTCTTTGGTTCAAATAAACTTTTTCACTTCACTTTTTAACCATGTTGGCTGTTGTTTACCCTTCTTTCCACCTTTGTTAATATGTGGAATACTTATGGTCTGGGCTTCCAAAATGGTATTTTTAAACAACATTCATGCCTGATTTAAAGTCCTAAACTGTGCGGCCAATCCTTTTAGCTTCTTTTAAACCATTTTCTTTATGTTATCATCGTTTCCTTTTTAAAAATTAAATGCTGCTACTACTATAGTAGATTTCCTTTGTGACTTCTCTCCAGATATTAGTTCATGTTATAATCACTGTTTCTCAGTGGACCCAATACCATTACCTCTTGTACTATGCCCTACATTATAATTAGGACTAGACCTAAAATAGCTCCCCCTCTTGTCAGTTCCTTGAACAGTTGCTTCAAGAAGCAGTCATTTATTATGTCTAGGAATTTTACCTCCCTAGCGCTCCCTGATGTAACAATCCAGTCAGTATTGGAGTAATTGAAATGATTAACATCAATTAACAACTCATTATTAAATTATGTGCATAACTCCCACAATGCAATAACTTACATGCACAACTTTGCATGCTGAGGACCAGATTCAGTAAATGGCATCCAAATATTTTTGGGATAGTATAGAATACTGGAATACGTGGGGCTTTTTTGTTTAGAAACGCAAATTCTTTCTGCGTTATATAACGTCTTGCATAGCCTTTCCCTGTCAAGGTGAAAATTCTTTCTTGAAGCATGTCTGTAGGGTCTATTTGAATCTCTTCATAATCTAGAGGGTTGAGTAATTGTCTGAAAACCTCATTCTCGTATTTTGATCTGTCTTGTATGACTATCGAACCACCCTTATTTGCTCTTCTTTTGATACAACATGAACAACGATGGATCTACCGACTTAGAAGTATACAACCGTATGGGCTTAATATGAAGATCGAATGGAACCAGTTTTTCTAAAGAATTATTATCTAGATGGAAGGAAGGCTCTGAGAAAGTGACGCTCCATCTTGTAGTGACGTTGAAAGTGACAACCATATAATCAGAAGGGGTGGGGCTTTCTTGTCTAATTTGATTTTTTAGAGCCACGGTTATTTTTCCCTTTGTTTTTGTTACTGAGCTCTTATATCAATGCCATTCTTGTGGGGTTTTTTTTTTTAACCTCTATATCTAATTTCCTTCCATTGAGCTTCTGATTGATTGGAATTCTTATATGATTACAATCACAGTGTTTTTCTGGTACAGAGATGTTGTGTTTACAAAGTTTCCGATGGATAAGACATGCCACTTGTGCTTTTCCACCTTACAAGATTAGCCATTTCCCCCGCTTTCTTACAGAATCTATATATGCCTGTCTTAGCAGTTTTTCTCTAGGCTTGCTGTGGTATTTATTTTCAGAACGCAACACTTTCCCCATATTTGGATCTGTTGACAATGTTAGATAGGCCTGGAGACCTTTGATAATAGCTCTAGATTGGGGATTCTCAACTCAATCCTTGGAACGCAGCCAGTCAGGTTTCAGGATAATTGGAATGCATATGCATGAGATAAGAACATAAGAGTAGCCATACTGGGTCAGACCAATGGCCAATCTAGCCCAGTATCCTGTTTTCCAAACAGTGGCCAAGCCAGGTCACATGTACCTGGCAGAAACCCAAACTGTGGCAATATTTCATACTACAAATTCCAGGGCAAGCCTTAGGAACTATTGAATTAGTATACAGTGGTGGAAATAAGTATTTGATCCCTTGCTGATTTTGTAAGTTTGCCCACTGACAAAGACATGAGCAGCCCATAATTGAAGGGTAGGTTATTGGTAACAGTGAGAGATAGCACATCACAAATTAAATCCGGAAAATCACATTGTGGAAAGTATATGAATTTATTTGCATTCTGCAGAGGGAAATAAGTATTTAATCCCTCTGGCAAACAAGACCTAATACTTGGTGGCAAAACCCTTGTTGGCAAGCACAGCGGTCAGACGTCTTCTGTAGTTGATGATGAGGTTTGCACACGTCAGGAGGAATTTTGGTCCACTCCTCTTTGCAGATCATCTCTAAATCATTAAGAGTTCTGGGCTGTCGCTTGGCAACTCGCAGCTTCAGCTCCCTCCATAAGTTTTCAATGGGATTAAGGTCTGGTGACTGGCTAGGCCACTCCATGACCCTAATGTGCTTCTTCCTGAGCCACTCCTTTGTTGCCTTGGCTGTATGTTTTGGGTCATTGTCGTGCTGGAAGACCCAGCCACGACCCATTTTTAAGGCCCTGGCGGAGGGAAGGAGG
This sequence comes from Microcaecilia unicolor, assembly GCF_901765095.1. Taxonomy (NCBI): domain Eukaryota; kingdom Metazoa; phylum Chordata; class Amphibia; order Gymnophiona; family Siphonopidae; genus Microcaecilia; species Microcaecilia unicolor. Next base: position 35,984,899 of record NC_044035.1, on the reverse strand, counting down.
TTGTCACTCAGAATTGTACGGTACATGGCCCCATCCATTCTCCCATTGATGCGGTGAAGTAGTCCTGTGCCCTTAGCAGAGAAACACCCCCAAAACATAACATTTCCACCTCCATGCTTGACAGTGGGGACGGTGTTCTTTGGGTCATAGGCAGCATTTCTCTTCCTCCAAACACGGCGAGTTGAGTTCATGCCAAAGAGCTCAATTTTTGTCTCATCTGACCACAGCACCTTCTCCCAATCACTCTCGGCATCATCCAGGTGTTCACTGGCAAACTTCAGACGGGCCGTCACATGTGCCTTCCGGAGCAGGGGGACCTTGCGGGCACTGCAGGATTGCAATCCGTTATGTCGTAATGTGTTACCAATGGTTTTCGTGGTGACAGTGGTCCCAGCTGCCTTGAGATCATTGACAAGTTCCCCCCTTGTAGTTGTAGGCTGATTTCTAACCTTCCTCATGATCAAGGATACCCCACGAGGTGAGATTTTGCGTGGAGCCCCAGATCTTTGTCGATTGACAGTCATTTTGTACTTCTTCCATTTTCTTACTATGGCACCAACAGTTGTCTCCTTCTCGCCCAGCGTCTTACTGATGGTTTTGTAGCCCATTCCAGCCTTGTGCAGGTGTATGATCTTGTCCCTGACATCCTTAGACAGCTCCTTGCTCTTGGCCATTTTGTAGAGGTTAGAGTCTGCCTGATTCACTGAGTCTGTGGACAGGTGTCTTTCATACAGGTGACCATTGCCGACAGCTGTCTGTCATGCAGGTAACGAGTTGATTTGGAGCATCTACCTGGTCTGTAGGGGCCAGATCTCTTACTGGTTGGTGGGGGATCAAATACTTATTTCCCTCTGCAGAATGCAAATAAATTCATATACTTTCCACAATGTGATTTTCCGGATTTAATTTGTGATGTGCTATCTCTCACTGTTACCAATAACCTACCCTTCAATTACGGGCTGCTCATGTCTTTGTCAGTGGGCAAACTTACAAAATCAGCAAGGGATCAAATACTTATTTCCACCACTGTAACTTAGAAGGCCTCTCCTAAATATTTAGGCACTGGGCCCATGCCTAGTTGGCCTATTTCTTAATCCTGCCCTGGCCACTCTTTCCAGCAAGGTTCACAGGGGATGGCCTCACGGTAGCATCTTCTTTCAACAAAAAGGAGGTACCAATCATCTCAAGGATCAAGGGATCTGAATTCTCTTACACTATCCCCCAGATTCAATATAGGTCACCCAAAGTTGGGCATGGAAGTTTGGGCATGGATCTCAGATTCACACATAAAATAATTAGTTAATTAGGCATTAACAATAAATAAGTGGAGTAAACAAGCAAAAAGGGGCCCTTTTACTACGTGGTAGTAAGCCCAATGCAGGTTTACCCTTCGCTCCTCCGGGACTACTGGCCGGCCGAAAGCGGCCGCTGGCGGTCATGGAAATGGCTTGCATGGTGGTAACCCGGCATTAATCGGGCATTGCCATGCGCTGCTGGGTTAGCACGGGAGCCCTTATCACCACCTCAGTGGGTGGCGGTAAGGGCTCTCTGCCTCATGGTCATGCAGTAAAAGTTCTCTTTACTGCATGGCCATGTTTCTCTTTACTGCATGGCCATGTTTCTCTTTACTGCATGGCCATGCCTGTCTGGGGGCTTTTTACCCGCTGCAGTAAAAAAGGCCCTGGCGGATGGGAAAAACATCCCCCACCACTAGAGCAGGGCCCTTTTTCCTGCAGCTTGGTAAAAGGACCCCTTAATTGGCAAAAACAAGGAGTTGCATGCGGATTTGCACAGTGCCCAATTCTATGACAGTGCTATAAATGTTTATAGTGTGTAACTTAAAAGGGGGCGTGATCATGGGAGGGGCATTTCCAGGAAACAGGTAAGATATTATAGAACTTCCATTAGTCGTGCACCAGCATTTATACCAGGTTTCAGCAGGCATAAATGTAGCTCCGAAAGTTAGACATCAGATCTGCGCTTAGATAGTATTCTGCAATAGGCATTCTGCGCCAAGTGCTTTTTGCTGAATACTATCTTAGATGCCCTTTTACTAAGCCATGTAGGCACCCACGTACGCCCAATGCACGTCAATTTTGACTTACTGCCCGGCTACCACATACATGGCCCTTGCGGTAATTTCATTTTTGACTCGCGTCCGCTAGGCGAACCTAAAAATATTTTTATTTTCTGGCATGCGGGCGGTAATCGGGCGGTAATCGTCATTCTACGTGTGTAGACCATTACCGCCCGGTTACCACGCGAGACCTTACCGCTAGGTCAATGGCTGGCAGTAAGGTCTCAGACCCAAAATGGACGCGCGGCAATTTTCATTTTGCCGCACGTCCATTTTCGGCAAAAATAACAAAAAGGCATTTTTTACAGGTGCGCTGAAAAAGGATTCTGCGCGTGCCCAAAACCCGCGTCTGCACTACCGCGGGCCATTTTTCAGAGCTCCTTTATAAGAGGGCCCCTTAGTTTGGATCTTCCCGGTGCCATTTACTAAATACTCTATATGTGACGTCATTCTGAATAGAGAAGGCTGAAGTTGTGCCGACCAATGAAATCCCATTTTTTTATACAGCTTATCTGGACCTTATTAGTAGTATTTTCTGTGCTTCTTGTTTATATATTCTGTTGCAAACAAAAACTGATTTAGACTAACTCTGCTTTAGCCCAGAAAAACAGACTGGTATGAAAGATTTTGAATACTTTATGTAGGCATTTGTACTTGGAGAAGATTAATAAAATATGTATGGCTTGAGTCAATCCAGACTTTTATGTGTTTCCACAGTAGTTTCAAAACCTGCCATCTCCCATCCTTCAGTTATTCTTGGTTTAAATAGCTTTGCTTTCCCTTAGTTTTTACTAGACACAAACAAACAGCTTCCATGGCGTTCTCTGGAGTTGCACGCCGCTTTGGAGAGAATTAAATGCCGCCTTCATATTTTATTTAGCAGTGGGGATCAGTAGGTTGTATTTTACTGGATCTTAGCTTTGTTAAAGTGTGAGAACATACATCACTGGAAGGAAACGAGAAACAAAGGGGCAGGGTACAAAGGTTCTCCCGCAGTACTGCCTGAAGAGATTGAGGTGTTCCGAGTCAACCTGTATTCACCTTGGGATAAGCCAGTGATGTCAGATGCAAGGGATTTTGGTGCCTTTTATCTCTGGCGCCCTGAGCCAGTGTCTTAACTCATGTCCTAAGCCAGCCTTGTTCTCTAGTATTTTGAAAGTTGTTTTTTTTTTAATTTATTGTTGTTGTTTTTATAAGTTCTTGGTATGCAGTCAGTCTTTGATGTTATAAAAGCTGCTATAAATTGGTTTCCAGAAAACTGGACATGTAGCAGTGACATGCTTCGTAGGGTATGGCCAACAGTCAACCACAATGCTATTCAGCTCTCATTGGAATTATTTCAATTTTCTGCACTGACCTGGAGTATTGTGTTCAGTTTTGGAGGCCGTATCTTGCGAAGGATGTTAAAAAAATGGAAGCGTTGCAAAGAAAAGCTACGAGGATGGTATGGGATTTACGTTCCAAGACGTATGAAGAGAGGCTTGCTGACCTGAACATGTACACCCTGGAGGAAAGGAGGAACAGGGGTGATATGATACAGACGTTCAAATATTTGAATGGTATTAATCCGCAAACGAATCTTTTCCGGAGATGGGAAGGCGGTAGAACGAGAGGACATGAAATGAGATTGAAGGGGGGCAGACTCAGGAAAGATGTCAGGAAGTATTTTTTCACAGAGAGGGTGGTGAACGCTTGGAATGCCCTCCCGCGGGAGGTGGTGGAGATGAAAACGGTAACAGAGTTTAAACATGCATGGGATATGCATAGAGGAATCCTGTGCAGAAGGAATGGATCCTCAGAAGCTTAGCTGAAATTGGGTGGCGGAGCAGGTGGGGGGAAGAGGGGGTGGTGGTTGGGAAGCAAGGATAGGGGAGGGCAGACTTATACGGTCTGTACCAGAGCCGGTGATGGGAGGCGGGACTGGTGGTAGGGAGGCGGGAAATACTGCTGGGCAGACTTATATGGTCTGTGCCCTGAAAAGGACAGGTACAAATTCAATTCAAGGTAAGGTATACACATATGAGTTTGTCTTGGGCAGACTGGATGGACCATGCAGGTCTTTTTCTGCCGTCATCTACTATGTTACTATGACCTACATATATGTAATCTAATGTGATGCTGAGTGACTTTACAAAACAGATGTACAAATAAATTACTCGGTATACATGCAGTTAATCTAGAAAAATATAGGTGACCAGATCCACTGAGGAAATTCATTAGAAATGATGAAGAAAAAGGAACATCGTTGGAAGGGGTAGACTGCCCTATTGAGCATTTAGGCATGCCCTGGTAGGCCAAGTGCTGTTGAGTTGGAGTCTGTTGCACTGCTGCCAAAGAGGCGTGAAAAAAAAAATAAAAAGCATAGGGGCATCTAAGCTGCTGTAGTGACCACGGCACTGCTGCATTTGGAGACAATGGGAACGTGGCAGGGCCTTGAGCACTGCAGTGGCTCAAACACCCCATGCTTGTTTTTTATTTGCTGCAGGCTAGGCCATGGGGATCATTTTGGTGCCAGTCAGGAGATGGACTGGTAAGAAAATATCCCCTAGGCCAATATTTTGATACAATCTGTCCATGATCATTGGTCACCGAAATAGAACAAAGAAACCTTGCACAGAATTTTAGATAAGTCTCAGGGGAGTAAATGATTTTGTGACACCGGGGATGGAATCTTCCTGGAACAGCATCTAAAATCTAAGCAGATTATCATGTCTGTTGATCTTTGGTTCACAGAGGTGCTTGATCTGAAGGTGGAAAAAATTTCTCATATGAACAGAAATACTCAAAAGATAAACTTTCCTTGTACTCCTTTCTGCAATATAATCATTGTAAAATTACTGAATAGAATTACTTCTCGTATGCATCTCTAAAGTTGCCAAGGTCCCAAAGGAATATCCCTAACCACATCCTTTCCAAAGAAAATCACACAATGCCATACTCACCAACTAGCCTTCTCTGGAGTAGCCCCCGCACTCTGGAATGGACTCCTTAAAAGGCTTCATCTAAGGCAAGACAATTGGGCTCATTTTCGAAAGAGGACACCCATCTTTTGACATAAATCGGAAGATGGACGTCCTTCTCACAGAAACATCCAAATCGGTATAATCGAAAGCCAATTTTGGACATCCCCAACTGCACTCCGTCGCAGGGACAACCAAAGTTCATGGGGGTGTGTTGGAGTCGTAGCGAAGGCGGGACTTGGAAGTGCCTAACACTTGGACGTCCTTGATCCATAATCGAAAAAAACAAGGAAGTCCCTGATGAACACTTGGACGTTTTCACCCGGACCTGTTTTTCTTATGACTAAGGCACAAAAGGTGACCAAAATGACCAGATGACCACTGGAGAGAATCAGGGATGACCTCCCATTACTCCGCCAGTGGTTACTAGCCCCCTCCCACCCTCAAAAAACATCTTTAAAAATATTGATTGCCAGCCTCTATGCCAGCCTCAGATGTCATACTCAGATCCATGACAGCAGTATGCAGGTCCCTGGAGCAGTTTTAGTGGGTGAGTGCACTTCAGACAGGCAGACCCAGTCCCACCCCCCCCCCTCACCTGTTACGTTTGTGGAGGAAACAGTGAGCCCTCCAAAACCCACCACAAACCCACTGTACCAACATCTAGGTGCCCCCTTCACCCGTAAGGGCTATGGTAGTGGTGTACAGATAGCGGTAGTGGGTTTTGGGGGGCTCAGCACACAAGGTAAGGGAGCTATGTTCCTGGTAGCATTTCATGAAGTCCACTGCAGTGCCCCCTAGGATGCCCAGTTGGTGTCCTGGCATGTCAGGGGGACCAGTGCACTACAAATGCTGGCTCCTCCCATGACCAAATTGCTTGCATTTGGTCGTTTCTAAGATGGACATCCTTGGTTTTGAAAATCGCTGAAAATCAGAAACGTCCATGTCTAGGGACATCCAAATCTAGGGGCGATGAAATTTAAGGATTTGGATGTTACTGACGGTATTTTCAAAATGAAAGATGGATGTCCATCTTGTTTCAAAAATACAGGTTTCCCCCCTCCGAAGGGACACCACCTTGTAAGTGGTGGAGGGGCTTCCGTGTTTCAATGACTCAGAGGGCTATGCTGGGGGGTTACCCATATCGGACAGGCCTCTGAGGAGAAACCAGACAAAGAGTGTCCCAAATTAGGGAGAGGGGAAAGATGGTGACCTGAAGCTCGTACACTCAACGGCCCAGCTGTCCTCTGAAGTTCAGTTTTTGTTCACTTGAAATTTCCTCTCTGCATTGCAGTTGCCTTAACAGAGGAAGGGGACAATGGGGGGTCAGCCGCCGATGACCAGCGTTTTGTCCCCTGTGCAGCAAGTGTGGGACCGCTGTGTGACGAGCTGCCCATAGATGACTGGGTTGATGAGTCCTTTGATTAGCGCCGACAAAGGAGCTTCGATGCTCTTGGACCTGGAAACAACTTCATCGCTCAAAAATCATTTAACCACCATGCCCAAAGGAGTGGAGGAGTGAGTTAGGAGTGTATGCTGAAATGGAAGTCATTTACAGATGAACCCGTGTCGGCGGTGCTACTCCTAAACCCTTAAGAGTTATCAGCTTGGAGTTTTTGGCTCCCGTGGAGGTTGCATTTAATGTCATCTGGAGGGTGCTCCAGGACCTGACGGTGGTAGAGAATGACTTTGCTTCAGATATAGTCTTGTTAATGAGCCACATGGATAATCTAATTGAATCCTTTGAGTATATACAGCAAATGAAGTTCTACTGAAGTAGGAAACGGTTAAGATTTGAAAATGATAAAAGACCAGAAAAATTTGAACAAAATGAATACTGTTACAGATGATTAATATCGAGATTGTTGTTTTCCCAGAGTTCCGGGTATGACTCCTAATGTTTTTTTTCCTCTGAAATGATTCCTCTTAATATATTAATTCAAAAGGAGTGAAGCCTGTGAAACTGGGATTATTTTAATCAGCGGGAATTGGATTGGAGATTCAAGGGTTTGTATTGTTAAACAATTTCTGGTTTTAAAAGGGAAAAAAATGAAATCAGGTGTATTACTTTCACTAATATTGGACAATAAGTATGTTTCCAGTGAAATTGACGGACTATGCACCGTTATGGTCTTGAAGAAACCAACCAGATGATCAATGTGGAATAATGATTTAGATAAATAATAACTGGGGATAATCGGATTAATACCAAGTTTTCTTTGTTTGCTGTTGTTTAAATTGATCTCCTTGTCTTGTTTCACTCTCCCTATTTATTTTGTGGTCTAAGAAAGAGAAAGATTGTATAAAATCCATTTGTTGAGATTGTTTTCTTCTAATATTGTTTTAATGTACAATCATCTCTGTTTTACTGTTTTGCAAGTGATCCTTGTAAAATGAAAAAAATATAAATAAATGATTAAAAAAAAAATACAGGTTTCCCCGCCCCTGGATTTCACCATTTTGCAAGGACGTCAGAATCGAAACTTGGACATCCCTTTCTAAAATGCCCCTCCATCTCTACTTCAGGAAGCAGGTGAAAGCTTGGCTCTTATCCCAAGCCTTTAATGGAAGAAGCAACCAACATCGCTTAAGGAAGCAATGTTTCCTTAAGCTAGTCACTCTTATTTTCCACCTAACACTTGTTGCTCTATCTTATCTGGCTGTATGTTCCACGTTCGCTTAAACACTGTGCTATTAAGATGTTGTAATATGCATTGTCTTGACACTCTAAGTAGCATACTATGCCATAATGTGTTCTGTTTGAATATTTTTTCTTCTGTAACTGTCTATTGCCTATGTCTGCCTTATTGTTACTGCCTTGAGTGAACTTTCTTAACAAATGTGGTAAATAAATCCTAATGAATAAATAGGAACAGAAAGACCCAAAATATATATCTTCCTTGTATACCTTTTTGCAATGCATCCATTATTAAAATAATTGAATTGATCCCTGTAGCACATTCTTCTCCTTGATGTGAGCTGTTGACTACTACCTTCTATTACACAACTAGTTTCTAACCTACTTCACTGCTTTAGGAGCCATCTCTAAGCAGTTAAGTTTAATATGGGTCTCCTTACCAAGTAGATTAGGGGGATTCGCTCTACTTTATCTAATTCACACTTTACCTATTTAAATCAATTAGATGTGGTTTCACCTGCTGAGTCTCCCTCTGAAAGTGGGTCATCTTTCACACTCCCGCTGAGTGGCCTCCCCTTCCAGCAGCAGCAGGAGAGGCCTTCCTAAAACATCATCTCCTGCTGCTGCTGGTCGCGCGGCATCAGGAAATAACATTTTAAGAAGGCGTCTCTTGCTGCTGCTGGAAGGAGAGGCTACTGCTGTTGCCGCTGAGGGTGGAGGTAGGAGTTGTGGAAGGGGCAGGGGCATGGTGGAGTTATAGGCAGAGCAGGGTTGTCCTAAATCTCCTGCATAGGAAGTCGGTTCCCTTGGCAACTCTGTGTGGTTGACTTGGTCTCATCTTGGCGAGTCCTTGCTGCATTGGATACTAATCCATTGGATTCAAGATAAACTAAGTCTTTTTAGAAGTGATTCCATTAACTTTCCCAGCTACAGGGTCAGGGGATTTGCAAGACTTTTCGTTTCACATCTGTGGAGAGGCACAACATCTCTGGAATCATTCCTATTTCTAGCAAATGACTGATGGTCAGTAGTTCTTCCAGGATTTCAAACTCCCTTAGTAGCCACTTTCTAGGTCTATCCAGTTCAGGGATGAACTCAATTACTACCTCAGTTACCACAATACAAACAGAATACAACAGCCCAACTGAAATTGGTACTCATTTTATGTATCAGGAAAGAGAGAAACATAAACTTAACACTGCTAGAATCTGAACTCAAGAATTTGAAATATTATGGTGCTTATTTTAAATGCATCATTCCTGTTTCAGATATGTATAGACCCACCCTGCAGAATAAAGACCCCCTTCTCCCCCACACCCCATATGGGCTACCTACTTGTCCGGGGAGGTCTTTGGGCAGGATTGAGGCCCATTTGCTCTTGCCCAGTCTGGTGTCTCTAGAAAAATGGAGCCCCTAGTGGTAGTCTTATGTGACTACTGGTAAGGGTCATGTTTCCTTATAAGGAAATAGCGGGGTACCATTTTCCTAAAGGCACCACACTGGACAGGAGTAAGGGGGCCTTGCTCCTGCCCAAAGACCCCCTTGGACGACCACTGCATGAAGACATTGCACCTATGAGAGTGGGGGGAGGGGTTTTGATTCTGCAGGGGGGGGGGGTCTGGGGGGGCTCTGGATGTTGCTGTGGGGTTGGGAGTCTAGATGCTGCAGGGGGGTCTGGGGAGGGGATCTTGAGTCCTGGGGGAGGTGTCTGGTGCCTAGGGGGCTTGAGTCGGGGGGAGTCCTGCTCTGTAGGCCTGGGAGCATTGGGCCATGGGAATAACGCTACTTGGGAGACCGCTTGCAAGCATTGTTATTTTTCTAAAACAGGATTCAGCAACTTGCAGTACTGGGATCATGCAGGTTGCTGAATCCCATGAGGAATCAGGGTACGGTAAAAGGCGAACTTTTACTGCACCTTGATGAATTCCCCCCTTAACTGAATAAGTTGAACTGGACAAAGATGGGACTGTGTTTATGCAGTCCTATTTGTCCGGTTAACTTAAGCAGTTAAATGCTGAAAATCGACACTTAACTGTATAAGTGTAGACTTCATCCCCTGGACCACCCACTAAATCACCGGCTTTGAGTTTCAATGTTAGTGCTGATATTCAGCAACGTTATCCAGTTAAGTGCCACTGAATATCTGTGGTTAGCCCCATTCAAGTGATTTAACTGGGCAGGAGCCTCCCTTGCCTGTTATGTCATTTTGAGTATTGACCTCTAAATGTTTATCTTGCATAAATGTCTAAGATCTGAATTTACAAAGCTTGGACATACATGTCTGAAACTGAAGAACGTGAAAATGGCAGGGGTCTGTCTGGGTGTGTTTTGGGTGGAACAAGAGTGGACCTAAAAAATGAACATGTATCTCTCATTTCAGTAGGGGAATGAATGTCTAAGTCCCAGCTTTTTGACGTTGGGATTTACGCCTGCTTCCAAGGATGGTAGTACACATTTCCTATTCGTTTTAGTCTGAAGCAAATTAGTCTGAAAAGGTGAAACTAGTTGATGACTGAAGGCCAGAGTTTAGTGGAAGGAGTTATCCTACTACCCTCAGACCTGGCTATGCTATAACTGGGAAGAGGCAGTAAAAATGGGGAAACCGATACTATATTATCTGTGCCATAACTATTCTGTGGATAACTGGAGAACTTTATTTCCCAAGGCTATCTGACGGTCTGGCATTGTTCATGAAAGCTAAATTCACTCAAGTTTGAAAACACTGAGCTATCTTTTCCCCGGGATACACAAGGATGTATGACACAGGAACATTATTCTTAGAATATTGAAGGTCTCAGTTTTGAAAGACTGTGCAGGGTTTTTTGTTTTCTGAAGGCTGGGGGGGGGGGGGGGGGGGGGGGGGGAGAAGAAAGTGTTCTCTGAATTTCTAACACTTGCCTTTGTGGCCTGTAAAAAAAATACAAGCTAGACGAGAGATGAATATCACACGTTTCTGAGGGGACCGCATTCTTATGGTTTCAGTATCTCTACTTCTTGCATAATGGCTTTTGGCCTGTACTCAGTACAAAAAATGATGTCTCATCCTAGCCTTAGGCCTGCTATACTAATCCTTATTAATTCAGCTCATCTTTATCTCTGACATGCTTGTCTATTCTCTTTCTCCAGGGCAGCGCAGTCACTTGGCCAGGATTCCTTTTATTTACTTTTTTTTATTGGTTTTGAAACTGATGAAATATTTTCCTGTTGGGCCTCATTTCAGAAAATAACTATAAAGGCTGGTAAAGTTTTATTGCAAGGACATTATGGCCCTTTTCTTAAACACCCTTTCATCATAGAGGAACAGAAATAATATTTAGCTTTAGGCTTGGCTCAACTTGCGCATTCCCAATAAAGCAGCCTAGTGTAAGAACTTGGGGAATTTCAAGTGACTTTTATAGATTCTTGTTTGTCTGCTTCTCCCTTATCAAATAGATCAATTTTATTGTTGCATGGGAATAGCGTAAAGAAAGGGACACAATCTTTCTTTGCAGAAGAATGTCTATTTACACGCTTGGCTGGCCTTGTTTTCAAGCAGGTGTCAGTGGGCTTCAAAATCTGCAGCCGCTTAGAGAAAGACTGAAAAATTGCCCTACCATGCTCAGTGCACATTAGCAAAAAGAGCACCAGCATACTCTGGCCAGACATATAACTCGACGAGGGAGTCTGTGAATTAACAGCTGGAAAAAAGATAGCTCACCAGTTCAATTTCAACCTGCTAGCTTTAAAAGGGAATGCAATATTGGGGTTAATTTTCAAAGGCTTAATTGGGATTTACATGCATACTCTAGATTGTAATTTTCAAAAACCTATGATTTTCCTCCTTTTTGCTTCCCACACAAATAGCAACTACAAATTTGAAGAGGAAATAACATGGATACTTTCCAGCTCATTTTCGAAGGAGAAGGGCGCCCATCTTCCGACACAAATCGGGAGATGGGTGTCCTTCTCCCGAGGTCGCCCAAATCGGCATAATCGAAAGCCAATTTTTTGTGTCCTCAACTGCTTTTCGTCGCAGGGACAACCAAAGTTCATGGGGGCGTGTCAGCAGTGTACTGAAGGCTGGACGGGGGCGTGGTTAAGAGATGGGCGTCCTCGGCTGATAATGGAAAAAAGAAGGGTGTCTCTCACAAGCATTTGATCGACTACTTGGTCCCTTTTTTTTCACAAGCAAGCCTCAAAAAGGTGCCTGAACTGACCAGATGACCTCCCCTTACTCCCCCAGTGGTCACCAACCCCCTCCCACCCTAAAAAAAAAAATTAAAAAACATTTTTTTCCAGCCTTTATGCTAGCCTCAAATGTCATACCCAGCTCCATCACAGCAGTATGCAGGTCCCTGCAGCAGTTTTTAGTGGGTGCAGTGCACTTCAGGCAGGCAGACCCAGGCCCATCCCCTCCCCATCTGTTACACTTGTGGTGGTAAATGTGAGCCCTCCAAAACCCACGGTGCCCCCCTTCATCCCTAAGGGCTATGGTAGTGGTGTACAGTTGTGGGGAGTGGGTTTGGGGGGGGGGTTGGGGGGCTCAGCACCGAAGGCAAAGGAGTTATGCACCTGGGAGCCATTTGTGAAGTCCACTGCAGTGCCCCCTAGGGTGCCCGGTTGGTGTTCTGGCATGTGAGGAAGGCCAGTGCACTATGAATGCTGGCTCCTCCCATGGTCAACTGGCTTGGATTTGGTCATTTCTGAGATGGGCATCCTCGGTTTCCATTATGGCCGAAAACTGGAGGCAACCATCTCTAAGGTCGACCTAAATGTTGAGATTTGGGCTTCCCCGACCGTATTATTGAAACGAAAGATGGACGTCCATCTTGTTTCGATAATATGGGTTTCCCTGCCCCTTCGCCGGAACATCCTTAGAGATGGACGCCCTTAGAGATGGTTGTCCTCGTTTCATTATGCCCCTCTTTGTCTTTCAAACTCTGCGTAATGAAAGATTGTTTAAGGAGTCCTTTTATACAGCCACGGTATAAAGTGGCCTGTGGTAGTGTTGGCATGTGGGATTGCTGTGCGCTGAGGCCACTTTTTACTGTGGCTGTAAAAAGCCTTTTTTTTCCCATTGGCATCCTTAATGTCCATGTTCTAATTTCACAATTAGCATGCGGCCATTACTGCCCTGAGCCCTTACTGCCACCTAAATAGGCTCAAGCGCTACTTCAGCAGTAATCAGGTAGCATGCAGCAATGGACATCCGCTGCCCGATAACCACCAGGCTTACTTCCTGCCCACCGTGCTATTTTCTAGCATGGGAAATGGTGTGCACTGAAGCCAGAATTACTGCAGGGCATCTGGCCATGCCCCATGGTAGTGCTGTTTCGCTGCACCCTACCGCCCTTTAGTAAAACATGGAAACATGATGGCAGATAAAGGCCAAATGGCCCTTCCAGTCTGCCCATCCTCTGTAACCACTAACTCTTCCTTTTGCTAAGGGTATCCCACGTTCTTGTCCCATGCTTTCTTAAATTCTGACACAGTTCTCGTCTCCATGACCTCCATCGGGAGGCCACTCCACGCCTCCACCTCCCTTTCCGTGAACGAATACTTTCTTAGATTCCTTCTAAGCCTATTTCCTCTTAACTTCAATGTATGCCTCCTCATTCCAGAGTTTTTCTTCATTTGAAAAGGCTCACTTCTTGTACATTAATGCCTCTGAGATATTTAAACGTCTCTATCATATCTCCTGTCTCCCTCCTCTCTTCCAGCGTGTACATGTTGAGGTTCATAAGCTTGTCCCTATATGTTTTATGTCCAAGACCGCTTACCAGTTTTGTAGTCACCCGCTGGACCGACTCCATCCTGCTTATATCCTTTTGTAGGTGTGGTCTCCAGAATTGCACACTGTACTCTAAATGGGGCCTCACCAGAGACTTATACAAGGACACAGATTACCTCCTTGTTCCTGCTGGTCATCCCTCTCCTTATGCACCCAAGCATTCTTCTGGCTATGACCGTCGCTTTTTCTACCTGTTTGGAAACTTTAAGGTCATCAGACACAATCACCCTCAAGTCCTGCTCTTCCTTTGTACACAGAAGCACCTCACCCCCTATATTGTACTCTTCCCTCAGATTCTTGTGACCCAAGTGCATGACCCTGCTCCCATGAGGAATAAAATAGGCAGATTATAAAGGATGCACAAAAAGAAAATGTTTGTTTCAGTTCATTTTGGATCAATCGCCCTTTCTTTTGTTTTCAGGTTTTGAAATTCTTCATTTCATCTGTTTTATTTGATTCTATTAAGGTCAACAGGGGAAGCAAATTTACAGAAACAAGAGATTTATGTATGTATTTATTTATTTTGTTGCATTTGTATCCCACATTATTATCCACCTTTTTGCAAGCTCAATGTGGCTTACAATACATCATGGATAGTAGAAAAGAGAAAAGAGTAGACAATTGATGTTACAGAAGGATTTTGGGTTACATAGTAATGGAATACATGACAGTAATATTACAGAAGGCAATAGTAATATTTCTGGGTATATGTGGGAGTTTCACATGTTTTGGTCTTTGTGATATATCTTGTCGAAGAGATGAGTCTTTAGTAGTTTATGGAAGTTGGCCAGTTCATAGGTCGCTTTTAGGTTATGTGGCAGTGCGTTCCAGAATTGCGTGCTCATATAGGAAAAGGTTGATGCGTGCATTAATTTGTATTTTAGACCTTTGCAGTTGGGGAAATGAAGATTGAGGAATGTGCGGGATGATTTTTTAGCATTCCTGGGTGGTAGGTCTATCAGGTCTGACATGTAGGCTGGGGCATCGCCGTGGATGATTTTATGAACTAGGGTACATATTTTGAACGTGATGCATTCTTTGAGTGGGAGCCAGTGTAGCTTCTCTCGCAGGGGTTAATTTATAAAGTCTTTTTTATTTGTGTAGATGTGGTCACATATGTGGGTGCAAATGGCCTTATAAATATCAACTGGTGTAAAAGTAGCCCTGACGATATGATAGATGTACATTGCTAATTTGTGTGTACAAAGGTGGAGTTTGAGTAGAGCATGTGTGTACCCATGAAAAATATGCTAATCTATGCACATACTTAAAAATTATAGGCACATACATTTACACCTGCTCCAAGGCAGCTATAAATGTCCATGTCCGCAATGTACAGCACGAAGGAGAAGGAGTCCAAAAGCACACAAGTGAAAGCAAGTAGCCAAGAAAGCATAAGGAGCCTTCAAGAACGGGGACGTCACAACTGTACTTTCTTAATCAGACCCGATACAGTCTGTGTTTCGGTGAAACCACCTGCATCAGGGGTCTCGTTGTGTCAGAATCCAAATGTATCAATCATCTAATGGAGAGGTACAATATCGCCTTAAAAATAAGAAGTCTTGAGTAGCAAAACAAGTGGCAAAAAATGAGGGGACACGAGTAACCTTCAAAGTTACTGCCCATGCGAATAAAATCCCGATTGATTTATACATTCGGACCATGCCTACAATGTAGGCATGAGCTCTGCCATTTAACACTAGTATTTTATAATGACAAGTAGGCACCTAGTTATCTTCATAAAATGAACCTAAAATAAGTACCTGAGAATGTTCATATACTAGGTGCCAAGTAAGGCTCTCCACAGAGTGGATGAACACAAGATCCCACGGGGTACAGATACAGAAAAACAAAGTGGGAAGTGGACCAATGATTTCAGGACGCCGAGACTAAAGTGATATAAAGTAGAATAAACTTTATTGTAGACTCGACATAGTACTGTGTTTCGGGCACAGGCCTGCCTCAGGAGTCTACAAAACATTTAAAAGAGGAAATTTTATATAAAATACATGTGACATAAATACATGAAAAAATAAAGTGACATAAAGGCAGAAAACAATTAACAACATAAATGAAAATAAGATAAATTAAATCACAGGATTTGCAAACATATAATTTATCTACATTTATATTTAAGAGAATTAAAGTATTCCTCTTTTAAATGTTTTTTAGACTCCTGAGGCAGGCCTGTGGCCGAAACACAGTACTGTGTCGAGTCTACAATAAAGTTTATTCTACTTTATATCACTTTAGTCTCGGCGTCCTGAAGTCATTGGCCCACTTCCCATATACTAGGTGCTCCTTATGAAATATCCTCAAACAGTAGCATTTTCCATCCAATTTTAAAGAAACTTGCTTAAGACTCACTAGCAAGCATCAGCCACAGAGGCAACTGTTTCCCCAAGACACCAAGGGTGGCATAAACACCCCATGCACCAAAAGAGGGGTAAAGGGCACTAACAATGACATGAAGACCCCAAGCCACTGCACTCATATGTAGAAAAAACTATTGTATCCACAAAGGGCATACATGTTACAGTACTAAGGACTGCTTATAAAAAAAGAAGCTGGTATGATTGTCGTTGGCTGCTGGCGTACCTTTTGCTTGAAAGTATGAAATTTATATGAATGTGAAACAACAGAACAAAAAGGTGAATGACCAGAGAACTACCAACCAAGGGATATTTATTTAAAAATCACATAAAAAGACACACAGTCCATAGAGATCTATAAAATCCATAAAAAAATGTAAAATCAAGAATCAATGCAGTCCTGTTTTTCGGCACACAGTGCACCTGCCTCAGGAGTTGCAACTTCAATTGGACTTACAAATCTCTTGTACTGTTTAGAAACAGATATACACACTACACCATCAAACAGCCAACCACAATATGTGCTGTGGTGGCAAAATGACACCAACTGCTATACATAACACAGCGCTCTGGTTTAGCAGTATAAACTGTGCGGATACGATAGTTTTTTGCATATGAATGTGGTGGACTTATGTTTCACCTATATGTAGAATCAAGTACCTATACATTAGATAGACTTCAGTCGTATTTATGCATTTACTAATTGATCACCTTGCACAACATTAAATTGATTTAAATCAATGTGAAGAGTTGTTTTCCTTTAATAAGCATAGCATGCTTACATATCATTTTAGTTGTCACTAGTAAAAAAGGCCCGTTTCTGACACAAATGAAACGGGTGCTAGCAAGGTTTTCCTCAGCTCTCCTGCAGCCACCCATGTCCAGCGACCCTCCTCTTCCCCTGCAGCCACCCATGTCCAGCGAACCTCCTCTCTCCCCTGCCCTCCCTCCTGCCACCCATGTCCAGCGACCCTCCTCTCTCCCCTGCCCCCCCTGTAGCCACCCATTTCCAGCAACACCCTGCCCCCCCTGCAGCCACCCATGTCCAGTGATCCTCCTCTCTCCCCTGCCCCCCTCCAGCCACCCATGTCCAGTGACCCTCCTCTCTCCCCTGCCCCCCCTCCAGCCACCCAAGTCCAGCGACCCTCCTCTGGACATGGATCAGCTGTGATGCATGTTCCCCCCCCCCCCCGGGTTCTGAAGTTGACATCATGATGGCTACAGTGATGTCAGCCTGATCTACAGAGCCTAGCAGACCAACTCGAAATGAGCCACGGTCCCAGGCAGCAAGTCAGAACGTTGGAGGTGAGAATTATTATATAGGATATGTTCACACTGTCTTAGTGGACTCCTATTAATATATACGCATGTATTTTTAAACTTATGAACGTTAACGTCATTCGTAAGTGTAGGTTTTCTGAGTTTGAGTTCCTTTTTTGCCGCCAGCAAATCAGTGATGTGCATACTTATGACATCACCATTAGGTTTTGTCCTATGCAGAAGGAATGGATCCTCAGAAGCTTAGCTACAATTGGGTGGCAGAGCAGGTGGGGGGAAGAGGGGTGGTGGTTGGGAGGCGAGGATAGGGGAGGGCAGACTTTTATACGGTCTGTGCCGGAGCCAGTGATGGAAGGCGGGACAGGTGGTTGGGAGGCAGGAAAAACTGCTGGGCAGACTTATACGGTCTGTGCCCTGAGAAAGACAGGTACAAATCAAGGTAAGGTATACACATGAGTTTATCTTGGGCAGACTGGATGGACCGTGCAGGTCTTTTTCTGCCGTCATCTACTATGTTATGTTACTATGTTATGTTACTATGTTATGTTTAATATGAATTGGCGCTGGTAACAGGTTTGCGTTCTGCTGTTTGCTTATGATACCAGAAGCTTTATTGTACGATACAGAAAGGATTGTTTTCGGTAAGTGGTTGTGCATTTATTTTAATTATTTTTGGGTCTTTTAGTTCCATATGAGGATTATCAGCTGCCTGTGCACCCTTTGCTTGAAAATATGAGGGTTAAATTCATGTGACATGTAGATATTTTGTTCTAGTCTTTCTTTCTTTTCTGAAAGTTTGTTCATCATTTTTAATAAGTAATCCTTAGTACTGCAACATATTTATTCGTGTGGATACGATAGTTTTATGCAGTGCTTTTTTTGTAGAAAAAAAGGTCAATGGTACTCATTATGGTCGGGGTCACCATCTATGGCTCTGCCCCTATGGTAGCCACACCCGCAGTAGCCACACCCCTTATACCAGCCGTGGCGCATATAAACAGTATCATTGAAAATACTATACCAGTGTAGGAGAAAAAAATAATGTGATTTTTTTTTCATTATAAATAATTTCTGTAAGTGGTTACAGCTCCAGTATACCCAGTGCAAAATAAGACAGCAGATATAAATTCTCAAATTGGACATCTTCCAAACACTAAAATGACAATAAAATGAATTTTTCTACCTTTGTTGTCTAGTGACTTTGTTATTCTGAACATGTTGGTCCCAGTCTGTGATTCTGCTGCTCTCTATCTGTTCCCTTAACTCTGTTTCCAGGGCTTCCTTTCCATTTATTTCTTTACTTTCCTCCTTTCTTCTTCATTTCTTGGCCTACATCCATAGGTAAAAGCTGCGTCCTCCGTGTACTTGACTGGAAGAGGTATAGAGTGGATCCAGTTTTTGCCTATTTTATCCATCCATGTGCAGTTTTTCTCTTTTCCCTTTCCCTCATCTCGTCAGTATGCATCTCCTTCCTCTTTCCATCCATGTCCAGCATTTTTCCTCTCCCCCTCCATTCATGTCCAGCATTTCTCCTCTCTTCTCCCCTCCATCCATGTTCATCTCACTTCCTCTCTCTTCCCTCCCCTCCATCCATGTCCAGCATTTCAACTCTCTCTCTTTCCCTCCATCCATGTCCAGAATTTCTCCTCTCTTCCCTAAAATCCATGTGCATCTCCTCCTCTTTCTTCCCTCCTCTCCATCCATGTCCAGCATTTCTCCTCTCTCCCTCCACTCCATCCATGTGCATCTACTTCCTCTGTGTTTCTTCCCCTCCATCCATGTCCAGTATTTCTCCTCTCTCCCTTCCCCTCCAACCGTGTGCATCTCCTTCCTCTGTCTTTCCTTCCCACCAACATTTCTCCTCTCTTCCCTGCCCTGCCCTCCACTCCATCCATGTCCAGCATTTGTCCTTTCTCCCCTCCATCCATGTGCATCTCCTTCCTGTCTTCCCTCTCCTCCATCCATGTCCAGCATTTCTCCTGCCCTCCCCTCCATCCATCCATGTCCAGCAACTCTGCTCTCTCCCCTGCCCTCCCCTCCCATCCATGTCTAGCGATTCTCCTTTGCCCCTATCCTCCCCTCCCAACCATGTCCAGCAATTCTCCTCTCTTCCCTGCCCTCCCCTCCATGTCTAGTGATTCTCCTATGCCCTCCACTAACCATCCATGTCCAGGATTTCTTCTCTGTCCTCCCCTAACCATTCATGCCCAGCGATTTCTCCTCTCTCCCCTGCCCTCCCCTCCCAACCATGTCCAGCAATTCTCCTCTGACCTCCCCTCCATGTCTAGCGATTCTCCTTTGCCCCTATCCTCCCCTCCCATCCATGTCCAGTAACTTGCCCCAGCTTCCACCTGCCCCCCTTTTCAGCCCCAATTGAGTTCCAGTACCAACCTGAGCTCCACCTGCCCGCCCTTAGCTCCCCGACAGCCCTGCTTTCTATTGCTGCTGCCCCACGTTTAATTCTTGTATTTTTTAACCTGAAGTCGCAGCACTGGCGGCGGCATTAGTGAAAGCAACAGGCTTGCTTCCTCCAGCCTTCCCTTCCCTCTCAGTCCCACCCTCGCAGAAACAGGAAACTACATCAGAGGAAGGCGGGACACTGAGACTCGGGAAGGGAAGGCTGAAGAAGGCAAGCCTGCAGTCATCACTAACACCGCCGGCGGCGCTGCGACTACAGGTAAAAAAATGCATTGCAGGGCGGCAGGAACATGTGTGGTGAAGGCGGTTAGCTTAGCAGAGTCCATAAACCGCTACTAAACGGACTTGGAAAAATCCAAAATCCCAGGAATAACATGTATAGAATGTTTGTACGTTTGGGAAGCTTGCCAGGTGCCCTTGGCCTGGATTGGCCGCTGTCGTGGACAAGATGCTGGGCTCGATGGACCCTTGGTCTTTTCCCAGTATGGCATTACTTATGTACTTATGTACTTATGAACAGAAAGCAGGACTGTTGGGGAGCTAAGGGCAGGAAGGTGAGCTGGCCCTGGGAAACAAAATGGTGCTGGTACACCGTACCAGCGTGTACAGGTGCAAAAAAAAGCACCGGTTTTATACATATGAATGTGGTGGACTATTTTTTTGTTTTGTTTTTTTCATTACTTTGGCATAATGTCAGAATATACTTTTAAAAAATGAGACTTGATTTTGTTGTAGATCGTTTTTGAATTTCTAGCAGTCTTACCTATAGATGTGCCATGCGATTAAGTTTTAAATATATTTGATATTATTCTTTGAACACTGAGAGCAGCAAAAATTTCTTTTATAACAGCTGTTTCCTGCCAGCAACTTTCAGCACATTCAGCAATGTGTGTGGTACAATGTTTTTTTCTTTATTCCACATTGACTACAGAGTGAGTTTTGCATTGAGGACGATAGGTTCATCTTTAAGTAGTGGCGTAGCTACTATGGGGCCAAGGGGGCCTGGGTCCCCGTAGATTTGGCCCTGGACCCCCCTGCCGATAACCCTCTCAACCCCCCCTCCCGCCGCCAACCCGCCGTCGCCGTCTGCTACCTTTGCTGGCAGGGGACCCCATCCCCCGCCAGCCAAAATCTTCTTCCTTCGTTTTGTTTCTGAGTCTGACGTCCTGCACGTACAATGTGCAGGACGTCAGACTAAGAAACAGAACGAAGGAAGAAGAGGACCTCAGCTGGCGGGGGTTGGGGTCCCCCGCCAGCAAAGGTAGGCGACAGCGATGGCGGGCAGGTCGTCAACAGGGGGCGGTCAAAGTTGTTGGTGGTGGTGGTGGCGGCAGCGGGGGGTGTCGACAATGGCGGGGGGGGGGGTGTCAGTGGCGCTGGGGGGACTAAAATGTGCCCCCCTCACCTCGGGCTCTGGCCCCCCTCCCGCTGAAGTCTGGCTAAGCCCCTGTCTTTAAGTCTTAGGATAATGGCTCAATAGCATACTTAGGGGCCATTTTACCAAATGGCAGTAAAAGGTGGCCTGCGTTGGGGGGTCTGTTTTTGGGATTGCCATGCGCTGAGGCTATCTTTTACCACCGCTGGTAAATAGGCCTTTTTTTTTAAACAGCCAACAAATGGCCATGTGGGAATTAAAAAATTTCCATGCGGCTATTAACTGGTGGAGCCCTTACCGCCTCCTATTTAGGAGGTGGTGAGGGATTTGACGGTAACCTGGCAGTAATTGGGCAGCACGCGGTGAAGCCCAGTTACCGCTGGGAACGCCCTCCGGCACTAGAAAATAAAAAGGTGTTTTCTAGTGTCGGAAATGGTGCACGGGAGAACCTGGAACGACTGCCCGGTGGTAGGGCTGATTTCAGGGGCGTAGCCAGACAACAGATTTTGGGTGGGCATAGGCAAGAAATGGGTGGGCACCAAGTGTTCTTCCCAACCGCCACCAGAAAAATATCTGAGCTGGCGGGAAAAAGCTTCTTTCCATCTTGGCAGTCTGCAGTAGGCATGCGCTGAAAACTGAGCATGCGCAAGTGCCAGTATCGTGGAGAGCAGCGTTTTCATTACTATCAGGGGGATGTCTTCAGCTGGCGGAGCTTGGGATCCCCACCAGCTACCGCTAAACGTGTGCTACTGTTGGGTGGGCCTGAGCCCTAAGTGGGTGGGCCCTGGCCCACCCAGGCCCAACTGTGGTTATGCCACTGACTGATTTGCTGTACACCAAGCCAGCGCTAGCTCTACCTCCCTTTAATTTTGAAATTCAAATTTTGACTGATTGGGAGGTTTATTTTTTTAGGTCTTCTAGATAACTTGCTGATGAGATTGGAGCTTACTGCCCCAAATACTGAGTTATTTTATTTTAAGTGAGTGTGATTTTTTTCTTTGGGGTTTATATTGGTGTTTCATGTTAATTCATCATTATACACAGATGGGTTACTACTACTACTACTACTATTTAGCATTTCTATAGCGCTACAAGGCGTACGCAGCGCTGCACAAACATAGAAGAAAGACAGTCCCTGCTCAAAGAGCTATGTAATAAAAGTGAGCCAAGTATAGGACAATCAAGCCATTGTGACATCACTGATGAGGTTGGCTCTTATTGGTGGCCTGACGCATTATGACATCACAATATTAGCTCTGGTTACAAGAGACTACTACTACTACTATTTAGCATTTCTATAGCGCTACAAGGCATACGCAGCGCTGCACAAACATAGAAGAAAGACAGTCCCTGCTCAAAGAGCTTACAATCTAATAGACAAAAATAAAGCAGGTGTACATTTATATTATATAGGCTTATTGTTGTTTGTTTTTTAAATATATATGAATATTGATATATGTACATGTAATGCCTGCTGAGACATTTTTGAAATATGTATTCTGTCAATCTGGTGTGTATATGCTATAGTACCATTTTTATTATGTATCATTGATAAATGATGAGATAAGATGTGTTAAGATTCTCCATTTGGCTTTTTTATATTATTTTTTATATGACTGCATATGGTATTTTATTATATTTTTACAATGTCATTGCTGTGATATGTATTTTTTACAGTATCTCCATTTGTTGTTGAGGAGTGACGTCTGTTCACAGGAAGATAAATACAGCTGTGATCTTTTTCTGATATTTATATGGTTTGTATGTATACAGCATTCTATATGTTTATTATTTTTTATTTAAGTGTTTTAATTGTAATTTGTATATTTTTATGTAGATAGACCTATGACGCAGGCCATGCCGTGTCTTTGAATAAAATTGCTTCCTCTGGAATTTGGCTCAGCCTCATTGCTTCATCTGTGGCCCTATACACTTCCATTATTTCACTATTCATTGTGTTGGTGTTTTTCTCTGTTCTTTAAGTCTTTATGATAAAGACCACTGACTATTTTAGTAGCCACCCTCTGGACTGATTGCATCCTGTTTATATCTTTCTAAAGGTGTGGTCTCCAGAATTGTATACGATATTCAGTTACTTGTTGGTTGTGGTTCTTGTTGTGATTTGAAAAATGAATAAAAATTATTTGACCTCAGAATTATATACAATATTCTAAATGATTTATCACCAGTCTTATACAGAGGCATCATCACCTCCTACATAAGTACATAAGTAATGCCACACTGGGAAAAGACCAAGGGTCCATCGAGCACAGCATCCTGTCCACGACAGCGGCCAATCCAGGCCAAGGGCACCTGGCGAGCTTCCCAAACGTACAAACATTCTATACATGTTTTTCCTGGAATTGTGGATTTTTCCCAATTCCATTTAGTAGTGGTTTATGGACTTGTCCTTTAGGAAACCGTCTAACCCCTTTTTAAACTCTGCCAAGCTAACCGCCTTCACCACGTTCTCCGGCAACGAATTCCAGAGTTTAATTATGTGTTGGGTGAAGAAACATTTTCTCCAATTTGTTTTAAGTTTACTACACTGTAGTTTCATCGTATGCCCCCTAGTCCTAGTATTTTTGGAAAGCGTCAACAGACGCTTCACATTCACCTGTTCCACTCCACTCCTTTTTACTACTGGTTATTCTTACCATCTTTTCTACCTCTTTGGCCACATTAAGATCACCACATAGGATCACACCCAAGTCCCGCTCCTCTTTCATGCAAAAAAGTTCTTCATCTCCTACACTGTATTGTATACCCTTGGCTTTTTGCAGTCCAAACGCATGACCCACCATATTTTAGCATTAAATCTTAGTTGCCAAATTCTGGAGCATTCTTCAAGTTTCGCTAGGCCCTTCCTCATGTTATCCACACCATCAGGGGTATATACCCTATTTCAGATTTTGCTATCACTATTCAACGTATAATTAAGCTCTGGAACTGATTGTCAGAGCAAGTGGTAAAAGCAGTTAAAGTTTAGACAAATTCCTGAAGGAAAAGTCCATAAACTCTGCGGCACGTCTCATATTCCGCCAAAACCGATATACTCATATCACCCCTCTCCTCAGGTCACTTCACTGGCTTCCAATCAGATACCGCATTCAAGCTTCTCCTTCTTACCTACAAATGCATTCAGTCTGCTGCCCCTCACTACCTCTCTACCCTCATCTCCCCTTATGTTCCCGCCCGTAACCTCCGTTCACAGGACAAATCCCTCCTCTCTGTACCCTTCTCCACCACCGCCAACTCCAGGCTCCGCTCATTCTGCCTCGCCTCACCCTATGCTTGGAACAACCTTCCTGAGCCCTTACGCCAAGCCCCCTCCCTGCCCATCTTCAAGTCTTTGCTTAAAACCCACCTCTTCAATGCTGCGTTCGGCACCTAACCCTTACCGTTCAGTAAATCCAGACTGCCCCAATTTGACCGCCCCTATCGGACTGTCCGTTCACTTGTCTCTTAGATTGTAAGCTCCTTGAGCAGGGACCGTCCCTCTATGTTAATTTGTACAGCGCTGCGCAACCCTAGTAGCGCTTTAGAAATGTTAAGTAGTAGTAGTAGTAGTATAAACCATTATTAAGGTAGACCTGTGGAAAGCCACTGCATATCCCCGAAGTTAAGTAACATGGAATCTTGCCACTTTTGGGGACTCTGCCAGGTACTTGTGACCCGAACTGGCCACTGTTAGAAACAGGATATTGGGCTAGATGGACCCTTGGTCTGACCCAATACAGCAACTCTTATGTTCTTATAAGTTTAGACAGAAGATAAGCATGACTATCTTAAGAAAAAAATTGCACAGTTACATGTAGTAAGCGAGTTCTACTGTGGTAGGTGCAGCCCACGTTATTTCTTGTGTGACTAGCTAGTTAACTGCTTCTTCCACTTTTTCAGGGGTCCATTTACTAAGGTGTGCTGAAAAAAAATGGCCTGTGGTAGTGTAGGCGCGTGTTTTTTCGGCGCGCGCAGAATCGTTTTTCAGCGCACCTGCAAAAAACGCCTTTTTAAAATTTTTGCCGAAAATGGACGTGCGGCAGTAAAGTCTCACGCGGTAACTGGGCGGTAATGACCTGCACGCGTCAAAATGCCACTTGGCGCGCGCCTGAAAATAATCATTATTTTTTCAGACGCGCACCAACAATGAAATTACCACAAGAGCCACGCTGTAGCCGGGCAGTAAGTCCATTTTGGAGCACGTTGGGTGTGCGTTGACGCTTACACGGCTTAGTAAAAGGGCCCCGAAATCTATTAAGTGGACACAGGTTGCTAAACTTATTTTTTCCTCAAGCACAGCTGAAATCACATTTATCTAGCAAATAAGGAAAACAGCAGGATAGAGACAGGCTATTTATAGCATCAATTTGCAACTCAGGTCTTTTGTTTTCCAAGCAGCCTTGATTACAGCATTCATAATTCATTATTGGTAGGTTACTAACTACCCTGGTAACTGTTTTGTAGCCAGCGAGACAGTCCAGCTCTGGCAAAATACAGTTTTCGTACTAGAAAAGAAATCAAGCAATTCATGTTATATTTTTAGCTCTCTTAAGCAATACCTCAGTTGGAGATTAAAACAAGAGAAGTTTTTTCTGAAAAACATTTTGGGGTTAACTGATTCAGTGTCGCTTAAATTCACACTCACTTGTTTACTGAAAGTTTAAAAGGCTTAAACAATTCCTACAGAATCAGAAAGCATGCAAGTCTGAAAGCGGCAATTACTCAGAAAAGAAAATATAGTCACTGGGCTGTATTCGGTTATACTGAGAAGCTTTTTATAAAAATCTGGAATGGAGGATGCCCTGTGGTTTGATCCAACCTTGTTGGCGAAGTGAGGTGATCATCTCAGATGGCAAAGTATTGGGGGTGGCAAAATATACCCTCTGAACATCACTGTAATGAGATCCTCACTTTGGGGTCCTTTTACTAAGGCGTGCTGAAAAATGGCTTGCGGTAGTGTAGGCGCGGGTTTTGGGCGCGCGCCAATCCATTTTTCAGCGCGCCTGTGAAAAAGGCTTTTTTTTGCCAAAAATGGACATGCGGCAAAATCAAAATTGCCGCGTGTCCATTTTGGGTCTGAGACCTTACCGCCAGCCATTGACCTAGCGGTAAAGAATCCGGGTGGTAATGATCTACTCGCATCAAATGCAATGGTGCGTGTCCGTGACGTGCGTCTGAAAAGAAAAAATATTTTTCAGACGCGCGTATTGGACACTCGCCAAAAATGAAATTACCGCAAGAGCCACGTGGTAGTCGGGTGGTAACTCCATTTTGGCGTGCATTGGGCATGCATAGACGCTTAGCTTGGCTTAGTAAAAGGGTCCCTTTGTTTCTAGTCTGCAGTCCAGTATTTCTTTTCTTCTGTGGCCCCTCTACTTTAGTCCAGCATCTGTCTTCCTCCTTGAATCCCCCTCCCAACCTCCAGTCAAATACCACTTTTTCCCCTGTTGCTGCCTTGTAAGTGTAGCAATAATAGAATAGTAAGAAAGTGTGGGGTGTTTGAGCCATTGTGCACTGAAAGCCCTACTGGTTCTGCCCCCTTGGAAACAGGATGTCTGCTTTCAGGATCAGGATGCAGGAGCAGCAGAGCCTTCAGTGACATGCACAGGCTCAGAGTTCCTAGTCTTCCTTACTGTTTTACATTCTAGGGAGTGGCAGTGGCAGGGAGAGGAAAGGGGGAAGGGAGATTCTAGATGGAGGGGTTTGGAAAGGAGATGATGGATGGAGGGAGGGGCTGGACGGGTGCTTCTGGGTCACAGAGGAGAGAAGAAAGAGGGGAAATGCTGGATAATGGAGGAGGGAGGAAAAAAGAGGGGAGATTCTGGATCATGAGGGAGGAGGAGGGAGGATAGAGGGGAAATGTTTGATTATTATCATGTATTAAGTGAGTAGCACAGGATTAGTGGAGGAGTGACCTAGTGGTTAGAGCACCAGTCGTGCAAACCAGAGGTGACCAGTTCAAATCCCACTGCTGCTCCTTGTGATCTTGGGCCAGTTACTTAACCCTCCATTGCCTCAGGTACAAACTTAGATTGTGAGCCCTCCTGGGACAGGGAAATATCTAGAGTACCTGAATGTAACTCACCTTGAGCTACTACTGAAAAAGGTGTGAGCAAAATCTAAATAAATAAAATAGTGTGTGAACCCTTACTACCTACAAAATGGGTATCAGTAAGTGCTGGCAAGCTAATATTTTTTTAATGGTCCTGCAGTAATGGCAATATTAGCGTAGGGCCATTAATAGGAGAAATAGAAATTTGACCATTTAAGGTGCAGGAAAAACCCACATTAGGGTGCGCTAAGGCCACTTTATACCGCAGCTTAGTAAATAGACCCCTAAATTACTATATATTTTTTTAGTTTATTTTGTTTATATGTTCTGCTTAATTTGCATTGTTTCTTTTTGTGATGTTATGTTAGAATTCAGGGACCCTTTTACTGAGCTGCGCAGAAAAGTGACCGGTGCTACCACTAGCATGTGGATTCCTGTGCATTGAAGCCCCTTTTAGCATGGCTGTAAGATGGCCACATTTCACATTTTCTCTATTAATGGCCACTTGCTAATTTCCCTGTTAGCAGGGCCGCCGAGAGGGGGGGGGGGGGGCAGGGCAGACAAAATTCTCCGGGCCTCCAAGGGGGGCCCAGCGCCGCAGTCCCACCCGCTTTCCGTCGTCGACCGTCTGCCACCGGGCCAGGCCCCCTGCATTGAAATCACAGCGCTTCTCACCTCCGAGTGAAAGCGCTGCAGGCAGCAGGGCAGCCAATCGCCTCCCTTCGGGCCTCCTTCCCTCCCTGTGTCCCGCCCTTGTCTGATGTAACTTCCGCGAGGGCGGGACACAGGGAGGGAAGGAGGCCTGAAGGGAAGCGATCTGCTGCTCTGCTGCCTGCAGCGCTTTCACACGGAGGTGAGAGGCGCCGTGATTTCAATGCAGGGGGCCCGGCCCGGTGGTAGATGGAGGGGGCGAGTGGCGACCTTGGGGGGGGGGGGCAGGGCCCCGGGGGTGGCCTTGCCCCGGGCCCGGCCCAGACTGGGCTAGTAGTGTGTGAATCCTTACTGACACCTATTTTCTAGGTGCCGAGGTCTCCCATGCAAACCACATGCTAATTGGCTAGTGCAGGGCCTGCTTAACCTATGGATCAGGTGAGGCTCTGACCCAGTTCTCCTGGAGATAAAGGGTGCCAAACGCCTGAGCCTGTGATGTCACTGACCATATAGGTTAAGCTTGCCCACAGCTTTCCTGGCGGCATTGCATATGCAATGAAAAAAAGCCAGCAACCTCCACTCCTCTTTCCGTCTTAGGCCACCTTCTCCCGTCTACCTTTTGAAGGCAGTTTTCCCCTCCCAAACACAGCATTTCACCTAATGCTACCCACATCAGCACCCCGGCATCTTCCTTCTGCCACACCTCAGCCCCTCCTTTGACATAACATCCTGTTTCCACAGGGGCGCGGCAGAAAGAAGTCACAGGGTTTGATGTGTATAGTGTTAGGTGAAATGCTGTCGGTATTCAAGAGGGGAAACTGCCTTTAAGGGTAGACCCCGGGGGGGGGGGGGGGAGGGGAAGGGAAATGGGACTTGATATACCGCCTTTCTGTGGTATTTTGCAACTACATTCAAAGCAGTTTACATATATACAGGTACTTATTTTGAACCAGGGGCAATAGAGGGTTAAGTGACTTGCCAACAGTCACAAAGAGCTGCAGTGGGAATCGAACCCAGTTCCCCAGGATCAAAGTCCACTGCACTAACCACTAGGCTATTCCTCCATACGTGCAGGACGTCAGACTCACAGAAACAGAAGCCTGCGCAGCCGCGTTGCTGATCTGCAAGGGCAGGCTTCTACATGGAATGTTGCTAGTGGAATGTTGCTAGTGGAATGGCAACATTCCTTAGTGGATGGCAACATTCCATGTAGAATCATTCTCAACTAGGGAAAGGGAAATGGGACTTGATATACTGCCTTTCTGAGGTTTTTGCAACTACATTCAAAGTGGTTTACATATATTCAGGTACTTATTTTGTACCTGTGGCAATGGAGGGTTAAGTGACTTGCCCAGAGTCACAAGGATCTGTAGTGGGAATCGAACCCAGTTCCCCAGGATCAAAGTGCTATGGCCTGAGGAGGGGCACATCAATGGGAGAGCACCAAGTCAAAAGTTGTCTCAGGGCATCCCCTGAGACAACTTTTGGCTTGGTGCTCTCCCATTGACCCAGCCCTGAGCCAGCCCTGGGCTAGTATGTGGCGATGTAGCTGTGCTGATTAGCACTTTGCATGCCTACTCTCTGTTCCCAGATGGGGAAACTACCACGGGATGCCTGAATGTGCGCTGTGGTAGTGATTTTTAGCTTGTGATAGGCACACATTAATGCTGACCTCAGCTTTGTAAAAGGACCCCTTAATTTGCTATTTTGCTTTTACATTTTTTAGGTTATGTAACAGCTGCCTAGTTCCCTCAGGGTCCCTTTTACCAAGCTGCGGCAAAAGGGGTCTGACATGTTTTTCATGTGCGCCAAGGCCCCCCTTTTACCGCAGTTAGTAAAAGGGAAGTCTCTCTTTCCTGCATGAAATGGCCACGCGATAAGTAAAGCACTTGCTCTGTGGCCACTTTGATGGGGGGGGGGAGCCCTTACAGCCACCCATTGAGGTGGCGGTAAGGGCTCCTGCGCTAACCCTGCGGTAATCAGGTAGCGCGGGCTACACTGCCTAAATATTGCCGGGCAGGGGCGTAGCCAGATTTCGGTGGGAGGGGGGGTCCAGAGCCCGAGGTGAGGGGGCACATTTTAGCCCCCCCCGGCACCACTGATCTGCAAGGCTTCATTCTGTGAGTCTGACGTCCTGCACGTTGTATGTGCAGGACGTCAGAAACAGAAGGAAACCTTTGGCGGGAAGAAGAGGACTTCGGCTGGCGGGGATTGGGGTCCCCCGCCAGTAAAGGCAGGCGACGGCAGGAGGGGGGGTTGAGAGGGTCGTCGTCAGGGGGGTCCAGGGACAAATCTATGGGGGCCCAGGCCCCCTGGCCCCACGTAGCTACGCCACTGCTGCCGGGTACACTCCAGCGCTACAAAAATAAATATATGGTGGCACACTAGGGGTGGGAAGTACCACCAGGCTGCTGCGGAAGCCCCACGGTACTTCTATTTAGTGAGCGTTGGGCTTACTGCCACTTAGTAAAAGGGGCCCTCAATTTGGGTTATACTGCAAAATATACGTATTAAATAAAATTTTAAGGGCTCCTTTTACAAAGCCATAGTAGTGATTCCTACATGGCAAATGCAATGAAGCCCATAGGAATTGAATGGGCTTTGCCATATTCGCCGCTCCGGGAATCACTACCGCAGCTTTGTAAAAGGAAACTAAGGGTCCCCTTTTACAAAGCGGCGGTAAGCCCAATGCAGGCTTACCACTCGCTAAAAAAGAAACTACTGCCCCCACCACGCCGTCATATCCGGGCGTTTCCGATGGTAATCGGGCAGTGCCGCGCGCTGCCCATTTATTGCCAGGTTAGCGCAGGAGCCCTTACCGCCACCTCAATGGGTGGCGGTAAGGGCTCCCCCCCCCCTCAAAATGGCCACAAGGGAAGTGCTTAAGATTGGAAGGGGTAATGGGAGGGGGAAATGGGAGGTGGGTGACATAAATTCATGATATGAGAAGAAGAGGGGGGGTTGGGTGGGGAGGGAAGGGGGAAGTAATGGGTGGGAGGGGGAGGGGGGAGATACGGGTGGGGGGATAAAAGGTTAAAAGGGGGGGGGGGAATTGAATGTTGGCACAGCTTGAATGTTGATGTTATGGAAATATGTAGGAGATTCTGTCTCCAAGATACTGTTACTTTGATTTATTACTAAACAGATTTGCAAATTAAAAAAGAAAGACTTACCTTTTTTACCTGCTGTGGTAAAACGAGGCCTCGGTGTGCGCAAAAAACATGCGCCGATGCCAGAGTAGGCCCCCTTTTCCCGCAGCTTGGTAAAAGGGGCCCTAAATTAGTTACTCTCCACAACTTATTTCATTAATTTTACTTGATGTTAGGATACACCTCTGCGAAGTTTCTGAATTGTTTTCAAGGAGATCCAGTGCCTCCTCTTGTGATCAGAGCTGTTTGTGGGGTATCCAGTAGATACATTCATTCCAGGGGCGTATCTGGACTCGGGCGGTAGGGGGGAGCCAGAGCCAGAGGGAGGGGGCACATTTTAGCCCCCCCCCCGGCGCCACCGATCCCCCCCCCGCCATTTCCGGACCCCCCCCTCGCCACCAATGACACCCTCCCCCGCTCCTGTCACTTACCTTTGCTGGCGGGGGACCCCAACCCCCCGCCAGCCGAGGTCCTCTCTTCCATGCAGGCTGCGCCGCTGCAAGTTTCAACGTTTCCTGTTCTTCTGAGTCTGACGTCCTGCAAGTACAACGCGCAGGACGTCAGACTGAATTCCAAATTCTGAGTCTGACGTTCTGCATGTTGTACGTGCAGGACGTCAGACTCAGAAGAACGGGAAGCGTTGAAACTTGCATCCTGCACGGAAGAGAGGACTTCGGCTGGCGGGGGCTTGGGGTCCCCCGCCAGCAAAGATCGGCGACGGGTTGGTGGCGGGCAGGCGGGAGGGAGGGGGAGGTGGAGAGGGTCTGTGGTAGGGGGGTCCAGGGCGAAATCTGCGGGGGCCCAGGCCCCTGTGGCCCCACGCACGATACGCCCCTGATTCATTCCACTGACGACCTTTTGCAGGCTTCAAATCTGAGTTCCAAAATGTGAAAATAGAGGCCTCTGGTGAGGTTTCCAGTTTCCATACAGTCAGAATGATTTCCTGTCACTCTAAAGTAGGGTCTTTAGAAAATGAGGCCTCATAGGAGAATAGTCCAAGGTCTGTGGTGTTAAAATTAATTTCACCCCTCCCCACACCTCAGTTATGAATCTCTGTTCACAGCTCTGCTAGGGACTGAGTAGCAAACGGTTCTGTCTCTCCGCGTCATGCACCGCATCGTTTTTTTTACGTTGCAAACACAGCTTTTTGTGGATGTTACTTGCTGTCACCAAACCACCTGAGAAACGAGACCTGGCAAACTGTGTTATTTGTATCAAATGCTGGCTCAGAACGCTGCACCGAGGAAACTTGAACTAAAGGTTTATGAAGTCAGGAGCACCTTAGGGAAAAACAAGGAACTCATGTTTAGTAATGGGAAGAAAGATACCTCAAGTGAAAAGACCGAGAGACCAAATCTTAAACAGCAAGGTTAAATTCAGGGGGAATACTGTAGAAATATGTACAGACTGAGACCGTGGCTGTCACTTTACCTCCAGTGTGAGTTCTTATGGTGATTAAATTAGAATGACAAACCTCCTACTTCAATAATCCTTCGGGTATGTTCCATTTTCATATATCTTCTGCTCAGCGTCTGCCTTTTTATCCCCGCCGTATCTCACTTCCACCAAGGAATTCTAATGACAAAAACTGTAAGCTTTATCTTTTATATTTTCTCTTGCAATCACTTTAGTTTTCCCTAACCTGCAGGCACATGACGGATTTTTCAAAAATCCGTACACACTTCCGTTTTGAATATTACCCCGGAGAATTTGTTGAATTATGTTTAACAGCTGCTCTCTGGGATGCACAAATGTTCTGGATTATTCTATTTGCAGGTGCGTGTATTTTTCAAAAGTCTGCAGCAAAAATGCAAACCCCTCAGTCTAGGTAAAGCTTTGTGCATACAGGCTGTATGTGCGTAATTTTATGCACGAAGAAGCTAGCAGATCAAATATAACATCAGAAAGATTTTATTGAAGATACCGTATGTGAACAAATTGCCCGACACAGGCCGTGTTTCGCCCATCAGGGGCTGCGTCAGGGGCTACAATAAACAAACAGATTAATTATAATGAATAAAACTTCAAATCTAAAATATAAAACCATGAACAAATAGATAATGTATAAGGTATAAAATGATAATAAAATATTATACATACATGTATGTAAAATATAAACATGAATAAATAAGTATATGGTGTACATAGAAAAAAAACACTTAATACAAATAAATCAATCAATCAATCAATCAATCAATCACATCACAAAAAAGCTTATATGTATTTACAAAAATATATATATATAAACATGTATATGATTACCAACATGTATATAATAAATAATGAATATCTATATAAGAACATATATATAAAAGCAGCAAAGCAAGGGCACTGATATAAAGCATTAGACCTTGAACATATATAAAAATGTGAAAATATTATGTAACATATTATTTTCACATATTTATATATGTGCAATATTTTATTATCATTTTATACCTTATACATTATCTATTTGTTCATGAATATATGAGAAACTATGGTGGTATGTTGTTTTTATAATTTAGATTTGATGTTTTATTCATTATAATTAATCTGTTTGTTTATTGTAGCCCCTGACGGAGCCCCTGGTGGGCGAAACACGGCCTGTGTCGGGCAATTTGTTCACATACGGTATCTTCAATAAAATCTTTCTGATGTTATATTGATCTGCTGGCTTCTTCTTCCATATTGGATTTTGCAGATCGTTTGCCTTAATTTTATGCACGTGCATATCAAAAAGGTGCAATTGAATGAGCGCTCATTTTCAGGCATAAAGCACAGCTTTATGTACAGATGTGTCTTTTAAAATAGTCCGTCTTACATTGACTTAATCCTCCAGTCATCAGCAAATGGATCTTCTCAGCGATGATAGTCAGCTCCCTACTATTTTCTGAATTTTTGCAGGATAGATTGAAGCTAACAACTGGCAGCGCCGACATCTGCCCAGCTGCAAAACCCAGAAGCGGGGTTAGATTTCAGCCTGCCATTTCTGCACAAAGGGACAGTAACCCAACTTCGGCTAGTTATAACCAGTGAATTCTTTCTTGGAAAACAGGTGCCGGTACTCATATGTTACGCCACCCTACAGGGCCCACCCCACAAAAGCCAGGCCCCCTGTAACCAGTCACAGAATATATGAAACCGGCATCAGGATGTTGCCTCGGTCCAGCCTATCACGGAAAGGCTACTCCATGGACTCAACATCTAACTTAAAGTCCTTCTGAATAACATCTCCATGGACCATTTTGGACTATATTCCCCTTACCCTTATTTCGTTTTTCCTTGTCCCTTCTATTCCATCTAATTTGATGGTATTTGTTTAACAACTGGTTTGGCGCTAGTCTAATCGGTACATTGTAAGCCGCCTTGAGCCTGCACATGTGGGAAAAGGTGGGGTAAAAATGTTCTAAAATAAATAAAAAAATGAACAGGTAGAATTGCTGTGTAGAACCTGAGTTCTTTCATTAAAACCTGGTGCCCATGGGTCAACTTTAGCAGACAATAGAAAAGGTGCCGGTACTCAGTACCTCCAAGTACCCCCTAAAAAAAAAG
Source organism: Microcaecilia unicolor (assembly GCF_901765095.1). NCBI lineage: Eukaryota > Metazoa > Chordata > Amphibia > Gymnophiona > Siphonopidae > Microcaecilia > Microcaecilia unicolor. The sequence goes on along the minus strand of NC_044035.1, from coordinate 35,950,625 downwards.
CCCTGGTTATAACTGAAAATGTGTGCTAGCCATCTTCTGATCAGCCCCTGATGAGAAACAACATTTTGAATGGCTAAATATGGGGTCCTTTTACCTCTTCGATTAAGAAAGGTCCTATCAAACCTTCCATACTGACCTCTAATAACATTTTGATCTCATGATGCATTTTGCTCATAAGACCTTGAAGAATGATTGGCTGTCGGGTCTGGGATGTCTGTATTGCAGGGGCCGGGATTAATGGCTTTTTTAAAGGTAATTTTTATCCTTCACTGCACTAACAATGTAATTCCATTTCCTCTCATCCCATTATTTTCCAGCTATTTTTTTTTATATGATATGGTTTTATATTTTGTAAACCACTCTGAAAGATTCATCTTGAGGGTGGTATGCAGTGCATCTTTTCTAGCAAAAAAAGGTGCCGGTACTCAAATGCTAGGCCACCCTTCAAGGTTGGGGTGGATCACTGAGGGATCCACCCCACAATAGCCAGGCCCCCTGCAACCAGTCACAGAACCTATGACAAGGCAGAATTGGTGTGTAGAGCCTGAGCTCTTTCATTAAAACTGGGTCAATTTTAGCAGACAATGGAAAAGGTGCCGGTACTCAGTACCCCCAAGTACCCCCACAAAAAAAGCCCTGGTGGTATGTCAAATTTTAATAAACCTGAATCTTAAAGGGCATTAGAATCTGGGCTTAGTAAGTCGTAATGCGGGGATTTCTCATGCACTAAGCCCAGATTCAATACAGCAGTATTTATTTATTTATTTATTTTATTATTTATTAGGATTTATTTACCGCCTTTTTGAAGGAATTCACTCAAGGCGGTGTACAGTAAGAATAGATCAAACATGAACAGTAGGCAATTAGAGCAGCAAAAATATTCGAACAACAATGCAAAGTATGGCATGGAGGGGCATAATCGAACGGGGCCGGCCATCTCTAATGACGGCCCCATAAAGCGGCGTACCCGACTGTATTATTGAACCAAGATGGCCAGCCATCTTTCGTTTCGATAATACGGTCGGGGCTGGCCAAATGTTAACATTTGGGCCGCCCTTAGAGATCGCTGGCGATAGAGATGGCCGCCATTGGTTTTCGCCGATAATGGAAACTAATGGCGGCCATCTCAAACCCGGCCAAATCCAAGCCATTTGTTCGTGGGAGGAGCCAGCATTTGTAGAGCACTGGTCTCCCTCACATACCAAGACACCAACCGGGCACCCTAGGGGGTACTGCAGTGGACTTCACAAATTGATCCCAGGTTCATAGCTCCCTTATTGTATGTGCTGAGCCCCCCAAACTCCCCCAAACCCCACTATCCACAACTGTACAACACTACCATAGCCCTTGAAGGGTAACGGGGGGCACCTAGATGTGGGTACAGTGGGTTTCGGGTGGGTTTTGGAGGGATCACATTTACCACCACAAGTGTAACAGGTGGGGGGGGGATGGGCCTGGGTCTGCCTGTCTGAAGTGCACTGCAGAACCCACTAAAAACTGCTCCAGGGACCTGCATAGTGCTGTGATGGAGCTGGGTATGACATTTGAGACTGGCAACAAAATGTGTTTTAATTTTTTTGGGGGTGGGAGGGAGTTGGTGACCACTGGGGGAGTAAGGGGAGGTGATCCCCGATTCCCTCCGGTGGTCATCTGGTCAGTTCGGGCACCTTTTCAACGCTTGGTCGTGAACAAAAAGGGACCAAGTAAAGTCGACCAAATGCTCGTCAGGGTCGGCTTTCTTTTTTCCATTATCGGCCGAGGCTGGCCATCTCTTAACCACGCCCCCGCCCCGCCTTCGGTACACTGCCAACATGCCCCCTTGAACTTTGGCTGGCCCTGCGATGGAAAGCAGTTGAAGTCGGCCAAAATCGGCTTTCGATTATACTGATTTGGCCGGCATTAGGAGAAGGCCGTCCATCTCCCGATTTGTGTTGGAAGATGGCCGCCCTTCTCCTTCGAAAATAAGCAGAATGGTATACTACTTGCAATGACAACACAATATGTACTAGAACATTATAATTGGTAGTGAACGGTAAGGCAAAGTTGTAACATATGGATGAGTAAGAAAGTAGGAAGAATTAGAAAGTAAGGTGATTGATTTGAACAAAGTTGCACGTGAGGTCAGAGAGATGGTTAAATATGATCTCAGCTAGGGTAGGACTTTTTTATTTTATTTTTTTCTTGCAGATCTCTCATTAAGGGACCTTTTTACTAAGCTGTGGTAAAAACTGGTCTGCGCTAGTGTGGGCACGTGAAATTGGTGCGCGCTGGCCCATGTTTTGCCGCAGTGGGCAAAAAGGCCTTTTTAAAAATGGGGCAGTAAATGGCCGTGCACTGATATTAAAAGTAGCACATGGCTATTTACTGCCTGAGCCCTTACCGCCACCTATTTACTTGGTGGTAAGGGCTCACGCGCTACTCATGCCTGGCAATGTGGCCATTCTGTCGATTACTAGTAGTAGGGGCATAGCTACGTGGGGCCATGGGGGCATGGGACCCTGTAGATTTGGCCCTGGCCCCCCCGGCTGCCAACTGATTCAACCTCCCCCCTCCTGCTCCCAACCAACACTGCCGTCAGGTACCTTTGCTGGTGGGGTTCCCCTACCCCCGCCAGCCAAAGTCCTCTTCTCCGGCGTGGCCGCGTTGCTGATCTGCAAGGCTTCTGTTTCTGTGAGTCTGACGTCCTGCACATGGTACAACGTGCAGGACGTCAGACTCACAGAAACAGAAGCCTTGCAGATCAGCAACGCAGCCACGCCGGAGAAGAGGACTTCGGCTGGCGGGGGTTGGGGAACCCCACCAGCAAAGGTACCCGACGGCGATGGTGGCGGGGGGCTCAAAAGGGTTGGCGGCGGGGGTGGGGGGGTCAGAAATGGGGGGGAAAGCAGCAATGGGGGGGGGGGGCTAAAATGTGCCCCCTCACCTCAGGCTCCTGACCCCCTCCCGCCGAAGTCTGGCTATGCTCCTGGCCCCCTGTGGTAGAAAATAGAAAATGATCTTCTACTGTGGGAATCTGCATGTGCCAATTTTGGAACTACCTCAATGGTAGGGTCACATTGGTGCGCACTACCCACACGGTAGCTTTACCGCAGCTTAGTAAAAGGGCTCTTAATCCTTCCATTAGCACATGGCACTTGCAAAAAACGAATGCAGGAAAATTTACTGCCTCCTTAACTCAGCATCAGCCAGTTAACGTACACTAATGCAAATGTGCTAGCTAGTTAACAGTTCCATGCCCTTTCTCCGCACCTTCCAAAACATATTTGTTTAAATAAAATAATGCACCTCTACTCCTGTTTCATGAATATATATTCACGGAAGACCCACCTCAAGGGTTAAAGGGGTTTTTGCAGCCAGCCATATTTGTGGGTATAAACACTATCTTGGGGGCTTGGCTGGCGAAGGAGGGGCCTTCATTGATTTTGAGGAGGTCGCACCTTATACAGCTTATGAGGTTGGACAGATGTGGAGTGCGCACAATGGATAGTGTTCCAGGCACCCGTTTCAGAGAAAAATGGGAACCTTTATGACTAACAATGCCGTCGAAAGGGAGAAGTTATATTTTGAATTTCTAAGAAAAGATGCATATGGGGATGGGAGGGAGGGGGGGGGGGGGGAATGTTTAATTAGATTGATTTGTACAGGTTGATAGGGGAGGGAGGAGTTGGATGTTATGGAAAGATGTGATGGCAACGCAGACTTATGTATAATGTTGATTTGGGTTATGTCATAAATAAAAAAAATTATCAAACATAAAATAATGCACTTGTTAGTGCATGGAAAATGGAATACTATCGCCTTTTGCGGTAAGCGTTTTCTTGTGCATTAAAGAGCCCTTTTACAAAGCAGTGGTAGGACTAAAGCGCAGGTAGCAGATGCCGAATCGGCACTATCGCCAGGGCAGCACGAGCGCCCGGTGGTAATTCTGAAGTTGGCGTGAACTGGTTCCCACGGTAAAAAATAATTTGCGATTTTTTACCTCGGGGGGCATTCCCAGGCATAATCAGCAGTGCGGCCAAATTGACAAGTGCCGCGTGATTACCGTGCAAGTAGTGCGTGAGTCTTTACGGTGGAAAGGGCTCAGGCCATAAATAGGCGTGCGCTACTTATCATTTTAGCGCACAACCATTTTCCGGCCCATTGTAAAATGCCCTTTCTCTCAGCCGCAGTACAAAATGGCCCAGCGCGCACCAAAAACACGTGCCCTCATTACTGCAGTGACTCCCAATAGAACCAGAAAAGTAATTGCCAACCAGTGGTATTCTTTTATCAATAGCTGTTTGCTTAAAGAGCACCCTCAGATAATCCCACTAAAAATAGTACGCAGTAAATTACCGTGACGTGGTGGTGTAGCACCTCATTCATCGGGTTGCTCCTGTGAATTTTTTAAATACAGTGGTGGAAATAAGTATTTGATCCCTTGCTGATTTTGTAAGTTTGCCCACTGACAAAGACATGAGCAGCCCATAATTGAAGGGTAGGTTATTGGTAACAGTGAGAGATAGCACATCACAAATTAAATCCGGAAAATCACATTGTGGAAAGTATATGAATTTATTTGCATTCTGCAGAGGGAAATAAGTATTTAATCCCTCTGGCAAACAAGACCTAATACTTGGTGGCAAAACCCTTGTTGGCAAGCACAGCGGTCAGACGTCTTCTGTAGTTGATGATGAGGTTTGCACATGTCAGGAGGAATTTTGGTCCACTCCTCTTTGCAGATCATCTCTAAATCATTAAGAGTTCTGGGCTGTCGCTTGGCAACTCGCAGCTTCAGCTCCCTCCATAAGTTTTCAATGGGATTAAGGTCTGGTGACTGGCTAGGCCACTCCATGACCCTAATGTGCTTCTTCCTGAGCCACTCCTTTGTTGCCTTGGCTGTATGTTTTGGGTCATTGTCGTGCTGGAAGACCCAGCCACGACCCATTTTTAAGGCCCTGGCGGAGGGAAGGAGGTTGTCACTCAGAATTGTACGGTACATGGCCCCATCCATTCTCCCATTGATGCGGTGAAGTAGTCCTGTGCCCTTAGCAGAGAAACACCCCCAAAACATAACATTTCCACCTCCATGCTTGACAGTGGGGACGGTGTTCTTTGGGTCATAGGCAGCATTTCTCTTCCTCCAAACACGGCGAGTTGAGTTCATGCCAAAGAGCTCAATTTTTGTCTCATCTGACCACAGCACCTTCTCCCAATCACTCTCGGCATCATCCAGGTGTTCACTGGCAAACTTCAGACGGGCCGTCACATGTGCCTTCCGGAGCAGGGGGACCTTGCGGGCACTGCAGGATTGCAATCCGTTATGTCGTAATGTGTTACCAATGGTTTTCGTGGTGACAGTGGTCCCAGCTGCCTTGAGATCATTGACAAGTTCCCCCCTTGTAGTTGTAGGCTGATTTCTAACCTTCCTCATGATCAAGGATACCCCACGAGGTGAGATTTTGCGTGGAGCCCCAGATCTTTGTCGATTGACAGTCATTTTGTACTTCTTCCATTTTCTTACTATGGCACCAACAGTTGTCTCCTTCTCGCCCAGCGTCTTACTGATGGTTTTGTAGCCCATTCCAGCCTTGTGCAGGTGTATGATCTTGTCCCTGACATCCTTAGACAGCTCCTTGCTCTTGGCCATTTTGTAGAGGTTAGAGTCTGACTGATTCACTGAGTCTGTGGACAGGTGTCTTTCATACAGGTGACCATTGCCGACAGCTGTCTGTCATGCAGGTAACGAGTTGATTTGGAGCATCTACCTGGTCTGTAGGGGCCAGATCTCTTACTGGTTGGTGGGGGATCAAATACTTATTTCCCTCTGCAGAATGCAAATAAATTCATATACTTTCCACAATGTGATTTTCCGGATTTAATTTGTGATGTGCTATCTCTCACTGTTACCAATAACCTACCCTTCAATTATGGGCTGCTCATGTCTTTGTCAGTGGGCAAACTTACAAAATCAGCAAGGGATCAAATACTTATTTCCACCACTGTATGTAAAACCGCTAAAACCCCAACACAAGTGCTACCAGGCTGGTGCCATTATTTAAAAGTTTTTTTTAATGTGACTATTTTGTATGAACTTCACCAGTCCCACTTTCGCTGCCCAGCCACAGTTGTTGACTCAATATACTTATGTACTCAATAATACTAGGCAGCTAATATTGAACAAAACCAGTCACTTATCTGAATCTTGCATTTGAGGCATGCCGTGGCTGCATTGCCGTAATAATTTGCCCACTTTCTTCCTTATTACTAAAGGTCACATTCAATCCTTTTCCTTCCCCTGAAGACGCCTCATTACTGCAGGCCACATTTTACCACTGCTTAGTAAAAAGACCCCTAAGCGTTTAGTAAAACAGACTCTATAACTATTATTATTAGCATTTGTATAGCGCTACCAGATGCACGCAGCGCTGAACACCTGACACAGAGAGACAGTCCCTGCTCAATAGAGCTTACAATCTAAAATAACACAGACAGACAAGACAATTAAGGGGGAGGGAAGTACTGGGTGAGAAGGAACAAGGGGGGAGGCAAATGAGTAGTGGCTAGGAGCCAAAAGCAGCAGTGAAAAGGTGGGTTTTCAGCATAGATTTGAAAACAGGTAGAGATGGAGCTAGATGTACAGGCTCAGGAAGTTTATTCCAGGCATAAGGAGCCGCGAGAGAAAAGGAACGAAGCCTGGAGTTAGCAGTGGAGGAGAAGGGGGACGACAAGAGAGATCTGTCCAGTGAACAGAGGTCACGGGGAGGAATGTAGGGAGAGATGAGAGAGGAGAGGTAATGGGGGGCTGCAGAATGGATGCATTTCAAGGTCAGTAAGAGAAGTTTGAACTGTATACGGAAGCAGACAGGGAGCCAGTGAAATGACTTGAGGAGTGGGCTAGTGTGGGTATAACGATTTTGGCGGAAAATAAGCCGTGCTGCAGAATTTTGGACAGACTGGAGAGGAGAGAGATGACTGAGCGGAAGATCAGTGACAAGTAAATTGCAATAATCCAATTGAGAGGTGACAAGGTTGTGGATAAGAGTTTGGCAGCATATTCAGAAAGGAAGGGGCGAATTTTGCTAATATCTAATATATATCGTGGCTATATTCATCTATGCAGACGACGTCACAATATCCCTTTCAAACACGATCTAACTGAAATCACCTACGAAATCAACCTCGGCCTCCATATCATGAACTCATGGGCAAACGCATTTTAACTAAAACTCAATACAGAAAAAACACACTGCCTTATCCTCACATCCCAATACAACACGAATATACCCACAAATTTAATCACCCCAGATTGTGCCCTCCCCATCTCAGATAGCCTGAAAATCCTGGGCATCACAATTGATCAAAACCTTACACTCGAGGCCCAAGTTAACTCCACAATCAAGAAAATGTTCCACTCAATGTGGAAACTTAAACGTGTAAAGCCATTCTTCCCGAGGGCAACCTTCCGCAACCTGGTTCAATCAATGGTGCTAAGCCATGGTGACTATTGCAATGGACTTTATGTGGGATACAAAGACCAACTCATAAAGAAAATACAGACTGCTCAAAACACAGCAGCCAGGCTCATATTTGGAAAATCGCAATTCAACAGCACCAAACCGCTACGAGAAAAACTGCACTGGCTCCCAATCAAAGAGCGCATTACTTTCAAAATCTCCACCCAGGTCCATAAGATTATCTATTTCGAAGCCCCGGGTTATATGTCTGGCCTTATAGACCTACCAAAAAGAAACACAAATGGATCATCACGATCATACCTAAATCTTCACCACCCCAGCTGCAAAGGACTCAAGTATAAATCAATCCACGGATCCAACTTCTCCTATATAAGCACGCAACTATGGAACGCATTACCAAAAGCCATAAAGACAACGCACGACCACCTCAACTCTTCTGGAAATCACTAAAGACCGATCTGTTCGAGAAGGCATACCTTACTGATCCAACTTAAGTGCCTGGACTCAGCAACACAACAAAACCAACGAACATTATATAACTCTTCCTCTCTCGATTCTATTATGTGTCTGTAACACATACATCTCATTCTCTACCACATCACTCTGTATTTGTTTCATCACCGGAGGCGGCTTATGCCTCACAGTAATATGTAAGCCACATTGAGCCTGCAAATAGGTGGGAAAATGTGGGGTACAAATGCAACAAATAAATAAAATAAATAAATTTAGCTGCTGTACTGGGAAAGTTTTCAAAAGCTCAGCAACCTCGGAGTCATCTTCGACTCCTCCCTCTCCTTCTCTGCGCATATCCAGCAGATAACCAAGACCTGTCACTTCTTCCTCTATAACATTAGCAAAACTCGCCCCTTCTCTCTGAGTACACCATCCAAACCCTCATCCACTCTCTCATTACCTCACGCCTTGACTACTGCAACCTACTTCTCACTGGCCTCCCACTTAGCCATCTGTCCCCCCTTCAGTCCGTTCAGAACTCTGCTGCATGTCTTATCTTCCGCCTGAACCGATATACTCATATCACCCCTCTCCACAAGTCACTTCACTGGCTTCCGATCAGGTACCGCATACAGTTCAAGCTTCTCCTACTAACCTACAAATGCACTCGAACTGCAGCCCCTCCCTACCTCTCTACCCTCATCTCCCCATACATTCCTACCCGTAACCTCCACTCTCAAGACAAATCCCTCCTTTCAGTACCCTTCTCCACCACCGCCAACTCCAGGCTCTGCCCTTTCTGCCTCGCCTCACCCCACGCCTGGAATAAACTCCCTGAGCCCATACGCCAGGCCCCCTCCCTGCCCATCTTCAAATCCTTGCTCAAAGCCCACCTCTTCAATGTCGCCTTCAGCAACTAACCATTATACTTCTATTCAGTAAATCTAGACTGCCCCAACTTGACATTTCATCCTTTAGATTGTAAGCTCCTTTGAGCAGGGACTGTCCTTCTTTGTTAAACTGTACAGCGTTGCGTAACCCTAGTAGTGCTCTAGAAATGTTAAGTAGTAGTAGTAGTAGCCAGCTAGAACGTTTTGCAAATGTACCCCGTAGTACATAGGGCAGGGATGCTGGAGTTCAGGCCCTGAGTACCGTAAACAGGCCAAGTTTTCATGATATCGCTAATGAATATACAAGAGATTAATTTGCATCCAATGGAGGTGGTATCCATGTAGAGGTCTCTCTCATGCATATTCATTAGGCATATCTATACTCTTGACATAAGGCAAGACTGCATGATTTACTACCCATGAAGAATTTTCTTAGTTCACCCCCAGCAACCTAACAATATTCTCATAGTTTAGCATCAAGGCCTCAAAATTCTGTCAGACTCAAAAACCTAAAGAGCTTAGATACAATGTGAGAAATGACTGCATTAGTCAGAAAGAATGAGATTTATTTATAGTTTCGTGATTATTAATATTGCTCAGTGGAGGAGCAGCTATGCATCCAACATTACTGGCTGAATGGCAGAGAAAAAGGGAAGAACCGGTGAATAAATGTGTCAAGTGTACGGACTGTGAATGCAATTCTCTACCACTACTACTACTACTTATCATTTCTATAGTGCTACTAGACGTATGCAGCGCTGTACACTTGAACATGAAGAGACAGTCCCTGCTCGACAGAGCTTACAATCTAACAAACAGGACAAACAAGAGATAAGAGAATATTAAAGTGAGGATGATGAAATAAGGGTTCTGAACAAAGTGAATAAGGGTTAGGAGTTAAAAGAAGCATAAAAAAGGTGGGCAGGACGTCAGACTCACGTATGTGCAGGACGTCAAACTCACAGAAACAGAAGCCTGCCCTTGCAGATCAGCAACGCGGCCGTGCCGGAGAAGAGGGCAAATAAGGGATAAGGACAAAGAGTAGCAAGATTCCGGAATCCCAAAGAGTTGCAAGATTCCATGCGGAATCCCAAAGAGTTGCAAGATTCCGGAATCGCGATGACTACTACTACTACTTATCATTTCTAAAGTGCTACTAGACATACGCAGCGCTGTACACTTGAACATGAAGAGACAGTCCCTGCTCGACAGAGCTTACAATCTAATTAGGACAGACAAACAGGACAAACAAGAGATAAGGGAATATTAAAGTGAGGATGATAAAATAAGGGTTCTGAACAAAGTGAATAAGGGTTAGGAGTTAAAAGCAGCATCAAAAAGGTAGGCTTTTAGCTTAGATTTGAAGACGGCCAGAGATGGAGCTTGACCTACCGGCTCAGGAAGTCACCCATGAATATCAGGCTCGTACAGTAGCTATGACAGATTTGGCTTGAGTCCATTTGCAGCGTGTGGTGTGGTACAGTATGGGGCAGCTTTCCGAAATCGGAGTTACAAGTGACTAGGACATCAAAGTGCAAAAGCATGACTAATCTGTGAACAAGCTCAATCCTGTTGGAATACAATCATAGAAGCACTGAGCTAAGCAAGCCAAAGAAATCAGTAGAAGTAGGGATGAGCCAAGAGTGGCCTACTTTAAGCATGAGGGGAACAATACACATGCATTCGAGTTTGAATAAAGAGGAACATACATGGTTCTAGTTTGTATAACAAAATATTATATAATACATAATTAGAAATCTGTATTTTTCATGTCTTTTCCTTGAAAAACACCCACTTGTTTTTTTTTATAGATTTTTTTGTGACATGGAAGATTCAGTTCATTTAGCAGCAGAGAAACAAAGAACACTAGGGTATTTTTTTTATCAAGTAATAACTGCATATGAAATATAAAACTACCATTTGATTTGGAATGAGTATTACTAATCTCTTTAACAAGGCATACCACAATGATCCATAATAGGAACTCTAACGCATCACCACTTATCTGATATTTCTCTCTATACCTGATAGCTTAATTTTATTATGTCATCCAGGTTTCTTTATGTAATACCAATTGTATCTTTCACTCTGGATTGGCGAATGCCATGACGGAAAACTGTAAGCCACATTGAGCCTGCAAATAGGTGGGAAAATGTGGGATCCAAATGCAACAAATAAATAAATATAAACATGGGGGCCTTTTACTAAGCTGAGTTAGGTGTTAACACAATGCCTAAGGCAGCATAAAGGGCCTCACGCGGGATGCGCTAAACTGTTCTGTGTTAGTTTTGCCACCTATCAGGCTTATTTTCCAAAGTGATCGCCGGCCATCTTCCGACATAAATCGTGAGACGTCCGGCGATCTCGCAAAAGCGGCGAAATCAGTATAATTGAAAGCGGCATTTTTGACACCATCGCCGCTTTCCCTTCGCCGCGCCAGTGAAAGTTCAAGGGGGCGTGTCGGCGGTGAAGCGAAGGCGGGACATGGGCGGGCATGGGTGTGGCTTCCAGATGGCCGGCTTTTGCGGATAATGGGGAAAAAAAGCTGCGTTAATCAGTATTTCGCCGGGTTTACTTGGCCCTTTAACTTTCAAGACCAAGCCTCAAAAAGGTGCCCAAATTGACCAGATGACCACCGGAGGGAACGGGGGATAACCTCCCAATACTCCCCAAGTGGTCACCAACCCCCTCCCACACTAAAAAAATAAAAATAAAACACTTTTTTTGCCAGTCTCTATGCCAGCCTCAAATGTCATACCCAGCTCCCTGACAGCAGTATGCAAGTCCCTGGAGCAGTTTTTAATGGGTGCAGTGCACTTCAGGCAGGCAGACCCAGGTCCACCGCCCCTACCTGTTACACATGTGCTGCTAAGTGTTGAGCCCTCTAAACCCCCCCAAAACCCACTGTACCCACATGTAGGTGCCCCCCTTCACCCATAAGGGCTATGGTAATGGTGTAGAGTTGTGGGGAGTGGGTTTGGGGGGATTTGAAGGGCTCAGCACCCAAGGTAAGGGAGCTATGAACCTGGGAGCTATTTGTGCATTTTTTTTTACATTTTTAGAAGTGCCCCCTAGAGTGCCCGGTTGGTGTTCTGGCATGTCAGGGGGACGAGTGCACTATAAATGCTGACTCCTCCCATGACCAAATGCCTTGGATTTTGCCAGGTTTGAGATGGCCGGCATTTTTTTCCATTATTGCTGAAAAACAAAACCGGCGATCTCAAACCTGGCAAACTCTGGCATTTGGCCGGGCTAAACCATATTATCGAAAAAAAAGATGGCCGGCCATCTTTTTCGAAAATACAGTTCTGGCCAGCTGTTGCGCCATCGCCAAAATAGATCGCCGGCGACCTATTTCATCGGCGACGTTCGATTATGCCCCTCCATGTGTGCTAAGCACATGGTATTTATCTTTTGAATTTTTTGGGGAGGGGGCACATCAGGGGTGGAGAATAGGCGTGGATGCACTAATCAGCTACTGCATTAGTATCGCTGTGTTAAATGGTTAGCGCATCCATAAAGCAAGAGCCCCTCGCGCCTCGTAAATAGGAGGTGGTAAATGCTTCCGGGTTAATTTTGTGAACTGGCCGCATGCTAATGCTAACATTAGCACTTGGTTGGAAAAAGATAAAATAGAAAAAGGCCAGATTTACAGCCGATGACGTTTAATGTGAGCAAGTGCAAAGTGATGCATGTGGGAAAGAGGAACCTGAAATATAGTTAGGTGATGCAATGTTCCACATTAGGAGTCACGGACCAAGAAAGGGATCTAGGTGTCGTCGATGATACGTTGAAACCTTCTGCTCAGAGTGCTGCTGCGGCTAAGAAAGCAAATAGAATGTTAGGTATTATTAGAAAAGGAATGGAAAACAAAAAATAAGGACGTTATAATGCCTTTGTATCGCTCCATGGTGCGACCGCACCTCGAATATTGTGTTCAATTCTGGTCGCTGCACCTCAAAAAAGATATAGTGGAATTAGAAAAGGTACAGGGAAGGGCGACGAAAATGATAAAGGGGATGGGATGACTTCCCTATGAGGAAGGGCTAAAGCGGCTAGGGCTCTTCAGCTTGGAGAAAAGGCGGCTGAGAGGAGATATGATAGAGGTCTATAAAATAATGAGTGGAGTGGAGCAGATAGACGTGACTTTCTTGTTTACTTTTTCCAAAAATAGTAGGACTAGAGGGCACACAATGAAGTTACAAATTAGTAAATTTAAAACAAATTGGAGAAAATATTTCTTTACTCAACGTGTAATGAAACTCTGGAATTCGTGGTAAAAGCAGTTAGCTTAGTGGGTTTAAAAAAAGGCTTTGATAGCTTTCAAAAGGAAAAGTCCATAAGCCATTATTGAGATGGACTTGGGGAAAATCCACTGCTTATTGTACTGTTTTGGGATCTTGCCAGGTACTTGTAACCTGGATTGGCCACTGTTGGGGGTCAGCACCCAAGAAAAAGATCTAGGTGTCATTGTAGATAATACTCTAATACGCTGAAATCTTCTGCTCAATGTGCGACGGTGGCCAAAAAAGCAAACAGGATGCTAGGAATTATTAGGAAATGGATGGTGAATAAGACCGAAAATACTATAATGCCTCTGCATCGCTCCATGGTGCGAGCTGAACTTGAGTACTGCATTCAGTTCTGGTTGCTGTATCTCAAAAAAAGATATAGGGGAATTAGAAAAGGTTCAAAGAAAAGTGACCAAAATGACAAAGGGGATGGATCTCCTCTCATCTGAGGAAAGGCTAAAGAGGTTAGGGCTCTTCAGCTTGGAAAAGAGATGGAGGCGGGGTGATATGATTGATCCTAAGTGGTGTAGAACGAGTAGAAGTAAATTGATTTTTTACTTGTTCCAAAGGTACAAAAACTAGGGGGGACATTCAAGGAAGTTACATGTAAATACTTTTAAAACAAATAGGAGGAAATATTTTTTCACTCAATGAAAAGTTAAACTCTGGAACTCTTTGCCAGAGGATGTAGTAACAGCGGTTCGCATATCTGGGTTTAAAAAAAGTCTGGACTAGTTCCTGGAGGAAAAGTCCATAGTCTGCTATTGAGGCAGACATGGGAAGTGACTGCTTGCCTTGAGATTTGCATTATGGAGTGTTGCCACGATTTGAGTTTCCGCCAGGTACTTGTGACCTGGCTTGGTCACTGTTAGAAACAAGATACTGGGCTAGATGGGTCCCAGAAAACAACAAGGCAACCGATCTGCAAAATCCAACGTGGAAAACAAACTAGCAGATCAGTATAATATCCAAAAAAAACTTTATTGAAGATACCGTGTATGAGACAAATTTGTCTCATACACGGTATCTTCAATAAAGTTTTTTTTGGATATTATACTGATCTGCTAGTTTGTTTTCCCTACTGGGCTAGATGGGCCATTGGTCTGACCCAGTATGGCTACTCTTAAGTTCATATGTTCTTAATATAATTCTCTCCAAAATGCATTACAAGAAATCCCACTGAAGGCATGCATCATTTGCTTTAGAAGAAAAAGACATCTGAAACCTTTATTAATATACTAGTAAAAGAGGCCCGTTTCTGACACAAATGAAACGGGCACTAGCAAGGTTTTCCTCGGAGTGTGTATGTTTGAGAGAGTGTATGTGAGAGTGACTGTTTGTGTGAGAGAGAGAAAGAGAGAGAGAGAGAGAGAGAGAGAGAGAGAGAGTGAGTCTGGGTGCAAGTGTGTCTGTGAGAGAGAGTATGTGTGTATGAGAATGAGAGTGTGTGCAAGTGCGTATGTGAGACACAGTGTGAGAGAGATAGAGTGTGTTTCACACAGATACATGTGTGTGAGACACAGACTCTCTGCGAGACTGAGTGTATGAGACCAAGAGAGTGTGTGAGTGACTGTGTGACACATAGAGAGTGAATGTGATACAGTGTGAGACGTAGAGTGTGTGAGCGACAGTGTGTGAGAGTGAGAGAGAGAAAGACATTGACTGTGAGAGAGAGAGTGTGTGTGAGAGAGAGAGTGAATGTACGAGTGTGTGTGTGTGTGAGAGAGACAGAGAGAGAGTGAGTCTGGGTGCAAGTGTGTCTGTGAGAGAGAGAGAGTGTGTGTGTGTGACAGAGATACCTCCCCCTCCTCTCTGGTGACAGGGCCCCCTCCCTCCCTCTCTCTGGTGTCAGGCCCCCCCTCTCTCTCTGGTGTCTGAGCGTTACTGTGCAGGACGCTGAGCTCTGGCTGTGCTTCAAGGAACTGACCAATCCTCTTTAATAGAATGCACCTCCAACATTCTGAAGCCGAGAAATCTCGTGTGGTTGGGTCACTTCTGCTTGTGACGAACCCGGAAGTACGTGATGTCAATTCAGGAGATGGATACAGAGAGCAGGAGTGCCTCAGCCATGCAGTCAGCTTCAGAATGTTGGAGGTGCGTTTTATTATATAGGATACCTCATGCAGTAGGTGATGTGCTATAGAACAGTAAAAGAGACTGTGGAATAACTGTCATTCAACAATTGTGTGTGTTTTCCTCTAAACAGTAAAACTGTATTACTGGCTGGGAAGCAGAACATATTTCAGCAGTTTCTTCTTGTAGTGAACCCCTGGGCCAGATCAGAGTCTTTAGCTAGCCAGATCTTGCTATTTCTAGGCAGAGCACAGCGCAGTGGCAGGTGGAGAAACTGTGATTGCCAGGAGAGCAGAGGATTGCCAACTGTCTCTGTTTTTTTTGAGTGTATTCTTGTTACCAATCTGTTGCACGGTTAGTTTTTAAATAAATACCCTCTGCAGTTTTAAATATGAAAGAAAGTGAGCTCTCGCCACTCGGACGCCATTGTAATCCCCCATATTAGACAAAACTAGCAAGACACCAAGCTCAATGGTGGCTCGCAGACTTGCCATGGCTCACTCACCCTGAGCTGTGGATTTTAGCCAAACACCAGAATATAGGCATTCTCAGGGAGGTTTTGGGCCACCAACCAGCTATAATCAAAATCTTTCACTCTGTCTCTTTCATGTCATTTCTCTCCTCATAACGCCATCAAAGTCCGTCTCTTCCTTTCTGAACGCTCTATCCAAACCCTTTCCCACACTCTCACCAACACTACTACTACTACTATAAATCATTTCTATAGCGCTACCAGTCGTACGCAGCGCTTCACAATTGAACAGGAAGAAAAGACAGTCCCTGCTCAAAAGAGCTTACAATCTAAATGAGGACAGACAGACAGGACCAATAAGGGATAAGGGTAGGACAGACAGATAGGACACATAGGAATGATTCTAAATGGAATGTTGCTACTATTTGAGATTCTACATGGAATGTTAATGTTGCTATTCCGCTAGCAGCATTCCATGTAGAAGCCTGCCCTTGCAGATCAGCAACGCGGCCGCGCAGGCTTCTGTTTCTGTGAGTCTGACGTCCTGCAGGACGTCAGACTCACAGAAACAGAAGCCTGCGCGGCCGCGTTGCTGATCTGCAAGGGCAGGCTTCTACTACTACTATAAATCATTTCTATAGCGCTACCAGTCGTACGCAGCGCTTCACAATTTAACATAAAGAAAAGACAGTCCCTGCTCAAAAGAGCTTACAATCTAAATCAGGACAGACAGACAGGACCAATCAGGATAAGGGCAAGACAGACAGAAGGACACATAGGGAAAGGAACTATTGAAGAGAGGAAGACAAGATAAAGGTTACGAGCAAGTGACAAGTTAGGAGTCAAAAGCAGCATCAAACAGGTAGGCCTTTAGCCCGGATTTGAAGGCGGCCAGGGAAGGAGCAAGTCGTAACGGCTCAGGAAGCCCATTCCAGTCATCATATTTTGTTAGACTACTCCAAGGTGCTCCTCACAGGTCTCCCACTGAACCATCTCTCTTCACATAAATCTATTCAAAACTCATCTGCACAACTTGTTTTCCAGCAGTGTCATTTCCGATAATCCTTCTTCTCAGATCACCTAGTTGGCTTCCTATTACTTCCCCCAAGCAGTTCAAGCATCTCTTCTTCACCTACAAATGCATTCATTCTGAAGCTCTTCATTACCTCTCCTCTCTTATCACTTCCCTGCTCCTCCACTTGCCAGGTAAGTCATTCTTATCTGTGTCCTTCTCCTCCACTGGCGCTTACCCAGCAGTAATCGGCAGTTTACGCATGCTGACAATTACCGCCCGGTTAACGCGTGAAACCTTACCGCTAAATCAATTATAAAGGTTTGAAATACAAATTGTTGCATGTGTCCACCTTCTCCTATATGGGCACGCAGCTATGGAACGCCCTACCACGCAACCTGAAAACGGTCCATGAACTGGCCAATTTCCGCAAACTAATGAAAACCTATCTCTTCGAAAAGATATATCACTAAGATCAACACGTGTAACTGCACAATCTCTAATATAGATAGGAATGTCTCATAACGTCTTTTGCTGTAATACAACCATGTACTTCACCACCATGTAACTCAAACTCTCTATAAACCAAATGTATATTTTCTATTTTCTATTTCCAATATCCACAATGAATTGTAAGCCACATTGAGCCTGCAAAGAGGTGGGATAATGTGGGATACAAATGCAATAAAAATAAATAAATAAAGTTTCAGGCCGAATATGGATGCGCGCTGGTTTTAATTTGGCCGCACATACATTTTTGGTCATAAAAAAAGGTGTTTTTTTGTAGGCGCACTGAAAAATGGACCTGCGCACATCCAAAACACACGCCTACACCAGCGCAGGCCATTTTTTGGGTGCAGTTTTGTAAAAGGACCCCATAGATTTCCACACCCCCTTTCCAAATATGCGACTTATAATTTAGGCGCAACACATTACAGAATACGCTTAGCGAGCTAATTAATGCAAATTAGTGCTGATAATTGCTTGTTAACATCCAATTAACAGTGCTGATTAGCTAGTTAACCAATTAAGTTACACACTTTGTTATAGAATATGCTTTGATTTATACACAGAAATTAAGGCACAATATGTAGAATCCTGCGGTTAACGCCAAATTTTTTCAGCAATCTAAGTTTCAGTTTCAGCACCATTTATTGAATTTCCCCCATGTATGTGTATATATATATTTTTTTTGAGGTGGGGGGTTATGTTTGCACGATTGTGTCTGTCCTATCCTCTAATGGCATTCTTTTCTACTCTTTTACCTGATTTTGTACTTTTGTACACTGCTTTGACCTGTCATTGCAGAGAAGGTGGTATATCAAATCTCTTAATAAACATAAACATGAGATAAACAAAATACACTTAATGTGAACCTCCACATGGACTGTTCTTTGCCAAAATATTTGAGCCAGCAGAGCTCTTACTAACTCAAATCTGCTTCCCACTGACATTCAGAAGGCAATATTCCAACATATTTATGCAGTTATACCTTAGAGCAACTAAAACTAGTTTAAAGGTAGCGGACAGGGCAGGATTAACACTTAACCCACCCAAAATTGCGCACGGAAATATGGGCATGCACCCAATTTGCATGCACAATTTAATTGAATAACAAGCCAATTAGTGCAATAAGTGCATAAGTGTTGCCATACTGGGACAGACCAAAGGTCCATCAAGCCCAGCATCCTGTTTCCAACAGTGGCCAATCCAGGTCACAATACCTGGCAAGATCCCAAAAAAGTACAAATCATTTTATACTGCTTATTCCAGAAATAGCAGTGGATTTTCCCCAAGTCCCTTTAATGGTCTATGGACCTTTCCTTTAGGAAGCTGTCCAACCTTTTTTAAACCCTGCTATGCTAACTGCCTTTACCACATTCTCTGGCAACGAATTCCAGAGTTGAATTACATGTGAGTGAAGAAACATTTTCTCTAATTTGTTTTAAATGTACTACTTTGTAGCTTCATTGTATGCCTCCTAGTCCTAGTATTTTTTGGAAAGAGTAAACAGATGCTTCACGTCTACCCGTTCCTCTCCACTCATTATTTTATAGACCTCTATCATATCTCCCCTCAGCCATCTTTTCTCCAAGCTGACGAGCCCTAGCCACTTTAGCATTTCCTTATAGGGAAGTCGTCCCATCATTTATCATTTTCATCGCCCTTCTCCGTACCTGTTCTAATTCCACTATATCTTTTTTCAGATGCGGTGACACAATATTCGAGGTACAAAGGCATTATAACGTCCTCATTTTTGTTGTCCATTCCTTTCCTAATAATACCAAACATTCTATTTGCTTTCTTAGCCGCAGCAGCACACTGAGCAGAAGGTTTCAACATATCATCAACAACGATGACGCCTAGATCTCTTTCTTGGTGTGTGACTCCTAACGTGGAACCTTGCATTACGTAGCTATAATTCGGGTTTCTCTTTCCCACATGCATCGCTTTGCACTTGCTCACATTAAACGTCATCTGCCATTTAGAAGCCCAGTCTCCCAGTCTCGTAAGGTCCTCTTGTAATTAGCAATTATTGGCACAAATGAGTAAGAAATTCTTCTCTCGCTTCTTGTACACAGAGTTCCAGCAGTAAAAGGAAAATATTTCCCTGGGCTGTTCTTCCAGCCTTCCCTTCTTCATCCTTGTTGGTGTGTTTTGGAGTGAAGCAGTAACTTTGTGGTGTTGGTATGGTAGAAAAATCTGCTGAAGGTAGATCCCAGTTCCCAATCTGAAGAATTTATAGTCCTCCTGAAGGACCTGGCTACTGGACGTTATGATACTAGGAGGAGAGAAGGAGAACTAAGCTGCATCATGAGTGGGAAAGTGCGGGGTACAAATGTAACAACAACAAAAAAAAAAAAACCTATTTCTTTTATTTTACCTATGCCTGGTCCCTTTAACAGATGGTAGGTTCAGAATCAGGGCACACCATTGTGCATATTTGCAGCCAGGAATACATAGTAACGTGAGTAACATAGTAGATGACGGCAGAAAAAGACCTGCACGGTCCATCCAGTCTGCCCAACAAGACAAACTCATATGTGCTACTTTTTGTGTATACCCTACTTTGATTTGTACCTGTCCTCTTCAGGGCACAGACTGTATAAGTCTGTCCAGCACTATCCCCGCCTCCCAACCACCAGCCCCGCCTCCCACCACCGGCTCTGGCACAGACCGTATAAGTCTGCCCAGCACTATCTCCGCCTCCCAACCACCAGCTCCGCCTCCCACCACCGGCTCTGCCACGCAATCTCGGCAAAGCTCCTGAGGATCCATTTCTTCTGAACAGGATTCCTTTATGTTTATCCCACGCATGTTTGAATGCCGTTACTGTTTTCCTCTCCACCACCTCCCGCGGGAGGGCATTCCAAGCATCCACCACTCTCTCCGTGAAAAAATACTTCCTGACATTTTTCTTGAGTCTGCCCCCCTTCAATCTTATTTCATGTCCTCTCGTTCTACCGCCTTCGCATCTCCGGAAAAGGTTCGTTTGCGGATTAATACCTTTCAAATATTTGAACGTCTATATCATATCACCCCTGTTTCTCCTTTCCTCCAGGGTATACAAGTTCAGGTCAGCAAGTCTCTTCTCATACGTCTTGTAACGCAAATCCCATACCATCCTCGTAGCTTTTCTTTGCACCGCTTCAATTCTTTTACATCCTTAGCAAGATACGGCCTCCAAACTGAACACAATACTCCAGGTGGGGCCTCACCAACGATTTGTACAGGGGCATTAACACCTCTTTTCTTCTGCTGGTCACTCCCCTCTCTATGCAGCCTAGCAACCTTCTACTTACGGCCACCGCCTTGTCACACTGTTTCGTCGCCTTCAGATCCTCAGATACTATCACCCCAAGATCCCTCTCCCCGTCTATACATATCAGACTCTCACCACCTAACACATATGTCTCCCGTGGATTTCTACTCCCTAAGTGCATCACTTTGCATTTCTTCACATTGAATTTTAATTGTCAAGCTTTAGACCTGATGGTTCTGGCTGCATTTAAGACATGTAAAACCACTGTGGGATTTCCTAACCTGCTGAAAGGCAGGGCTGGCTCAAAGGACTGTGGTGACCTGAGCCAACTTTTCCTTTAGCATCCCCCCCCCCAATCAGCACAAACCTTTTTCCCTCGTCCCCCCCCCCCCCCCACACACACACGTGCACACTTCTAGTCACCCAGCCCACATGCATAACTCTGACTGATTTCAGGGGTCTGTGGCAGGTTTGATCCACACTTACTCCTGCACTGGTGGCTGCCTTCTACAAAATGGCACCTCAGGGGTGGGGGACGATAAACACTCGACATAGCTGTGTTTCAGCCGAGTAGGCCTGCATCAGGAGTCTCTTGTGTTCAATAAGATCATCCACTTAGAATATTTGTTGTCGTCAGTACATTAAAGCAAAAGGTTGGTGCAGTATTAGCTTCAGTTTATAACAAGAACGCTGCAGACAGTTTCTTTTCACTCCGTGGAGAGAGAATGGGCTAACCACCCAGAAAACCAACGGAATCAAGCTAGCCAATAGGGCGAGTCCCATAGGTCACAGGGAACAGGGACATGTGCTTAGGAAGACCCTATCATAGAGAACTACACATGACACAGATCTGTAGTCTTATCCAATTTAAAGATACAGGACACATATAAACAACAAGCATCCTGCCTCCATGAATATGGGGCAGAACACTCCCCACCTGGTGTACCACTATTTAATTTCTCAAACTTATAAATACCACAGAATTTATGCAAGTCCATAAATAAAGCTGGATCTTGAAGCTTGGCAGCTTCTTGCTTGTCTACAGTTCACTGTTGCTGCTCTGGCGACTTCTCTCTTGCAATCTCGCAAGGGCTGAAACGAGACACAGACAACACAAAGGAACAAACAACATAAAGAGAGAGAAAAAGTCTTTGAATCTTCGGAGTGGAACTACGGTCCATGGTGTTCACGTCTTCTCACGATGTAAAAGAAGTATCACTTCGGTGACTGGTTGGATGAAGGCCTTCGGCATCCCTTGATTCACAGTCTTGATTTCCAGCTTGCGGACTTTCCCATCCTCACTTGGAAAGGTTTTGTGAGGAGCCCAATACAAGGTTGCCTTCTTGTAGGCTTGGTTGGGTTTTCTGACACTTATTTTGATACTGCAGAGTACTACTACTACTACTACTATTTAGCATTTCTATAGCATTTCTATAGCGCTACAAGGCATACGCAGCGCTGCACAAACAGAGTAGGAAGGTATTCTCTCTTCCAATGTTTCTAAAAGAACTCTGAGAGGTATTGAACCTGTTTGTAGATGTTGCTGACTTTGAAATCTCCAGGTGGAGTAGGAATGGCATTAGTCTTTTGTGTCAAAAGCATAGCTGGTGTCAGTCAACGGCGACTCTGAATCTGAAGACACTGGAACTAGGGGTCTGGTGTTTATGATAGCCACGAGTTCTACAAGAAAGGTTGTTGGAGCTTCGTGTGTTAGTCGAAGGTGATCAGTATCCAAGAGCACGGCATCAAAGATACGACGAGCTATTCTGATCATTCGCTCCCATGCTAATCCCATATGAGATGAGTGAAAGTGGATTGAAGATCCAGCTGCATAAGTATCTTTCAATTTAATTGGAACTTACATGTGTAAATTTAGGCTCGTGATCCCTGCCTAAATGTTACAAACGAGTAAAAAAAAAAAGGGCCGTGGAAATGGGAGGTTCATGGGCGGAACAGGGGCCTTCCTAGCATTTACAGGTGTTGTAATAGAATACGGGTGATACACACCTAATTTAGGTGCGTACATTTGCATCACATTTCAGTTGGTTAAAATGGCTGCGCCTAAAGTTAGGCACGACTCCTGGGTGTAAGCGCTATTCCATAAACCGTGCTTAACTTTGTGTGGCTTATAGAATATCACTTTGTTCAGTGCCGATTTTGTAGGCACCAAATATAGAATCTAGCCCTTAGTGGGCCCTAGACAAACAAATGCATTAACTCCCCCCCACCCCCAATATAAATACATTTTAACTCCCCACACCAATTTATTAGCTTTTACATCTAATTATATCAGGTTATAGAATAGTGCTTAGTGTTCATTTTTTCAGCATAGATTTTTTCGATACCATATATATAATTTGGGACAGAATGCCCTAAGGGACGGAGCATGGGTGTTAAAATGTGTGCTAAACGTTGCTACAAATTGTATTGAAATACATTTAATTGGACGCAAATGAGGTCAGTTAGTATTCCTTCCCAATGCTCAGATGGCAACGCTGCAATGTGTAGAAGGAAATAATGACTGTTAATGCTGAAAAGCTGCCACCAATTCAGGTTTCATGTCACTTTGCCATATTAAACTGTGGGGTTTGTCCTCTTTTGCAAGTGGAAAGAAGCCTGTGCAGGTCTGAAATGCTGAAAGTGAGAAACAAGCAGGTGTGTGAGCCCGAGTAAAATCAAAAGTGAAAGTGCACATTGGCACCTGTTGTTCTGTGATTATATATAATAAGCCTTTCAAAATTTTAAATGCAAACAATTTTTGAAAGGCTCATATTTAAAGGTGCAGAACAGTGCCAATGTATGCTTGCACTTCCAATTATGTGGAGTGGAGGAGTAGCCTAGTGGTTAGTGCAGCAGACTCTGATCCTGGGGAACTGCTTTCAATTCCCACTGCAGCTCCTTGTGACTCTGGGCAAGTCACTTAACCCTCCGTTGCCCCAGGTACAAATAAGTACCTGTATATACTATGTAAACTGCTTTGACTGTAGTTAAAAAAAACACAGAAACGCAGTATATCAAGCCACATTTCCTTTCCCTTTATGTCTGGGTATTACCACAAAACCTTTGTGTGCCTGGTCTTGTGTTGAAGTACGCTCCTCTAAGGTCTTTCAGCATCAGTGTATTAGCAAAAGGACTTTTTTTCTGTGGTAGGTTTGGTATGGTGGATAGGTAGTTGAACCTCCATTCCCATTGTTAGCTCTCATCTGCTACCTTCCTGATCCTTGTTTTACCAGTCTCCGCACGTGTCACCACTGGTCTTTCCTTTATCACTGACACATTGATGGCGTTCCGTTCACTTTACTATCTGTTGTGCATAGCTTGTTTACTGTTTCCTTTCAGGATTCCGACCCGCAGTTGAACCTCCATTCCCATTGTTAACCCTCATCTGTTATCTTCTGCACGTGTCACCACTGGTCTTTCCTTTATTACTGACACATTGGTGACATTCTGTGCCATGGTGGCATGTGCCTTGGGCAAGCAGTGAATGTCCATGCCCAAGGAGCATGTTGGGCAAACTCCTTTGGGTGAACTCCGGGGGGCGAGTTTTGGGACTTAGTAGCCCGGACACACTTGGGTTATTGATCTCACTTTTCATCTTTATTGCTGCCTTATCCATGGCTCCCTTGTCAGGCATACAGTCTGTTCCCAGTTGTGTTAGTTATCGACCTTCTATTAGCGGACCGGCTTCTAAACCTCTACAGTGATTTCTAATAGCATGCCTTCTTGAGAAAATTTCACCATCATTGTCACTGCTTACTATCCCCTTTGGTCTTTTGAACTGTCATATGCTACGTGCCAAGGCGCCTATTATTTTGATATCTGGCTCACTCTCCTCCTCAGGATTTGGCCCTGACTGAAACTTGGTTAAAACCTGGTAAGGAGTCTTACATTTACCAATCCCTTCCCCCAGGTTTCCAATCTTTTCATAACAGCTATTCCTCTTGTAAGGGTGGTGGTGTGGCCCTTATTCTTCCCATCCCCTCTTCAGTATTCAGAGTTTCTTCTAATTCATTTTGTCCCCTATTTCAATTTACTACATTATCGTCACACCAGTGGGATTTGTTGTTTACAAATTATCGTGGAGGCTTCCATTTGTTTTTCATGTATTCTTATTCCAGGTGACTTTACCATACATGTGAACAGTTCTACCCATCCTCTATGTAAATCTTTCCTGACTTTTTTTTTTTTTTTTACAGAATTTACATCCAACATACCAGAGCGGCCATACCCTAGATTTGGTTATCGGCATCGCCTCTTATATGTAGAGATTTTAGTTGTCAGCCACTTGCTTGGACTGATCATCAGCTTATCTCATTCCTATACTGTTTTATAAGTAATTATTCCTGTACTGACCATTCCTTTTCTAAATCTGTTTGTCAGTCACGTTATCTGTCCCACCTTGACCTGGAACAATCTATTCTATTGTATTCACTTCATTTATATTTCACCTTTAACCACAGCTGCAAAGTGAATAACATTAAGAATCACTTCTGATTAGAAGGAAATTACATCTACGGAATAAAATACCATCTGTACATTATAACCACAAGACAAAAACATTACAAAGCTCAATACAATGAAAACAAGTGAGTTTTTAAGGTTTTACGAAACCATAAGTAAGAAATAATCTGTTGAATATAAATAGGAATGCGGTTCCAAATTTTAGCACTTTGGTACATAAAAGAGCATACCCAAGCTGATTTTAATTTAACATTTTTCATTGAAGGGTAATCCAAAGATAGTTTAGTACAGCTTCTCAAAGATAATCATGCAATAATCATGTTTTAAAAAGGCCCCTTAGATTCAAAACTATATAAAGAGGAAAGGTCCCACTGAACTTTCTTTCTGAGAAGTTCTGAGAGAAGAGGACATTTCTCTGGTAAGTGAATGCTATTTTGCTTTGTGCTTTGGGAACTTAAAGTTTGGGGTTTCAAGGAGGAATTGTAGGTTAGTGTTAGGCAAAATAAAAATATAAAAAGCAAATTTTATCAACTAATCTCCATAGTCTTTTCCACTTAGTTTTAAAAACTTTGTACCACAGAATTAACAGAATCTAGTAGCAGGCACTGCAGGATCTAGTTTAGTCTTCCCACCCACCCACCCTCCCCAACACCAATCCACCCCTAGGACAACTCTTCATTTATAGTCAGTTATCGTAATTAGGGTAACAAGCAAGGAGTGCTCTTAAAGAGTTTTAAATACATTTCATTACCATCTAAGAAGGAAACACTAAATAAATCATACAATATACTATATTAACTAAAAGACACTTTTATATTAGGCTAATATCCTTAATACTGTAGCAAGTTTAAAATTATTGAAAAACTCAAAAACACTAAGATGGAGTCAGCAGTCCAGCAGTGAGAAGGGGGCTATCCAGTCTTTTGCATTGAGTGTCACATGTATGATTATCTCCCAGTTGGTGAGATGCCATATGTGTGTGCTCAATGCAAAGAGCTCCTAGCTCTCAGAGAATGTGTCCATTCTCTTGAGGCTAGAGTAGCAGACTTGGTGGAGCTAAGAGAGACAGAGAGGTACATAGAGGAGACCTACAGGGATGTTGTAGAAAAGTCCCACCTTCAGTCTGGTAGCCCCTGTGCTACCTTGGAGGAGGGAGGTCTCCTAGAAGGAGAGTATCACCCTGGTGAAGTAGTTTATCAGATGGCATTGTTCCTAGCATTTGGGAAAAGGTCATTATTACCCCTGTTCTCTAGAAGCAGTCACTTGATCCTACCAACCCTCTCAACTATCGACCTATCTTCAATCTTTGTTTTCTGTTTAAATATCTGAAAAGCTGGTTTATCGTCAACTGCTTGACTTTACAGAAAAGGCTCTGGTTCTTCACAACTGACAGTTGGGTTTCAGTCCTAGGCACAGGATGGAAACAACTATCTCAGCTTTATTAAATGATCTTCATACTTCTTTAGATAAGGGTCTTATATGTGTCACTGTCTATCTTGACTTGTCCATGGTTTTTGTCTTAGTGGATCAGTCTCTTCTCTTAGCTCGTCTCTCTGACATTGGGATTTCTGGTACAGTTCACAAATGGTTTACTTCTTTTCTTTCTAAACGTTTATTCGCCATACGTTCTGACTCTTGCCACACACCAAGAATGGTGGAATCTGATGTTTCAAACTTATAGATATGAAACTTCTCTGGCTAAAAAATCACCCCGTTTTATCCTAGACAAGGAGAAGTGGTCTCCGCTCGTGGCTTATTTCAAAGATGCTTTCTTTTTCTAAGCACATCTCCGAAGTTCTTTGGCTTGTTTTCTGTACTCTCCATTTACTTCCTATGCTCTGGTCTATCTTGGGCTTCAATTTTCTACACATTGCACTCCATGCTTTACTTGTATCTCATCTAGACTACTGTAATGTTATTTAATGTTGGGCTCCCATTATCTCAAAGACTCCAATCATTGCAGAATTGTGCAGCACACTTTGTAATGCTAAACAACATGATCATGCCTCTCATTTGCTCATTAAACTTCATTGGCACCCCTACTTCTTTTCAAAATTCTTTCACTTGCGCACAAAGCTTATTACACGGTGATCCTGCCTACCTTGCAAATTTAATGACCTTGTACACTCTACTCCATAATCTCAGATCTTTAGATGCAAATACTGGTTACTAATCCAAGTCATAATACCCATAAATCTACTTGCCATTCTGCCTTCTTTTGTCTTGTCCCCCACTCTGAAAATAATTTATCTGGTCCTCTCCGTAATGAATCTTCCTTCACTAAATTTAAAGTTCTTCTCAAAACCCATTTTTCCCAAGAAGGTTTTGCTTGATCCCTGTTCTCTACTATGGGCTGGCTCCTGTCAGGCAGTATTGTTTGCTCTGCTGATTGTTTGGTGAGAATTTATCCACTGTTCTATCAATTATTGCATTCTTTTCTGTTTTCATATGACATTTTATTTTAAACCGCCGAGACCTTCTTTTGTAGGAATTTGCGGTATATCAAATTTTAGTGAACATAAGTATAAACATTTGTTTAGAAAGCAATTATTTGTGATTTGTACATGGGCAAGGTTTGACTTTTTCATTGGGGGCGGGGGGGGGGGGCAAAGGGTGGGTAGTTAGTTTTGAGAGGGGTGACATTTCCATGCTCATTTTCATACATTCCTTTCATACACATTCATATGGTTATCCCCCCCCCCCCAAAAAAAATGAATAGGAAGCCACTATATCAAACAGCAAAATTTTTACTGAAATAATTCAGCAATGCAAGACGTTTCTTTCATGTTGCCCCCATTCCGATTCACATGAATTGGCAAGGGGAGAGTACATTTTCCTTCTCCCCTTCCCTAGGCCTGATGTCATTACTCTCCCCCTCCCCACAACACCCCAGCCTTCTCTGTCTTCCATTTCCTTAATTACAAACAAATTTTTTAGTTTGATATACCGTATTTTTCGGACTATAAGACGCACCGGACCATAAGACGCACCTAGGTTTTAGAGGAGGGAAATAGGAAAAAAAAAATTTTCCTTTTTCCCTCCTCTAAAACCTAGGTGCTCCGGTGCGTCTTGTCCGAGTTTCGGATCGCCGTCCCCTACTTACGCGATGCCATGTTCCCTGGTGGTCTAGTGACGTCGGGGCAGGAAAGAGCGGCCATTTTGAATATCGCCGAGACCGTCAGGAAGCAGTCAGGAGCACGGAGAGCAGCGCGATGGGCAGGAAAGAGGGGGCTCTTTCCTGCCCCGACGTCACTAGACCACCAGGGAACATGGCATCGCGTAAGTAGGGGACGGCGATCCAAAACTCGCTACCTTCGGACTATAAGACGCACCCCCCATTTTCCTCCCAAATTTTGGGGGAAAAAAGTGCGTCTTATAGTCCGAAAAATACGGTAACTTGTAATATACTTACTGTGACAAAACTAGTTTCTGTTTGTGGATATACATAATTAACCCATATGCCTGGGTAAATGTGTGTGTAATGTGTAAAGCCCAGTTCTCTCTCCCATCCTCTCTCCCTCCCTCTTCCATTACCCTACCACACCCTCTTCCTCCACTACTCCAGTGTTTTCCCCCCTTCCCCAAACCACGCCACTGCTGACCTTTACACAGTCTCAAGATGTAGAAATGATGCATTCATGAAGTAAGATGACCGAAAGCAGCAGCAGGCAGTTTCTATGCTTCCAGAGAAATGTCTTCAGATTTATTTATTTAGAAGTACATTCACAAAGATGAAATGACATGGCATTACAAAACCAGAAACCATCGCATAAAACACCACATCAAGGAATCCTCACGCAGCGAACAAACATTAACTACACATTACACAGACATTTACCCAGGCAGATAGGTTAATTATGTATAAACAGAAACAAGTTTTGGCACAGTAACGTATATTACAAGTTATATCAAACTAAAAATTTTGTTTAATTAAGGGTGTCAGAAGCTGTATATTCATAATAGAAGGTTATTACTGGTTCCTTAACACAGAATTTGTCCATGCCAGGTTTTTTTTTTTTGTTGTTATAATGCTGGCCATGAACTGTCTTGTGCTGCAATTTTAATCTCCTGTCTTTAGGTTTGAGTTCATCTGTTCTTAACCACTGACGTGACAGGTTTTGATCTCTTGTGACTTCTAAGAAAACTCTGGATGCGAGATTTAGTCGATTTTTGCTCCTTGTTTGCTAGTCCAGTGGTTCCCAAGCTTCTTCAGTTCACTGCACCCTTCGTGTCCGAGCAAGTTTTTGCACCACCCCCTTCCCAGCCACACTGATCTTCGCCTCCCCCAGCCACACAGGTTTCTGCCCACCCCACCATACAGGTCTCCGCCCTCCCCCCCTTTGGTCACACATGTCTCCATCTTTTTCTCTGCACAAATATAATAGTGCTAGAGCATGGGCGTAGATTGGGGGGGGGCGAAGGGGGGCAATGCCCCCCCAAACACGAAGATGACAAAACAACGTAATCTTCTTTCCCGCAGCGGCGAACGGGCAAGCGTAAAAACAACAAGCAAGCGCAGCCAGGCTCAAGTACTCCGTCCTTCGCTTTCTGAATCCTGACCTCTCAGCGTCCCGCCCGAAAGGAAATGACATCAGAGGAAGGCGGGACGCTGAGAGGTCAGGATTCAGAAAGCGAAGGACGGAGTACTTGAGCCTGGCTGCGCTTGCTTGTTGTTTTTACGCTTGCCCGTTCGCCGCTGCTAGAGAAGAGAAGCATTTATTTAAAAGTAGATAGGGTGGAGAGTAGAGCTGCCGTATTGTTGCGGGTGAGAGAGAAGGAAGCTGGTCGATGGATGGAGTATTTGAGAGAGAGGGAGCTGCTGAATTGCAAGTGCTGGTGGGGAGGCTTGAGAGAGAGGAGAGTTATTGGAATGGGGGGGTTTGAGAGAGGGAAATCACAGGGGCAGGAGGGGTTAAGAGAGGGGGAACTGCTGGATCACACAGGCTGGGAGTGATTGAGATAGGGGGAGCTGCTGGATTACAGGCACCTGGGGGGGTTGAGAGAGAGGAGAACTGTCAAATTGGAGGGGGTCAGAGAGAGGGAAGCTGCCAGATCAGTGGGGGAGGGGGGTGAAAGGGGAGAAGCTGATGGACTAGGGAGGTTGAATGAGCTGAATCACAAGGCTGGGGGGGGGGGTGGGTTGAGAGAGAGAAGGCCTGCAGAATCAGGAGGTGAGAGGGAGAAGGGTGAGCTGCTGGACAATAGGAGGACAGCTGAGAGAGAGGCCAGCTGCCAAACTGCAGAGGAGGGGATGCTTGAAAGAGAGGGAACTGCAAATTAAGCATACATATCATTTGCGAATAGAGAAACTAAATGATCAGACAACAAAGGTAGACAAAAGTATTTTATTCAGAATTTATTAACTGAAAGATGTCAGCTTTTTGAAATGTGCATCTGTGATATTTTGTCTGTAAATTTCAATTCCTTCCTCCATATTAGCATATTCATTTGCATATGTATATATGCAAATGAATATGCTAATATGCTCCACCCCATCCTTTGCCCCCCCCAAATAAAACAGTCAAACTACGCCTATGTGCTAGAGTGTCCCTATAAATGACACACTGATTACGATTTAGAACAAATTACTACTCTACCTTCCGATCTGACGAAGAAGGGCAACCTTCGAAAGCTTTTTTTTGTATGATTCTTTTGTTCAAAAATGGCCTGAAAAAAAAAATAAATGTACAGAGCACAAACATTGTTTACAAACAGTATTTTTGAAAAATAAGATAGACATTTGCGGTTTTGAAAATTTTCTATTCAGATTTTGGACATTTAGTGCAAAACATTCAAAGTCTGACCTAGATGTCATATCGAAAATGCCCCTCAGTGGTGCCTAACTCATGATTCAGCTCCATTTTGGCATCTAACATTTGTTGTCTCCCATTGCCACACCATAACTTTGGAGCCTAATTCACGCCTAACGTTTGGCGCACTATATAGAATTCATCCCTTGGATTCTATATAAGGTGCAGCAAGTTGCGTGAGTTAAATTGGGCATGCCTTGATTGGCTAACAAGCCAATCTTTGATGATAATTGGCCGATAACTGTTGGAATGTAATCGTATTTTACATGCATTGCCTGTCACCTATTATTTCTCTGTGATTACTCTGTGACCTCTGATGTGAATTACTTAGAGAGGTCACACAGCTATGCAACTTCCTGTGGGGGTTAGACACAGCAGATGCAGCACATGGAGCACATGGAGCTCATGATCTCTCCTAACCTGAGAGGATCTATGGTGGTGTGAGCATCATTACCATCTAAGCACATGGAAGGAGCTGATAATACAAATGTATAGTAATATGTATATATAAGCCTGTCTGATTATAATCTAACTACAAACTGTGAGTAAACAGATGTTTGTTACTTCAACTTAAAGTGACTCAGCAGTGAATTATTCTGGGGTGAATGAGAGAGAGATGAAGAAAGAAATTAACATTTCTAAAGCTGAAGCTGTGTGTACTAAAATCTGCTAATTATTTACTACAATAATCCAACAAAAGGGTTATGGGCCAGGGCTCAGGAATTGAAAAAGAAGAGAAATATTACCAGGCAGAAAAAAAGGCCACATTTTTCTCTTAAGTTTTAAAGGAAAGATTCAGTCTGTCTCTCTCTCCCCCACACAGCAGACAGAAGGCTAAGAAAATGGGCTGAGGGAAGAAATTCACCATTGTTCTATTCTCTCAAGGTGCCTAAATTAACTGAGTTTAATTATCAGCAGTGGGAACTAAGATTCATATGTCTCCTTCGAGCAAAAGGATTACATATATGCTTAGACCAAGACAGAACAGCTGAAAATATGGCTGAATGGGACAATGCAAACTATTATGTGAAGTGCATGCTTTTGGAAGCTCTCTCAGAGAAACAAGCCATATTAGTGGAGGGAAAAGATACACCAAAGGACATTTTATATAAACTGAGAACTATGTATGCAACTACATATGCAAAGCAGCAACCAATTGGCTGGCAGAGTTGAATGAAACCAAATTAAGGGATACAAGTAAATGTAATGATCACATTATGCATCTTATGTCTTCATTTCAAAAGTTAGAACTTTCTGGAATTCCCATGTGTGATGCATTGAAAGAGCATTTCTTTTTACCTCACTATCAAGAAGTTTGATGTTTTTAGGTCTGTAAATGAGGCCATTGAAGGGCAATCTTTGAACAGGCAACATCAAACTAAGGCAGGAATGCATAATAAATGATTCTGAGGAGATGTGTTCTCAAGTCAGTCAGAGAGAAATGAAACAAATTTCTTGGCAAAGAACAGAGGAAGGCGGAGCTATGGGAAAACTCCACCCAAGGGCAAGCTGATTTGCTACTCATGTGGAAAGGAGGGACATGTATCTAAATGGTGTAAGGAAACACAAAACACTCCCTCTAGCTCACCTAAGCCAATGGAACTAAAGAATTTTCAAACCAGGAAATGTATGAAGGACAAAGATAAACACAAGGGCTTTCTAATGGCAGAAAAATCTTTGACTATGGTAAATAATAATTCAAATGAAAGTACTTGGATTTTGGATTCAGGGAGCACATGCCATTTAACCAATTCTAAAGATTTCTTTCAGGAAATGTGTCCAGAGGAAGGTATTCTTAAAACTGCAAACGCAGGGACTGCTAAGATCCAAGCAAAAGGTATTGGATTCTTAAAATGCAAAGTGTCTAATGAAGTTAAAGAAATTCCTGTAAGTGATGTCTTGTATATTCCCCAAGCAGTTTGCAATATGCTTAGTGTATCTACATTAGATAAGAAGGGATTTGTGATTCATTTTGAAAACAGTAAGTGCACAATCTCTAAAAATGATGAAGTGTATGCTGAAGCTTTTATGCATAATGATGTTTATAAGCTGAACATTTCAGGTGAAGCCTCACATATGGTGCAAGTAAGGAAGAATGATGGTAAATGTAGTCTGGAAATCTGGCACCGCCGCCTGGGACATCGTGATTCTAAGGTGATCCAGGATCTTTACAGTAAGCAACTGGCCACCGGCATTCAGATAAGTGCAGATGCTGGTAAAATGGAGAAATGCATAGACTGTGTTACTCAAAAGGTGTGAGACCCTCATTTCCTGCATACACAGGAAATGGGAGTAATAAAGTACTGGACTTAATACACAGTGACTTATGTGGACCGTTTAATATCCCATCATTGGGAAATAACAGATTTGTGCTAATATTCTTGGATGATTTCTCTAGATATTGTGTGGCCTATTTGCTGAAAGAAAAAAGTCAAGTCACAGACATGCTGAAGAAATACGTAGCCATGGTGAGCGATAAATTTGAAAGAAAACCAAAGGTTCTTCAGACCGACAATGGTGGTGAGTTCACTTCACAAAGCATGCGCACATTTCTAGAACAAGAAGGCATTCAGCATATCACAACAGTAGCTTATACACCAGAGCAAAATTCTGTTGCAGAGAGAAAATTTAGGTCATTTGTGGAAATGACCAGATGTATGCTGTCAGATAGCAATCTCCCTAAAAGACTATGGGGGGAAGCCATTCTCACAGCAGTGTACCTACAAAACAGAATGCCAACTAAAGGCGCTGAGCGCACACCACATGAGACATGGCATGGTAGGAAGCCAAACCTGTCAACATAAGAACATTTGGAAGTACAGCATATGCTCATGTACCCAAACAAAGAAGGCATAAGCTGGATTCCACAAC
Source organism: Microcaecilia unicolor (assembly GCF_901765095.1). Taxonomy (NCBI): domain Eukaryota; kingdom Metazoa; phylum Chordata; class Amphibia; order Gymnophiona; family Siphonopidae; genus Microcaecilia; species Microcaecilia unicolor. The sequence goes on along the minus strand of NC_044035.1, from coordinate 35,917,071 downwards.
AGAAAGGGGCATTTTAGTTGGCTATGCTCCAGGACACAAAGGATATAGAATTTTGAATCTGAAAACTGGCATTGTTGGCATAAGACATGTTACATATTTTGATGAAAACAAAGGGTTGATAAAGGCTGGATTATCCCAGATGAGCCTTATCATCCAGAATATGAAACTAGAACCATAATAGACATGCCAGTGTATATAAATGCCATACCAAGGCAGATGTCTGAAAGCAACTCATCTGTATCTAACGAGGAACAGGCAGAGGAAGCGGGACACAGAAAGGATCATTGAAGAAGACAGTACAGTTGGAGAAGGGGAATCAATTGGAGAAGAACTCTCAGATTTAGAGGATGCGGAAAGGTCAGACCAACCTGTTGTCAGACGCTCATCCAGGGAAAACAAAGGTGTTCCACCCCCAAGACTGTCTTACCTAACAACGTCAGCAGAAGCTCAAGGGCCCTTAACATGGGATGAGATTGAGAAAGCCCAGCAGCAGAAGCTGCTGAATGGCATAAAGCTGCACAAGAAGAACTTGATTGCATTGGATAAAAATAATACTTGGATTCTACAAAAATTACCTCCTGGCAAGAAAGCTATAGGATGCAAATGGGTATTCAAGTTAAAAGGATATGCACAAGGAAAAGTGGAAAGGATAAAGCCAGATTAGTGGCAAAGGGATATCTTCAAAAATATGGAGAAGATTTGATGAAGTGTTTGCACCTGTAGTGAAACACACGCCAATAAGGAACACTTCTGAGCATTGCAGTCTCAAAAGGCAGGCAAGGTCAACCACATTGATGTGAAAACAGCGTTTCTTCACGGAGATATAACTGAAGACTTGTACATGGACAGCCAACAGGTTTCATAAATACAAAACAAAGACAGCTAGTGTGTAAATTAAACAAAGGTCTTTATGGATTAAAGCAAAGTGCCGAATGTTGGAATGAAAAATTGCATGAAATATTGACAAATTTAGGATTTAGCAAGGTGAAGCAGATAAATGCTTGTACACTAGGTGCACAAATGGACAATATGCATACATTTTAGCTTTTGTTGATGATCTGCTCATTGCAAGCAAAAGTGAGCAAGAGTACAAGGACATTGTAAAGTGTTTAAACCTCAATGTTGAGATAAAAGAACTTGGTAATGTGTCATACTATCTTGGTATAGAAATTGAGAAACAAAATGATGGTTCTTATCTTCTAAGCCAGAAGCAGAAAATAAATGAGCTTATTGAAAGTTTAGGTATGCAAGATGCCCAAGTGTAAGCACTCCCATGATCACTGATTTTCTGAAGGATGAAACAGTAAGAGAACCTTTACAGATAACATCCAATATAGATCAGCCATAGGTAAGCTTTTATATCTAGCTACCACATACAGGGCTGATATAGCAATGCAGTAGGAATTTGAGCAGAAGGGTCAGCTCACCTACCAAATCAGATTGGACTGCAGTTAAAAGGATGGTAAGGTATTTAAAGGGTACCATTGATTGTAAATTAAAGATTTCAGCCAATAGTAATCCAAAACTAATATGTTACTGTGATTCAGATTGGGCAGGGGATCATTCTGATTATAAATCCACAAGTGGATATGTGTTTATGTATGGAAATGTACACATTTCATGGGCCAGTCATAAACAAAGTATTGTGAGTTTGTCTTCTACAGAAGCTGAATATGTGGCCGTATCGGAAGCGTGCAGAGAACTGATGTGGATTGAAAAACTTTTGCTGGATTTTGGTATAGCTGAACAGAGACCAATCCAGATAATGGAAGATAATCAGAGCTGCATCGACTGTCACAGAATGACAAGGTTCAGTCACGCACCAAGCACATCGCAACGAAATACCACAACGTGCGAGAGTTGGCGAAAGAAGGGGTCATCAGTCTACCTATTGTCACACCAGTGAGATGACAGCTGACATCATGACCAAACCGTTACCCAGAGAACATTTTGTGAATCTGCGTATAAAGCTTGGACTTTGTATGAATAATAATTGCATGACAGTTATGCATGAGAAGGGGTTTGTTGGAATGTAATCGTATTTTACATGCATTGCCTGTCACCTATTATTTCTCTGTGATTACTCTGTGACCTCTGATGTGAATTACTTAGAGAGGTCACAACAGCTATGCAACTTCCTGTGGGGGTTAGACACAGCAGATGCAGCACATGGAGCACATGGAGCTCATGATCTCTCCTAACCTGAGAGGATCTATGGTGGTGTGAGCATCCATTACCATCTAAGCACATGGAAGGAGCTGATAATACAATGTATAGTAATATGTATATATAAGCCTGTCTGATTATAATCTAACTACAAACTGTGAGTAAACAGATGTTTTGTTACTTCAACTTTAAAGTGACTCAGCAGTGAATTATTCTGGGGTGAATGAGAGAGAGATGAAGAAAGAAATTAACATTTCTAAAGCTGAAGCTGTGTGTACTAAAATCTGCTAATTATTACTACAAATAATCCAACAATAACAACCAACTATCAGCACTAATTTACAATAATTATTATTTAAACGCGCATATTTTTAGGCGTATTCTAAAAAGAGGCATGCATAAATCCTAATGTGTGTAGCTGAAAAGGGAGCACGGCCGTGCGAGGAGTGTGGGCATGTTGGGGGCATTCCACAAGTTTATGCGTGGGGTTCTAGAATTCGGGGAACATGACTTCATTGAGGCATGCATATTTACACCAGGTTTTCAGTGGTGGAAATGGCCGAGCCTAAATGTAGGCGCATTCCCCAGTCTTATGCGCTATTCTATAAACTGCATCTAACTTTAGGTGCGATTTATAGCAGGGGCATACCTACGTGGGGCCACGGGGCCATGGGCCCCCACAGATTACGCCCTGGCCCCCTCTACATTTGACCCCCCCCCCACCGTCGCCCGCCCCGCTGCCCCGCTGCATCAAGTACCTTGTTTGCTGGCAGGGGTCCCCAATCCCCGCCAGCCAAAAAGTTTTCTTCAGCGCCGGTCGACTTCAGCGCCTTCGTTGTGGGATCATCTGTTTCTGACACCTTACATCCTGCACGGGGCTACATGCACGGTGCAGGATGTAAGGCGTCAGAAACAGATGATCCCACAATGAAGGCGCCAGAGTCGACCAGCGCTGAAGAAGACTCTTCGGCTGGCAGGGATTGGGGACCCCCGTGAGCAAACAAGGTACCTGATGCGGCAGCGGGGTTTGTGGTTGCGGCAGCGGTCCAAATTGGCGGCGGCAAGGGGGGGCTCTGCGGCAGGGGGAGGCGGCTAAACAGTGCCCCCCAGCTCTGATGCTTTTTGCTTCACTTTATTTCAAGGATCATTTAACGCTACAGTTTAGAAAGAGACACACATATTCCCTTTACAATTGGATAGAATTAAAAATCAACACACGGTGAGAAGACTCCTGACGCAGGCCTGTACGGCCGAAACACAGCTGTGTCAAGTCCCTTTCTCCCTGCTATCCTTTGGTTAATAAAGTGTTTTAATTTTTTTATAAACAAGTGTCGTCTTTTTCATTTTTTTTTTTAATTTTTTTTATGTATTTGTATTTTTAAATACAAATTTGATTTTTTCTTGTTCTTAATTTTTGATTATTTTTGGTTTTTGTTAGTCATCTTCGCTGTTTTGCTTTTTTTCTAGTGGTTAGAGCACCACTCTTGACACCCAGAAGAGCCCAGTGCAAGTCCCACTTGTGATATTGGGCAAGTTACTTAACCCTCTGTTGCCTCAGGTATGGACTTAGATTATGAACCCTCCTGGAACAGGAAACTACAAGGTATACCAGACCACATCTCGTCTTGAGCTAGTACTAAAAAAGTTGTGAGAAAATCCAAATAAATAAACAACAAAGTACCTTTCAAGGTCTCTTTCAGTCTTTGGTAGCACTTTTATTGATCTTTTTTTTTTCTCTGAATTTGGGTGGAATTGTTGCATCGTCTTTTAGTCTTAAATATACACCTCTCTGCTCAAGCTCTTAAGAGATGTTTCCTCTTATTATGGAAGGTTGTCTTTGCAATTTTGTCTAGATCAAAAGTCATCCTGAAGTCATCCAAAAAAAACGTCACTACTCAGAGAGCTTCCATTAAATGACTATCACAGGAGCTGTACAGCTTCAGATCATTGGAAAACAGTAGGTGTAATGTTCTCCAAGATCATTAAGAGCTCTGGGATTGAAACAATATACATAAGCCAAAAAGTTCATAAGGGTAGTTGGGCTGGCGAGGAGACTTCAGTCTACAATGAACACCATTTTTTGTGTATATGCTCGTTTGTAACAATCATATATGAGGAATTAATGAAGAAATGCTAAAAGATCTGCCCGCACTTTTCTTAATCTACACTTCCCTAGCTGTAAAGGATTAAAATACAGACTAACACACGCGTCCAGCTTTTCCTACATGAGCACGCAGCTGTGGAATGCACTACCAACTCACCTGAAAACAATTAACGAAATAACCAACTTTCGTAAATCTCTGAAAACCTACCTCTTCAACAAGGCCTACCTCGAGAATCCATAACTAACTATAACACACCACCATTTCACCCTTATTCTGAATATCTTCCTTACATAACTGCCTGACTAAATCTTCTTGTCATCCTTGTTATCTTTGTAACACCAACTGTATCTTTTTACCCTGGAATGCCGATGCCATAACAGGTCTTTGTAAGCCTCATTGAGCCTGCAAATAGGTGGGAAAATGTGGGATACAAGTGCAATAAATAAATAAATATATAGTGGAAAAAAAAGAAATATATACACACTAGTAAAAAAGGCCCGTTTCTGACACAAATGAAACGGGCGCTAGCAAGGTTTTCCTCGGAGTGTGTATGTTTGAGAGAGTGTATGTGAGAGTGACTGTGTGTGAGAGAGAGAGAGTGAATGTGCGAGTGTGTGTGAGAGAGAGAGTGAATGTGCGAGTGTGAGAGAGAGTTAGTCTGGGTGCGAGTGTGTCTGTGAGAGAGTGCGTGTGTGAGACACAGTGTGAGAGAGAGAGAGAGAGAGAGAGTGTTTCACACAGATACAGTGTGTGCGAGAGAGAGAGTGTGTGTGAGACACAGACTCTCTGTGAGACTGAGTGTGTGAGTGACTGTGTGACACATAGAGAGTGAATGTGATACAGTACATAGAGTGTGTGAGAGACAGTGTGTGAGAGTGAGAGAGAGAAAAACATTGACTGTGAGAGAGAGAGAGTGTGTGTGTGTGTGACAGAGATACCTCCCCCCCCCTCTGGTGTCAGGCCCCCCCTCCCTCCCTCCCTCTCTCTGGTGTCAGGCCCCCCCTCTCTCTCTCTCTCTGGTGTCTGAGCGTTACTGTGCAGGACGCTGAGCTCTGGCTGTGCTTCAAGGAACTGACCAATCCTATTTAATAGAATGCACCTCCAACATTCTGAAGCCGAGAAACCTCGTGTGGTTGGTCACTTCTGCTTGTGACGAACCCGGAAGTACATGATGTCAATTCAGGAGATGGATACAGAGAGCAGGAATGCCTCAGCCATGCAATCAACTTCAGAATGTTGGAGGTGTGTTTTATTATATAGGATATTTAACTGAATACAAATGCCGTTGTTTTTCTCTCTGAGTAGTATAAACATACAGAATGTTCTGTGGATTTATCTTTTCTGTTAAAGCCGCCGCAGTACGAAGAAGAGCCTAGGCCAAAACTCCGTCTTCTCCCATTGTTAAATGGGATCAGCTTCTAATCCATTTCATTGTCAAAAAGCTTCACTCTGATGTGGCTGTCCCAAAGAGAAATGCTGAAACTAACTGGATGAGTTTGTAGAAATTTGGGAACATCATCACAACTACTTTTTCTTTAGGTCTTTCAAAGGTGACTAGAATTGAGAATGATTAAAAATATCAATTTCTTCAGTCACAAACTGAGGCTTTATTTTAAGAAGGGCTGCTTATTTCTGCAAGAGTGGCTGGGTGCCAGCTTTGTCACGCCTTAACACAGAGTCACAAGCTTCAGCAAGTCATTGATTCTGTTGAGAATCATCTGTCTAATTGTGAAATCGTGGCATCCAAAAGACAGAGGTGCAACTGCTCACGCCACCTGTTTCTTTCTGTGACAGATGTAGTGTCTTCTGTTTCATCTGTGCTTAGTCTCTGTTCTTTACATTCTCTTTGACCCAAAGCTGTCGTGACAAGGAGGTTGGCAAGAGATGTTGATGTTTTACAAACTCTGCTTCTTTTTGGTGAATGCACCATGTCATTACCTGCCACTGCAAAGTGGTTGTGATAGAATTCAGTGATTTCATTCCGCAAATCATTCCAGACACGTCCTTGTCTGTGTTCCTCAAAATATGTTTTATTTTTTTCTATGAGAGTAGCTTTTCCAAGCATGGTGTCAGTGCTGTGAAGCCCTTTATAAGCACAATGAAAAATTTGCATTATCTTGAAAGATAATCAGATATGCAGTGAATGAAATTGTAGTGATATGATGATAAAGTCCGTCCACTTCCACAAATCACTTTTTGCCTTTTGCCATCAGATCTTTTAGACTATTCACAACGGCAGGATATTGTGTTTCAATGGCAAAATCACTTCTCCATTTACATGCCCAGAGCAACCTCTTTCTGATTTCCAGCTAATGCTTTCTGCATGTCAAACACTTTTCATGGTTGGTCTTATTCTCAGTGGAGGAGGGTAGTTAGTGGGGTCCCGCAGGGGTCTGTGCTGGGTCCGTTGCTTTTTAATGTATTTATAAATGACCTAGAGATGGGAATAACTAGTGAGGTAATTAAATTCGCCGATGACACAAAATTATTCAGGGTCGTCAAGTCGCAGGAGGAATGTGAACGATTACAGGAGGACCTTGCGAGACTGGGAGAATGGGCGTGCAAGTGGCAGATGAAGTTCAATGTTGACAAGTGCAAAGTGATGCATGTGGGTAAGAGGAACCCGAATTATAGCTACGTCTTGCAAGGTTCCGCGTTAGGAGTTACGGATCAAGAAAGGGATCTGGGTGTCGTCGTCGATGAAACGCTGAAACCTTCTGCTCAGTGTGCTGCTGCGGCTAGGAAAGCGAATAGAATGTTGGGTGTTATTAGGAAGGGTATGGAGTCCAGGTGTGCGGATGTTATAATGCCGTTGTATCGCTCCATGGTGCGACCGCACCTGGAGTATTGTGTTCAGTACTGGTCTCCGTATCTCAAAAAAGATATAGTAGAATTGGAAAAGGTACAGCGAAGGGCGACGAAAATGATAGTGGGGATGGGACGACTTTCCTATGAAGAGAGGCTGAGAAGGCTACGGCTTTTCAGCTTGGAGAAGAGACGGCTGAGGGGAGATATGATAGAAGTGTATAAAATAATGAGTGGAATGGATCGGGTGGATGTGAAGCGACTGTTCACGCTATCCAAAAATACTAGGACTAGAGGGCATGAGTTGAAGCTACAGTGTGGTAAATTTAAAACGAATCGGAGAAAATTTTTCTTCACCCAACGTGTAATTAGACTCTGGAATTCGTTGCCGGAGAACGTGGTACGGGCGGTTAGCTTGACGGAGTTTAAAAAGGGGTTAGATAGATTCCTAAAGGACAAGTCCATAGACCGCTATTAAATGGACTTGGAAAAATTCCGCATTTTTAGGTATAACTTGTCTGGAATGTTTTTACGTTTGGGGAGCGTGCCAGGTGCCCTTGACCTGGATTGGCCACTGTCGGTGACAGGATGCTGGGCTAGATGGACCTTTGGTCTTTCCCAGTATGGCACTACTTATGTACTTATGTACTTATGTCTTCTCAGAAGCAGAGTATTTTGCATTCAATGGAGCCGCTTACTCCATGGTGTCTTAGACTTCTCTGTCCCCCACACCTTGGTTCATGCCTTTCTAATGTCGCATGTTGATTACTAGAACTCCTGAAGCAGGGTATCAAAACAAGGAGGGCCCGAGTCTCTTGTTGAGGTGGAGAGAGTTTCAAGATGATTTGATATTGGGGGCATATGGATACTGTGAACTAAGAACAATGGGCTGATATACTGAATTGAGATGGTGGAAGTCTGGTTTTGAAGTATTCCACAGCACAGGTAAGTGTTTGGATACCTCTCATGTTTGAAATTGCAAGTGTTGAATATTTTTGATGTTCAATTTTTGGGGTTCGATTTGGGGCATGGTTACGTTATTGGTTTTTGATATTATGTCCTTGGGATCCATTCTTTGAAGTAGTGGTTTTCTCTGTGATTTTTTGTTTTTAGTTTTTACACTGCTGTTTTCCCAGTCTCAAGGGAGTCTTTGATGAGAAGTCCTATTGAGGGGTGTTTGAATTTACTATAATTACACCCTAGACAGTTGAGGCTTGTTTTATTAAACTTTAATTGCTTATAATCTTTAGAATAACCTTACTCTAATTGGATAGTGGTTAATACAATATTGTGGAATATTATCATATTGGTTACAGCAATGCTATGTACGTTGGGCTGGCCCAAAGCCATCTTTTATGTTTGCAGACATTGCAAAATACTGCATCACATCTCTTGTGTGGCATATGATGTTTTAATCATGTCTTCCCTTTGTTGTTCCATCTACATCGGCTGCCTGTTCATGTCTGGATTAAATTTACGAGCTTAGTCTCTTCATCTTCAACATAAAAAACCTTCCATTCTGAAGCATTGTAATTTAACAGGGTGCTGTAAACATTCTAAATATTAGAAACTAGCAAAAAAGGCCCGTTTCTGACACAAATGAAACGGGCACTAGCAAGGTTTTCCTCGGAGTGCGTATGTTTGAGAGAGTGTGTGTGACAGTTAGAGAGTGAATGAGCGAGTGTGTGTGTGTGACAGAGACAGAGTGAGACTGGGTTAAAGTGTCTGAGAGAGAGAGAGAGTGTGTGTGTGAGCATGAGAGTGTGTGCCAGGGCTCCCCCTCCCAGTTCCAGGGTCCCCCCTCCCTCCCACCCTCTGAGTTCCAGGGTCGTCTCCCCCACTGGGTTAAAGTGTCTGAGAGAGAGAGAGAGTGTGTGTGTGAGCATGAGAGTGTGTGCCAGGGCTCCCCCTCCCTCCCAGTTCCAGGGTCCCCCCTCCCTCCCACCCTCCGAGTTCCAGGGTTGTCCCCTCCCTCCCTCCCTGCCTCCGAGTTCCAGGGTCGTCTCCTCCCTGCCTCCCTCCGAGTTTCAGGGTCCCCTCCCTCCCCTGCATTATGCTCTCTCCCCTGCATTCATCCATATGCAGGCAACGTCCTCTGTGCCCTGCCCCCTCCATCCATCCATGTGCAGCATCTCTTCCCTGCCCCCTCCACCTCCCTCCGAGTTCCAGGCCCCCCTCCGAGTTCCAGTGTCCCCCTCCCTCTGACCCTCCGTCCCTCCCTCCCAGTTCCAGGGTCCCATGGAACTGGGAGGGAGGGGGGACGGAGAACGTTGGAGGAGTGACGTCAGTAGGTGGTTACGATCCCAGTGAGACACATTGGAATGTTGGAGGAGCAAATTATTATATTAGATTGTCAATGTGCAATCAATATGTAGAGTAACAACATGAAACTAGTCACTTGTCTAACCCATAAGGCCTACTATTTACACTCCTACATGGTCTCTACACTCCCTGGATGCCAACCACCTGAAGCTACCCTCTCCGTTCTGTGCGCATCTGGAATCTATCAGACAATCAGCCTTTTTTTCTTTCTTACACCAGGATTGTGAAATGACTTGCTTCCTTTGTTGTGTGCAGAACAGTCTTTTTCTAAATTTAAAGCCTCATTGAAGCCTCATTTTTTTCAAGTCAATTGTTAGGCATTGGCTTTGATGTTCCCCTGCTCATATACTACTTTCCTGGATAGTCCCTTGTATGTTATCTCCCTTATGTGTCTTTTGTGAATATGGTTGACTGGTTCTGTCTTATCTATATGAAGCTGGCATTCCTTTCTGTATTCTTTGATTTTGATTTTGTAAACCTCCTTGACTTGCCTACCAAAGGTAAGGATTTATTTTAAGAAGGGCTGCAAATTTCTGCAAGAATGGCTGGATGCCAGTTGCACCTTAACACAGATCCACTGACTCTACATGCACTAGATTGAATGTATATGCCATGCATTGAATATACGTCGTTAACTACATCCCTTTCAAACATGACCTAAACAAAATCACCAACGAAATCAACCAAAGCTTCCAAATCATGCACTCCTGGGCAGATGCATTTCAGCTAAAACTCAACGCAGAAAAAAAACACAATGTCTTATACTCACTTCACAACACAATACAAATAACTTCACCACCATAACCACCCCTAACTTTTCTCAAACAATCTGCAAATTCTGGAAGTTACCATGGACCAAAATATCACACTTGAAACTCACATGAAGAATACAACTAAGAAAATGTTCCATTCCATGTGGAAACTCTAAAGATTAAAACCTTTCTTCCCTAGGGCCATTTTTCGGAACCTGGTGCAGTCAATGGTTTTAAGTCACTTGGTCTATTGCAATACACTTTACACCGACTGTAAAGAACAGACAATCAAGAAACTTCAAACAGCCCAGAATACTGCAGCCAGACTCATATTCAGTAAAACAAAATATGAAAGTGCGAAACCCCTAAGAAAGAAACTACACTGGCTCCCACTTAAAGAACGTATCGCATTCAAGATCTGCACGATTGTTCATAAAATCATTTACAGAGATGCCCCAACCTACATGCTAAACCTCGTGGACCTTCCACCCAGAAATGCTAAAAAAATCCTCCCGCACCTTCCTCAACCTACACTTCCCCAGCTATAAAGGACTAAAATACAAATTAACACACGCGACCAGCTTTTCCTATATGAGTACACAGATGTGGAACACACTTCCAACCCACTTGAAAGGGATCAATGAATTAATTAACTTCCGCAAATCTCTGAAGACCTATCTCTTTAACAAAGCCTACCACGAGAACACGTGGAGGGGCATAATCGAATGCGAACGCCCATCTCCATGGGCGTCTATGTCCAAAAACGGGTACGTGAAGAAGCGGGACAGACCGTATTTTTGAAAAAAATGGGCGTCCATCTTTTGTTTCGAAAATACGGTTTGAATGGACCAAATGCCCATGGATTTGGTCCTTTCTGAGCTGGGCGGTTTGTTTTTTTTGCGATAATGGAAAATAAAAACGCCCAGCTCAGAAACGTCCTAATCCAAGCCATTTGGTCGTGGGAGGGACAAATGTACAACACTACCATAGCTCTTAGGGGTGAAGGGGGCAACTACATGTGGGTACAGTGGGTTTCAGAGGCCTCCCATTTACCACCACAAGTGGTACAGGTGTGGAGGGGTATGGGCCTGGGTCTGCCTGCCTGAAGTGCACTGCAGTACCCACTAAAAGTGCTCCAGGGACAGGACTTGTTGCTGCTGTATAACATTGGCACAGCAGTTGACACCTGAAGACTAATCTCGCTGAAAACGTTCTTTATTTGAATAAGCACCTTTACTCACAGTTAACTGCAGATCAGAGGTTGTGCCCCACTGGTAACGAGTCTCGCTAATACTGAGATTAGCAGTAGGTCCGAGCTGGCAGAATGGTGTACAATGCCCTCTTTCAGCAACATTCAAGGTAAGAACTAAGTGCTGTAACGTGGCTAACACATGACCGGAATCTAAAACTGGCTTACAAAATTGGCCACTACCTCATGGACTACCGGAAACACAACAGGGCACACTCTGACCCAGTAAGCAGAGGGAAAAGCACCATGGGAGTAGAGCCTACCAATTACCAACATCGTGAGCATTTTACACAAGCTAGTGGAATCACGGAGCCCAATACCCTACATCCACCACAATGCATTGCTGATGTGACTCTGCAGTGCCCTTAACAGAAAAGGTGTCACACTCACCCGAGACCCACATCAGAACCAGGGAAAGGCTGTCAGAGGATTGAACACATTTTGCTATCATGGAGGTGGGTACGGAATTTGAGGCTGGCATACAGGCTGGCAAAAAAAGTTTGTAAAGTGGGTTTCTTTTGGTGGGAGAGGGTTAGTGACCACTGGGGGAGTCAGGGCAGGTGATCCCTGATTCCCTCCAGTGGTCATCTGGTCAGTTGGGGCCCTTTTTTGGGATTTGTTCGTGAAAAAAAAGGGTCCAAAAAAAGTGACCCAAAATCACGGTAAAAACGCCTTTTTTTCAATTATCACCTAAAGACGCCCATCTCTGCTCGGACAATAACCACGCCCCAGTCCCGCCTTCACCATGCCTCCGACATGCCCCCATCAACTTTATTTGTTCCCGGGACGGAGTGCAGTTGAAGACGCCCAAAATCGGCTTTCAATTATACCGATTTGGGCACCCACGAGAGAAAGACGTCCATCTCCCGATTTAGGTTGGAATATAGGCGTTTTTCTCTTTCGATTATAAGGTGGATAACCAACTAAAACACAACACCTATCCACCTTTATTTAGAATGTATCTCTCTATAACTGCTTGACCAAAACTCTTGTTTTCCTTGAAATCTTTGTAACACCAACTATATTCTCTACCCTGGCATGGCTATGCCATAACAGGTCTTTGTAAGCCACACTGAGCCTTCAAATAGGTGGGAAAATGTGGGATGCAAGTGCAATAAATAAATAAATAACTGGTGCTCTTCTTTCATTCACTGCTGTATCCCAGACACGTGTCCTGATATAATACAAGTAGTATCATAAGACTGAGCAACGTTTGGCACATTTTCCACCTTATAATTGAAAAAGAAAAATGCCTATATTTCGACCCAAATTGGGCGATTGACGTTTATCTCACAAAAACGAATAAATCGGTATAATGGAAAGCCGATTTTGGACGTTTTCAACTGCACTCCATCGCGGAAGCGTACAAAGTTGACGGGGGCGTGTCGGAGGTGTGGCGAAGGTGGAACTGGGGCGTGGCTATTGGCCGAGGAGAGATGGACGCCTTTCGCTGATAATGGAAAAAAAGTATGCGTTTGTAGCTAGAATTTAGGGCACTTTTCCTGGACCCTGTTTTTTCACGAATAAGGCCCCCAAAAGTGCCCTAAATGACCAGATTACCACCAGAGGGCATCGGGGATGACCTCCCCTGACTCCCCCAGTGGTCACTAACCCCCTCCCACTGCAAGAAATGATGTTTCACACCTTTTTATTTTCACCCTCAAATGTCATACCCACCTCCCTGGCAGCAGTATGCAGGTCCCTGGAGCAGTTGTTAGGGGGTGCAGTGGACTTCAGGCAGGTGGACCCAGGCCCATCCCCCCCTACCTGTTACAATTGTGCTGCTTAATGCTTATTAGTCGTCCAACCCCCCAAACCCACTGTACCCACATGTAGGTGCCCCCCTTCACCCCTTAGGGCTATAGTAATGGTGTAGACTTGTGGGCAGTGGGCTTTGAGGGGGATTTGGGGGGCTCAACACACAAGGGAAGGGTGCTATGCACCTGGAAGCTCTTTTACCTTTTTTTTTTTTTTTTTGTAAAAGTGCCCCCTAGGGTGCCCGGTTGGTGTCCTGGCATGTGAGGGGGACCAGTGCACTACGAATCCTGGCCCCTCCCACAAACAAATGCCTTGGATTTATTCGTTTTTGAGCTGGGCGCTTTCATTTTCCATTATCACTGAAAAACAAAAACGCCCAGCTCACAAATTGTCGAATAAAACATGGACGTCTATTTTTTGCGAAAATACGGTTCGGTCCGCCCCTTCACGGACCCGTTCTCGGAGATAAACGCCCATGGAGATAGACGTTTTCGTTCAATTATGCCCCTCTTTGTGTGCTAGTTATTTCCAAACTTGTCTTTCTGGCAGTATAAATCCCAACTGTGTTTTGGGAAGATGAGCAGTTGAGGACGCACAAAAATCCATCTATAATCTCCAGTTTCGATACATATCTGAAACAAATTGGCCTCATCTGCTATTATTGCAAGGAAAACGGGTTCGTTCACTGCTTCTACAATTTGTTGGCACTCATCTGCACCACTTGATTCTGGAATTCTGTGCTTGTTTAGTTACAATAAGCGGCACCGTTTGGAAACCTTTTGAAAATTCCTCTAAAGTTGGACTCTTCCTTCCTCATGGATTCAAAAAAGTAACCTGAGGTTTTGAAAGTAATTGAGCTCTATCGCAGACCTTGTAGAGGTAACTCCTATTTCTCTGGACTGCACTCGTGGCTCTCCGAAGGCTTTCCTGCTACCGATTCTGACTTTTCACTGTGTTTGAAGCACTGACACTTATATGAATCTGTGAAGATCCATGTTGAGTTAGTTTTTCTGAGATTTTCTTCCAATCCTCCATACCATTTTTTGATAAATGAATCCTAATCATAAGCCATTCTTGAATAGAAGCGATGACAGGGAAAGAAAAAAATGCAGTACTTTGATGCATGGAGCATTCAATCCAAAGGAATTTTGTACGACGGAAAACTGAAAATGAACGATCGTGATGGTTATTTTAGGAACTCTTATTTATCTTTTGGATCTCTGAAAACTGATATTTAGACATCCACATTGCAGCATGGATGTCTTCATCCCGATTTTATAAAGCCAGAATATGAATGTCTTTGTCTAAAATGCTAGTATCTTCATGTGGCAATTGGTCGTGGTCTGGGCATTGTGTGTGTGGGGAGAAGGAGAGGGAACATCTTTATTTAACCTGGAATGTCCAGGTTATAGAAAGCTGCCCTGATTGAGCAGTTCTCCACTGGATAGAGTGCTAATCATTTATATAGCACTACTAAATGTACGCAGCGCTATACACATTATATATAGGTACGTTCTCTGTCCCTAGGGGGCTCACAATCTAAGTTTTTTTGTACCTGGAACAATGGAGGATTAAGTGACTTGCCCAAGGTCACAAGCAGCTGCAGTGGGAATAGAACCCAGATTACCATGATCAAAGCCCGCAGCAATAACCATTAGGCTACGCCTAGCATTAAGCGAGGTTTATAGAATAGCACCAAGCTTATTTTTTACTGCACTGATTTTTCTGGCACCATATATAGAATCTTGTCTTTACTAGCCATTGAGCCCGTAAAAATGGGCTGGTATTGGGGTTTTCCTTCGCCCCCCCCCCAACGAGGTCGCCACCGCTCCCCTCCTCGGAGTTGCCGCCGCCACCACCCCTCCACCCGGCCCGGGCCCTCTCTTCGCTTCTGCACTTACACATCCATTTGCCGAACGCAGCAAGGCACATTAGCTGAGCTGCCGTGGGCCCTTCCTTCTCTGCCTGTGGCCCCGCCCTCCTGTGATGTAACGTCAGCGAGGGCGGGACACAGGCAGAGAAGGAAGGGGCAGCTCAGCTGATGTGCGTTGCTGTGTTCGGCGAATGGATGTGTAAGTTCAGAAGGGAAGAGAGGGCCCGGGCCGGGTGGAGGGGTGGCGGCGGCGACTCCAAGTGGGGGGGGAGGGGTAGCAACCTCGGCAGCGCAGTTTCCCTCTCTGTCCCACCCCCCCCGTCATCACGTATTGATGCGGGGGCGGGACAGGGAAGTCTCTACTGCACATTTGTGAGTGAGTACGGTCACTCGCCGTTTATATGTTTGATTGTTACAGAATTTTATAAACGCCTATTTAACCATGTAAAAATTAAAAGTGGAAGAAGTAGCACAAGCCTCAATTGCACTAATCCTTGAGCAATCTCTTAGAATCAACTATCTTTAAAAAAATAATAATCCAGAAATAGCTATTTAAAATGGAAGACTGCTTTACATTCACTTACCTCATGCCTGGATCAGAAAAAAGCTGGGCTTTCAGGCTGCAGTTCTTAAAGAGTATCTGTAGGAAATTTAAACATCAATCAGGGAATGAATGAAAAAAATCTGACAGTATTGTTACTTTAGAAAGGATGTGATGTGGTACTAAATTTAGATCCCTTGTTCAGCGAGTCTGGGTTCACTATTGAAATGAGACATTCAAGTTTTGGTGGAAGATGGGTAAATGTTCACCCTTGGGATTCTTACTTCTATTTTTTTGTTACATTTGTACCCCGCGCTTTCCCACTCATGGCAGGCTCAAAGCGGCTTACATATTGTATACAGGTACTTATTTGTACCTGGGGCAATGGAGGGTTAAGTGACTTGCCCACAGTCACAAGGAGCTGCAGTGGGAATCAAACTCAGTTCCCCAAGATCAAAGTCCACTGCACTAACCACTAGGCTACTCCTCCACTAGCAACATTCCATGTAGAAGCCTGCCCTTGCACATCAGCAATGCAGCCGCGCAGGCTTCTGTTTCTGTGAGTCTGAAAGTCCTGCACGTACGTGCAGGACGTCAGACTCACAGAAATAGAAACCTGCGCGGCAAGGGCAGGCTTCTACATGGAATGTTGCTAGTGGAATAGCACATTAACATTCCATGTAGAATCTCCAATAGTATCTATTTTATTTTTGTTACATTTGTACCCCACGCTTTCCCACTCATGGCAGGCTCAATGTGGCTTACATGGGGCAATGGAGGGTTAAGTGACTTGCCCAGAGTCACAAGGAGCTGCCTGTGCCTGAAGTGGGAATCAAACTCAGTTCCCCAGGACCAGAGTCCACCACCCTAACCACTAGGCAACTCCTCCACTGTTGGTGCTATTTGAGATTCTACATGGAATGTTGCTATTCCACCAATGTGGCCGCGCAGGCTTCTGCTTCTGTGAGTCTGACGTCCTGCAGGACGTCAGACTCATAGAAACAGAAGCTTGCGCAGCCTTCTACATGGAATGTTGCTAGTGGAATAGCAACATTCCATGTAGAATCTCCAATAGTAGCAACATTCCATGTAGAATCTCCAATAGTATCTATTTTATTTTTGTTACATTTGTACCCTGCGCTTTCCCACTCATGGCAGGCTCAATGCAGCTTACATAGGGCAATGGAGGGTTAAGTGACTTGCCCAAAGTCACAAGGAGCTGCCTGTCCCTGAAGTGGGAATTGAACTCAGTTCCTCAGTTCCCCAGGACCAGAGTACACCACCCTAACCACTAGGCCACCTGACTATAAGGCATAGC
The DNA here is from genome assembly GCF_901765095.1 of Microcaecilia unicolor. Lineage (NCBI taxonomy): Eukaryota > Metazoa > Chordata > Amphibia > Gymnophiona > Siphonopidae > Microcaecilia > Microcaecilia unicolor. The sequence goes on along the minus strand of NC_044035.1, from coordinate 35,900,182 downwards.
TAGTAAGGTATGATGAGATTAAGTTTTAGACTTACATATTGCCTTATGCCCACAAAGGGACCCCAAGGGGTTTTCCTAATAAAATAAAATACCACCCACAGCAGATTAAAATAAAAGAAAAATGCATTATAAATCAAATGCAAAACACAAAATCTCAGTACAGATCCGTGCCATGCTAACTTACTTTTAGGCTCATAGTAGCGTCTAGTAACATAGTAGATGACGGCAGAGAAAGACCTGTACAGTCCATCCAGTCTGCCCACAAGATAAACTCATATGTGCTACTTTACGTGTATACCTGACCTTGATTTGTATCTGCCATTTTCAGGGCACAGACCGTATAAGTCTGCCCAGCACTAGCCCCGCCTCCCAACCACCAGCCCCGCCTCCCACCACCGGCTTTGCCACCCAATCTCCGCTAAGCTTCTGAGGATCCATTCCTTCTGAACAGGATTCCGTTATGTTTATCCCACGCATTTTTGAATTCTGTTACCGTTTTCATCTCCACCACCTCCCGTGGGAGGGCATTCCAAGTATCCACCACTCTCACCGTGAAAAAATACTTCCTGACATTTTTCGAGTCTGCCCCCCTTCAATGTCATTTCATGTCCTCTACTTCTACTGCCTTCCCATCTCCGGAAAAGGTTTGTTTGCGGATTAATACCTTTCAAATATTTGAACGTCTGTATCATATCAGCACTTTTTCTCCTTTCCTCCAGGGTATACATGTTCAGGTCAGCAAGTCTCTCCTCATACGTCTTCTAACGCAAACCCCATACCATTTTTGTAGCTTTTCTTTGCACCGCTTCAATTCTTTTTACATCCTTAGCAAGATACAGCCTCCAAAACTGAATACTCCAGGTGGGGCCTCACCAACAACCTTATACAGGGGCATCAACACCTCCTTTCTTCTGCTGGTCACACCTCTCTCTATACAGCCTAGCAACCTTCTAGCTATGGCCACCGCCTTGTCACACTGTTTCGTTGCCTTCAGATCCTCAGATACTATCACCCCAAGATCCCTCTCCCCGTCTGTACATATCAGACTCTCACCGCCTAACACATATGTCTCCCGTGGATTTCTATTCCCTAAGTGCATCACTTTGCATTTCTTCGCATTGAATTTTAATTGCCAAACCTTAGACCATTCTTCTAGCTTCTTCAGATCCTTTTTCATGTTTTCCACTCCCTCCCGGGTGTCCACTCTGTTACAAATCTTAGTATCATCCACAAAAAGGTAAACTTTATCTTCTAACCCTTCTGCAATGTCACTCACAAATATATTGAACAGAATCAGCCCCAGCACCGATCCCTGAGGCACTCCACTACTCACCTTTCCCTCATTCGAGCAAATTCCATTTACCACCACCCTCTGGCGACTGTCCGTCAACCAGTTCCTAATCCAGTTCACCCGTCGGATCCTATCTTCAGCCTGTCAAGTTTATTCAAGAGCCTCCTGTGGGGAAAAAAGCTTTGATGAACTCTAAATAGATTATGTCTATAGCACATCCATAATTCAATTCTCCGGTTACCCAGTCAAAGAATTCAATGAGATTCATTTGGAACGATTTACCTTTGGTAAAACCATGTTGTCTCGGATCTTGCAACTCATTGGCTTCCAGGAAATTCACTATCCTTTCCTTCAGCATCGCTTCCATTACTTTTCCAATAACCGAAGTGAGGCTTACCTGCCTGTAGTTTCCAGCTTCTTCCTTATTGCCACTTTTGTGAAGAGGGACAACATATGCTGTTCTCCAATCCCACGGAACCTATCCCATCTCCAAGGATTTATTAAACAAATCTTTAAGTGGACCCGCAAGAACCTCTCTGAGCTCCCTCAATATCCTGGGGTGGATCCTGGCTGGTCCCATGGTTTTTTCCACCTTTAGATTTTCAAGTTGTTCATACACAGTCTCTTCCATGAACGGTGTTATATCTACTCCATTCTCATATGTACTTTTGCCAGTCAATTGTGGTCCTTCTCCAGGATTTTCTTCTGTGAAAACAGAACAAAAGTATCTATTTAGCAAATTTGCTTTTTCTTCATCATTATCTATATAGTGGTTCTCAGCATCTTTCAGTCTCACAATTCCCTTTTTAGTCTTCCTCCTTTCACTAATATACCTGAAGAAATTTTTGTCACCCCTCCTTACATTTCTAGCCATTTGTTCTTCCGCTTGCGCTTTTGCCACACGTATCTCTCTCTCTTGGCTTCTTTCAGTTTCATCCGGTATTCCTCTCTGTGTTTCTCTTCTTGAGTTTTTCTGTATTTCAGGAAGGCCAACTCTTTAGCCTTTATTTTCTCAGCCACTTGCTTGGAGAACCATATCGGTTTCCTTTTTCTCTTGCTTTTATTTACTCTCCTTACATAAAGGTTTGTGGCCACATTTATAGCTTCTTTCAGCCTGGATCACTGCTCTTCCATTTCTCATATGTCCTCCCAGCCCATCAGCTCCTTCCTCAGGTATTCCCCCATTTTACTAAAGTCAGCATGTTTGAAATCCAGGACTTTGAGTTTTGAGTGGCCGCCCTCCACTTCAGCTGTCATATCAAACCAAACTGTTTGATAGTTACTGCTGCCCAGGTGGGCACCGACTCGGACATTTGACACACTATCCCCATTTGTGAGCACCAGAAACAGCGTCGCTCACTCCCTCGTGGGTTCTGTCACCATTTGTCTGAGCATAGCACTTTTTAAAAAAGCATCCACGATCTACTTCTTTCCAATTCCGCAGATGGAACCTTCCAATCTACATCCGGAAGATTGAAATCTCCCGGCAACAGCACCTCTCTCTTCTTTCCCAACTTTTGAATATCTACGATCAGATCTTTATCTAGTTCCTCCAATTGTGTCAGAGGTCTGTAGACAACAGCCATGTGGATAGAGGTTCTATCATCTCTTTTTAAGGTGATCCATATCGCTTCTTCCTTTCCTCAGGCCCCTGTCAATTCAGTCGCTGCGATATCATTTCTCACATACAGAGCTACTCCTCTACCTTTACAATCATCTCTATCCTTCCTAAATAGACTATAGCCTGGTATGTTTGCATCCCATTCATGGGAACCATTGAGCCATGTCTCCGTGATTGCAACAACGTCTAAGTCTGCCTCCAACATCAGGGCTTGAAGGTCATGAACTTTATTGCTTAGACTTCAAGCATTTGTGGTCATCGCTTTCCATCTACATTTCAGTGGAGTTTTTATCTTCTGTTTAGTTTCTTGTTTAGTCTCACTTCCTGCTGTGTTGGTAAGAAGTGATTTGCTAAGATTGTTGTTTTCATTGCTTTCTTTTCTACTTACACATCTTGTCTTTAGCTTTAGCTGGGGGTGACCACTTGAAATGAACTGCCTCCATATGCCACCCCTGCCTTCTAGTTTAAATACCTAGAAATATATTGTCTGAATTTCTCCCCAAGGATTTTTTTTCCTGCCACAGTGAGATGCAGCCCATCGTTACAGTATAATCTTTTGTTTTTCTATGTATTGCCCCATCCTCCTATGTACCTAAATCCTTCTTGGTGCCACCAGGCTAGCTATTGAAATTCTTAGTACTTTGCAATCTTTTCTCTCCCTTTCCAAAGGTAGGTAGTACTTCAGAGAAAGCTATAGTTTGTATCAAAGGTTTTAACCCCTCTCCCAGCTCCAGAAAAGCTCTCCGCACGGCAAGTGGGGTATTACTGGACAAGTCATTTGTTCCCAGGTGGATAACAACATCAGTGTTTGACTCCTTAGTTTCTTCTCTGATTATAGAGATTATTTGCTTGGTACTCCTGGTAGCTGAAGAGCCTGGAAGGCATTTCACTTTGCATTTTCGAAAGAGATGGACATCCATCTTCCGACATAAATCGGAACATGGACGTCCATCTCCCAGAGATGTCCAAATCGGTATAATCGAAACTTGATTTTGGACGTCTCTAACTGAAGTCCGTTGCAAGGACATCCAAATTTCAAGGGGGCTTGTAGGAGGCGTGGTGAAGGCGGGCAGAAACAGCAGATCTGCTCAAAACCACACTCACCCATTTATAGAATAAGTGTTACACTGTAGGGCCTTCAGTTTCACACAGATATATGTGGGGCCCTAGCGTCTGAATAATCTTACTTGAACTACATATCAGATGTACTGACTCCCGAGGCAGACATTGGATTGCCGAAACAAGGTTCCATGTCGAGTATTGAGTCTAATAATCCTAACTGAGTCCGATTGTACCTTTTTGGATGAATGGCTGCATTAGAAACCATGAAATATTTTAGTACTTACCATTTCAAATTTTACAATGGGGACTTGTAAAGTTTTAAATGGTAAGTACTAAAATATTTCATGGTTTCTAATGTGGCTAGTTGCCCCAAAATATTACTTCTTCCCCTTTCCAACACCATCAGTAGTGCCCCCAACGTCACCCTCTCTATCTCCTGTAACCTGCATCTGTAACACCTGCATCCCATTCCCCAGCCTTCTCCCCTCCTCACACTGCTTCTCGCCCCCTCACCCATCTCTCAGCAATTAGCTTTAGAATGGAAGTAGAATGAAGTGATGAGGAAAACAAAATAGTAATAAAGAACTGAGATAATCTTTTTGAACCTTATTCATATGTAAAGAACACACTACAAACCTACAAAGGAACCATCCATCTCTAGGTGAATGCTTATGATGACATAAAGAAGCTCATATTCCCTATGCAAATTTGTACTACATGTTAGCTTCAAATGTAATACTGTTGAACACAGTCAAGCTGATTTTTAGATATACAAAGTAGTGTCTTTTCTGTCTGGGCTATATACAGTACTACTACTACTACTTATCATTGCTAAAGCGCTACTAGACGTACGCAGCGCTGTACACTTGAACATGAAGGGACAGTCCCTGCTCGACAGAGCTTACAATCTAATTAGGACAGACAAACAGGACAAAAAAGAGATAAGGGAATATTAAAGTGAGGATGATAAAATAAGGGTTCTGAACAAGTGAACAAGGGTTAGGAGTTAAAAGCAGCATCAAAAAGGTGGGCTTTTAGCTTAGATTTGAAGACGTCCAGAGATGGAGCTTGACGTACCGGCTCAGGAAGTCTATTCCAGGCATATGGTGCAGCAAGATAAAAGGAACGGAGTCTGGAGTTAGCAGTGGAGGAGAAGGGTGCAGATAAGAGAGATTTACCCAGTGATATCTTTACTCATATTTTGTATGTAGATCCTCACTATGGACCCTGAATATACCTTTAAGGACCAGGATATGATTCTTTAACTTTAGTAAACTTACAATGCAAATCTATTGTGAGAACTGAGCATGCACAAGCTGCTGGCGTTGGTAGCTCAGGAGTGCTGTCACTGACTACCAAGCTTGGCAGAAGGGAGTTATGGGCACATTAAGATAAGGACTCCTTTTACTAAGCGCCCAACACGAGCTTACCGCTTGCTATAAAAGGAAGTACCACTGGCCTACCACAGCAGCCCGGCAGTACTTCCCACTTCTAGTGCGTCATCATTTCCGGTGCTACAAAAGTTAATTTTTGTAGCGCCAGAGTGTACCCGGTGGTAATCAGGCAGTGCCGCATGCTACCCAATTACCGCCAGGTTAACGTGGGAGCCCTTACTGCCACCTCAGTGGGTGGCAGTAAGGACTCCCCCTCGAAATGGCTGCGCGGCAAGTGCTTTACCGCCTGGCCATTTCCTGTCAGGAAGTGAAATTTCTCTTTTACCAGCTGCAGTAAAAGGGGGCCTCGGCATGTGTAAAACACGCGCTGACGCCAGTGCCAGCCCCCTTTTGCTGCAGCTTGGTAAAAGAGGCCCTTAGAATAGTCATACTGGGTCAGACCGATGGTTCATCTAACCCAGTACCCATGCTATCAATTCCAGGGCAGTGGCTTCCCCTATGTCTATGTCAATAGCGAACTATGGACTTTTCCTCTTGGAACTTGTCCAAACCTTTTTTAAACCCAGATATGCTAACTGCTATAACCACATCCTTCAGCAAGAAGTTCCACAGATCAGCTATTCATTGAGTGAAAATATAATTCCTCCTTACCATGTAACTTCTTTGAATGTCCCTAGTCTTTGTACTTTTTGAAAGAGTAAAAAATCAATTCACTTTTACCCTGTCCTAAACCACTCAGGATTTTGTAGACCTCTATCATATTTCCCCTCAGCTGTCTCTTTTCCAAGCTGAAGAGCCCTGACCTCTTTAGCCCTTCCCCATATGAGAGGAGTTCCATCCTCTGTCATTTTGGTCACCCTTCTTTTAATTCTGCTATATATTTATTTTGAGATATGGTGACTAGAATTATATACACAATTCTCAAGGTGAGATCGCACCATGTAGTGATACAGAGGCATTGTAATAATTTTCATCTTACTTTTCATCCCTTTCCTAATAATTCTTAGCATCCTATTTGTTTTTCTGGCCACTGCCGCAAACTGGGCAGAAGATTTCAGCGTCTTGTCGACGGTAACACTTAGATCTTTTTCTTAGGTGTTTGGGGATCCTCCGTCAGCTAAGGAATTTACATTTTAAGTTGAGTTGTGGTGGAGGGTGGGATGCCAGGGGATTGAGGAGGAGTGGAGAGTGAGGGGCGAGAAGAGGAAATTTTATGCCCACCTATTTTGCCCATAGACTCAGATAAAATTTGCCATCTGGCTACCCTACTGCAACGAGGACTGAGTGGTTGAATCATTGAGAAATATATTCAGAACACCAAGAAGAAAGAAAGGTTATCACATAAGGGGCAGACTGTCCTCTTCCAGGAGGAGAAGGGCAGATGAGAAAGGGTTGGTGCATTTGGTGGACTTCACAGATGAGCCTTAGAGAAGCAGACTGGAAACAAGGAAGAACTGGAAGCTATTCACAGACTGAACTTAACTGCTGCAGCATGAGAGAATGGGTACTCAAGTGTCTCACAATGAGTAAGGGGCCCTTTACAGTTAATGTGCAAATTAGCATGCATTGTTATTCCATACTGTATTAGGGGTGGGTACTGGAGAGGTTATGGTGGAGAATGAGCATGGACTGTTAGTACATGGTAATTATCAGGGCTGGTGCAAAGATGTCTGCTGCCCCATTACAACCTATAAATCGGTGCCCTTTTCCCTCTTTTTCTCTTCCCTTTATCCTACCCCCACCTGGTCCAGCATCTCCCTTTTATCTTCCTCACATTCCAGTATCTCCCATTTTCTCTTCTTTTCCCTCCTCCGCTCTAGTCTAGCATCTCCCGTTTCTCTTCTCTTATCTTCCTCCCCCGAGTCCAGCTTCTCTTCCTTCCCCCATCCAGAATTTCCCTTTTCTTTCTTTTCCCTCAGTCCAACTCATCTGTCCAGCCTTATCCCCACTCAACCCCCCATTCAGCATCAGCCCTTCACTTTTCCCTCCCTTCACACCTACCCACCCAGCATCACCCCCTCTCTTCCCTCTGATTCAGCATTGCCCCTTCTCTCTTCTCCTTCCCACCAGTCCATCACCACAGGGTCCCCCTCCCCCAGTTCAGCATTTCCCCTCAAACCTCCCTCTCTTCCTTCTGCTGTGATAAAAACCAGGGATCCTTTGAGCCCCTGTGCAATTCATCAAAAGGGGGTAGGACAGAAGGGTTTTTTTTGTGTGAGTACATAGGGTAAAAGGCTTTCTGGTGTTTATTGCGGTTGCTTTGAGCATGGCTGCTGTAGGTCCAGAGGTGGCAACAGAAGGGAAGGGGGATTGGGCCAGGCTCTGGGATCTGATGACTCTTTCACCACTCCAGGAGGGCCGGAGCAACGGGTAAGAGTGGTCACAGCAGCCTTTGATGCCACCAAAGTCAGTATCTTGCACGATTAATATTTCGCCAAAGTCGTTATGCCCTTATCAGCCCTCTTCTGAAGTAACTTCACTGGCTCCCTATCCGTTTCCGTATACAGTTCAAGCTCCTCTTATTGACCTATAAGTGCATTCACTCTGCTGCCCCTCACTACCTCTCCACCCTCATCTCTCCCTACACTCCTTCCCAAGAACTCCGTTCACTAGGCAAATCTCTCATAATTGCACCCTTCGCCTCCGTCGCTAACTCCAGACTCCGTTCCTTTAATCTCGCCACACCTTATGCCTGGAATAGAGTTCCTGAGCCATTACGTCAAGCTCCATCCCTGGCCGCCTTCAAATCCGGGTTAAAGGCCTACCTGTTTGATGCTGCTTTTAATTCCTAACCTGTCACCTGCTCGTAACCTTTATCTTGTCTTCCTCTCTTCATTAGTCCCTTTTCCCTACGTGTCCTATCTGTCTGTCCTACCCTTATCCCTTATTTGTCCTGTCTGTCTGTCCTGATTTAGATTGTAAGCTCTATTGAGCAGGGACTGTCTTTTCTTCATGTTCAACTGTGAAGCGCTGCGTACGACTGGTAGCGCTATAGAAATGACTTGTAGTAGTAGTAGTAGTACTACCGTTATGCTGCGCTTATCTTACTGACAGTTTCTGCTGGTCCTGGTAAGTACTGCTCATTAAGTGTCACTTGCGCAGTTAGCGTCTCCAGAATAAGTGCATCTGCGCTAATTGTATATAGGTTTCATGTGTGGTAAGGAGATTTTCGTGAAGTATCTGCAAAGCAGTGGCGTACCAAGGGGGGGGGGGCGGTCCGCCCCGGGTGCACGCCGCTGGGGGGGGGTGCCGCGCGTTTGTTGGCAATGCTCGTTCCCTCCTCCCTTTGCCCCAGAATGAGTTACTTCCTGTTCCAGGGCAGAGGGAGAAGGGAACGAGCGAAGCCGACAGGCGAGCGGCACCCCCCTAGCAGGTAAAGATGCACCCGGGGGAGGGGGTGTCATTTTGCCGGGGGGGGGGGGGGAGGTGTCCGTCGTTTCGCCGCTGGGGGGGGGGTGCCGTGCCTCTGTTGGCAACGCTCGTTCCCTGTTCCCTCTGCCCCGGAACAGGAAGTAACCCGTTCCGGGGCAGAGGGAGCAGGGAACGAGCATTGCCAACAGACGCGCGGCACCCCCCCAGCAGGTAAAGATGCACCCGGGGGGGGGGTGTCTGTCGTTTCGCAGGGGGGGGGTCGTGCTGCACCCGGAGGGGGGTGCCACCCTAGGAATGCCACTGCTGCAAAGGATGTCCCCCCCAACAAGTACCTCTCAGCCTTTTCACTTACTGGTGCTGATGCGGAAAACTATTGCGAGCTATAACACAGGACCGTACAGATCTTTATCTGCCATCATTTACTTATTATGTTACCTTTAAGCAGTTTACCTGCTAGTTAATGGCTGCTGTACGTTAAAAGGTGCCATTCCTATTTTTTTCTCAGATATTCAGATAAGTAGATGTGCTAAAACTGCTCCAGAGCCCGGTGTTTACGAGCTGCTTTGATGAAAAAGAATACTGAATTCTTTATAGGATTTTGCCTTCCAATTTTTGATCGGCCAGGGACTGAATGTCCTGTTACATATAAATTTACAAAATCAATTCTTTTTTTAAAGGAATCCATCATTCTTATAGAAGATAAAAATTGTGATCTAAAATGTGCTGATAGCTGCTAGAAACACTTCTGGCAATGTGACTTTACTGATTATATTACCTAGAATTAAGTAGCTGGATTAAGGCATAGATACTTATTCTGTTAGATATTGAAACATTCTGAGATATAGCCCTGTAGAATCACAGTCTTGGCTTCACATAAAGCTAGGGAACCTTTAGTAAGCACTTATCACAGACACAACAAACAAATCATAAAAAAATACATTAAAAAAGTAAGCTTCCAGAGACCTGGGCTGATGACCCCAGACATGCATTTTCTACCCCATTTGGGGTTATGACCCACAGTTTGAGAAACCTTGCTGTTTCACCAGTCTGTTTTTCATATATTCAAAATGAATTTATATAAAATAGATTTGAAAGCACTGCTGCTATTTGTTTGCAAATCTGTTTTATGTGTATTTATTGTAGACTAGTAAAAAAAATGCCTGTTTCTGTGAGAAATGAAACGGGCGCTAGCAAGGTTTTGCTGTCCAGCGACCCTCCTCTCCCCCGGCCCCCTCTGCAGCGACCCATGGCTAGCGACCCTGCTCTCCCCCTGCCCCCCCCTGCGGCCACCCATGTCATGCGACCGTCCTCTCCTCCTGCCCCCTTGCAGGCACCTATGTGTATTGGCGAGGCTCCTCTCCCCCTGCCCCGTTGCAGCCACCTATATACAGTGGTGACCCTCATCTCCCCCTGCCCCCCCCCTGCAGCCACCCATGCCAGAGACCCTGTTGTCTCACCTGCCCCTCCATCCACTGTGGTTGTTTTTTAGGAAATGTTTGTGTCAGGCAGGAAAGATCCACATTCCTGCCTGGCCGCGGCTGTCGCTGTCGCTCCGTGATGCCGGTTGCCTGTTGAAAATGGCCGCCGAGGGGCAGGGGGAGATCGCGGTTCGTGGAGTGTCATTTCTCCACCCTCGACGTCATCACGGAAACCAGATATCTAGACCGCTTCAAACTTCCAGAAGAGGCTTCATTAGATCGTTGGGGGTGCCTTTTATATAGAGAGATATCCTGAAAATCAGACTGATCATGGGATTATAAAGAACTAAGTTGACAAAAGTGGGGTTTTTTTGAGTGATTTTAATGGGCCTATGGACCAGTGGTTCCCAAATTTGTCCTGGGGGGATCCACAACCAGTTGGGTTTTCAGGATATCCACAGTGGATACACATGAGAAAAATGTGCATGCAAAGGAAGCAGTTTATGCAAATCTATTTCATGAATATGCATTGTGGATATCCTGAAAATATGACATATTAGGTTCCAAGAGATAGGACTGGGAGATGTGGAGGGATATTTTGAAAAAAAGTCTATGTCCCTTTAAAAAAAAGCTGTCCTGCTCATAACGCCCAAAAAATGTACATCCCACAGTCATAATCAAACAAGGAAAACATTTAAATTTCCTGTTCGATTAAAGCTGTGAAATGGTAATTTTTGCACTGAAAAGGTCCGAAATGAATAGCCATTTTCCCAAAGTGAAATTCCAACTTTTGAATAACTAAAAAACAGGGACATGAATGACTGTCTAGTATAATTTTCAAAAATATGGCTACACAGATGTTTATTTATTTATTTGTTGCATTTGTATCCCACATTTTCCCACCTATTTGCAGGCTCAATGTGGCTTACATTATGCCGTAGTGGCGATCGCCATTTCTGGAGTGATAAGTACAAAGTTTATACAGGGTAGAGTAAATTATAGAGTAAGTTAGACAGCAGCTTATAGGGTAAGTTAAACAATCAAATATAGACAGATCATTTCAGCATGAGAAATAGAGTGGTAGTGCGTTTAACGTTCATTAGTGACAGAGTGGCTGAAGCACTCGTGTGTAGAGAGTTCGGTTTTGTCAAGTTTGGGTAGAGTTTCGTTGTCTAGTATTTAGGATATCCCTGCAGAACAGAGGAGTAGCTTAGTCGTTAGTGCAGTAGACTGTAAGCCAAGGGGCGCTTTTACTAAGCCGCGAAGGTACCTACGAGCACCCAATGCGCGCCAATTTGGAACTACCGCCCGGCTACTACGTGGCCCAGGCGGTAATTTCATTTTGTACGTGCTTCCAGTAGGCGTGCTGGAAATTTTCTGGTGCACGGCACTAGCCAGACAGAAATCGGGATTGTGCGTGCGCTGAGGATTACCACAGGGTTAATGTGTGAGACCTTACCACTAAGTCAATGGGTGGCGGTAAGTTCTCAGGCCCAAAATGGACGCGCGCCAATTTTCATTTTGCCACACGTCCATTTTCAGCAAAAAAAAGAGAGGCCTTTTTTTGCAGGTGCGCTGAAAAATGAACCTGCGAGCATCCAATATAGGCGTCTACACCAGCGCAGGCCACTTTTTGGCACACCTTAGTAAAAGGACCCCTAAGGGACTCAGGTTCAAACCCCACTATAATTTTTTTTTTTTTGGTAAATGTGATCCCTCTAGGACCGGAAAAATACTTACTGTACCTGAATGTACATCACTTCAATAAACTTCAGGCTTGCAGGTGTCTTATATATTTAGGTATAGTAGGGATTTTTTGTTTCTGGAAGGCTCAGAATTATTATTATTATTATTATTTTAAAAAATAGAGTTGAAGTGGGACTTCAATCTGGGTCCTTTGCTGCACAGTCTACTGCACCAGGGGTGTAGCCAGACCTCGAGGTGGGAGGGGGCTAGGGCCCAAGGTGGGGGGCACATTTTGGTCACCACCCCACTGCCGCCACCCCCTCCCCACGCTGCCTTGATGCCCCCTCCACCGCCCACTTGGCTGGCAGGGTCCCCAACCCCCGCTAGCTGAAGACTTCATCCAGTGCATGCTCAATTTCACTAAAAGAAGCGTACCCGATGTGGGGGAAGAGAGAGCAGGGCAGGCAATGCGGAGGTGCTGCCGCAGACCAGTGCCCGATGAAGTCTTCAGCTGGCGGGGGCTGGGGACCCCCGCCAGCCAACCTGGGGCCCAGAGCAAAATTTTGGGGGGGCCCAGGCCCCCATGGCCCCACCTAGCTACGCCACTGCACTGCACTAACCACTAGGCAACTCCTCTGACCCGCTTACCTCTCTGTTCAGAACGGCCATAATACCTGCAGCTGACATACAGCCTGGTTTCCTTCCTAGTTTCACTTTCAGGGGAGAGGAAAGGGGACAGTAACCACTGGGGGATTAACGTAGGGGTTGTGCCTTAATCCCTCCAGTGATCAGCTGCTCAATTAGAGTACCTTTTTGTCGTTTGGGCATGATTGAACTAGGTCGTCCTTTTTAGACACGGACATTTCTTCCCTTTTGAAAATCCCAGTTGGATGTGTTCCTTTCGGGACCTCCCTAGTCCCGTCCAAAACGCCCACAACATGCCCCCTCGCTATTTGGATGAACTGCAGAGTGACACGTCCAAATTCTGACTTTCCAAAATCAGGATTGAGACTTTTTAGCAGATGGACATTTTCTTAAAAGGCATTTTAAGACGTCTATCTGCTTTGAAAATGAGCACCATAGCGTGAATACTAACAATCAAGATACAGCAAACAAATGTCTCACCTTGAATTTTCACTGCAGGACATTTTCATTGCTCTGTCTTCTAGAGCACAGATTCTGAGTTATCATAGTAAAAGCTCAGCATTGTCTTCTGATAAGGAGCAGTTATCACATTTCACCAAGGTACATTCTTACTAGCAGGAGCTATGAACTGCAGACAAAACAAAAGAAGCACTGGGGAGCTCACTTGACAATGTATTAATATCATGAAACATAAGATACTATTTAAGTATATGTTAGGAATTTGACACCTGTAACACAATTACAAGGTCCTTACATTACAGATTCTTAATAGTAACATAGTAGATGACGGCAGAAAAAGACCTGCACGGTCCATCCAGTCTGCCCAAGAAGATAAATTCCTATGTGCTACTTTTTTATTTGTACCTGTCCTCTTCAGGGCACAGACCGTATAAGTCTGGCCAGCCCTATCCCCGCCTCCCAACCCCCAACCCCGCCTCCCACCACCAGCTCTGGCACAGACTGTATAAGCCTGCCCAGCACTATCCTCGCCTCCCAACTACCAGTCCCGCCTCCCACCACCAGCTCTGGCACAGACCGTATAAGTCTGCCCAGCACTATCCCTGCCTCCCACCACCGGCTCTGGCACAGACCGTATAAGTCTGCCCAGCACTATCCCCGCCTCCCAACCACCAGTCCCGCCTCCCCCTACCGACTCTGGCACAGACAGTATAAGTCTGCCCAGCACTATCCCCGCCTCCCACCACCAGCTCTGGCACAGACCGTATAAGTCTGCCCAGCACTATCCATGCCGCCCAACCACCAGCCCCGGCACAGACCGTATAAGTCTGCCCAGCACTATCCCTGCCTCCCACCACCAGCTCTGGCACAGACCGTATAAGTCTGCCCGGCACTATCCCCGCCACCCAACCACCGGCCACGGCACAGACCGTATAAGTCTGCCCAACACTAGTCCCGCCTCCCAACCACCAGCCCTGGCACAGACCGTATAAGTCTGCCCAGCACTATCCCTGCCTCCCAACCCCCAGCCCCGGCACAGACCGTATAAGTCTGCCCAGCACTAGCCCCGCCTCCCAACCACCAGCTCTGCCACCCATTCTAGGCTAAGCTCCTGAGGATCCATTCCGTCTGCACAGGATTCCTTTATGTTTATCCCACGCATGTTTGAATTCCGTTACTGTTTTCATCTCCACTACCTCCCGCGGGAGGGCATTCCAAGTCAGTTGCTGTTCAGACTTGGAAGGAGGAGGAGGTGCAGCCGGAAGCTCTGCAGGTTCCAGGGAAGGGAGTGAGGCCTATCTCCTTCCCTGGGGATGCGGAGGGTCCCTGGGGAGCGGTCCTCAGGAAAGGCCCAGGCCATGGGGCCTCCTGGAGCCAGGGACCAGAAGGCCGGAAGAAGCAGCTCTCTTTCCGGTCGAGCTTCTGACAGGAGGGAGAGGAGTCCTGTTGATCGCAGAGAGCAGAGGCCCAAGGGTGGAAGCCAGTCCAGTAACCCCCCCACGCTCCAGCAACATCTGGGAGGTGAGAGTGAAGATTGTGGGGAGGGGAGAAAGCTGGTGGAGGCCCTGGAAGGGCACCCTAAGCAGAGAAAGGAAAATGAAGCTATGGAAGTTAGCTCAGAATGTTTTCCTGCACTTGATGAGGCAGAAAGTGAAGAGAGTGGGTCTTCAGAGGAGGAAGAGGAGGAATTCCTAGATATTCCTTATGACCCTGAGGACCCAGCACGTAGTTTGATCTGTACAGTGCGAAGAATTAAACGTGTGGAGAAAGAACTGGTTGATTTGGGAAAGCGTGTGAAAATGACAAAAGTTATGAGTAAACTTGCTCTAGCAGAGCACAAGAAAGGTTATGTGAAGGAGGAAGCCCGTTTGAGAAAACTGATACAAAAGAAAGAACTGTTGCTGCGGGGTTTAAAAAAGGGACCTGAGAACCCTTTAAGAGAACTATATTGTAATCAAGAACGTATGGCTTTAAGGTCACAGTCTTCAGGTCAAGGGAGAACTGTGTCCCAGCAAGAGTCTGCAGTTCCCAGGGCCTTGTCTCAGGATTTGTCTAAACCAGAAGACTTGCCAGACTCTGCTAGTACATCCACTTTAGCATTTATGAAAAACCTGGCAACTCAGTCCAGGGGACTTACTAAGCAGGCAGACTGCAGGGAGGCAGCAGCAGGATGTGGTTCGGGGGCAGGGTTGGTGCCTGCACCTGTTGGAGAAGAGAAAGTAATTAAAAAGCTGGTTAAGACCTTCCAGATTGTGGAGACAGAGGAGGGAGCTTCAGGCTGTCGGCTTTTTTCTACAGAAGTAGTGGCAGAGGTGTCCAGTGAAGGAGATGGTGACTTACCAATATTAGAACCTCCAGAAAGAAAGATTGCAGCAGCGGAAGCAGAGCCGGAAGGATTGCAGCAGAAGCAGGTGTCTTTATCTGCAGCTACATCTCTGCCTCTATGTTTGGAGAAGCCCTGCCCCCGCGCAGCGTCCGGGGTGCACAACGGCAGTCTTCTGGAGGGAGAGCTGGCAAACAGTGAGTCGGGTGGTGGATGCGCTGTCCCCGGCAGAGAATGGTTTCCAGAGGCACCGGGAAAGGCTGGCAGTTCATTACTGGATGGTGGCATTTCAGACGGTACAGAGGGGCGAGTGGCGGCGATTGCTGGATTGGAGAGGCCCCACCCACCTGACACGGAGCACCAGGAGACTCTGGTCAAGCAGGCAGCAGGAGAAGGACGAAACTTGCTGGTCGTTGGCAGGCAGGCAACAGGGAATTTGGATCAGAAGAAGGAACTGACTGAAACGGAACTCCCTGTTCGTCTCGCGCAGGACCTGTCGGCTGAGGAGCGGCATGCTGAGCCAGCTTTACAACAGACGGCAGATAAGTTGCTGAACACTTTTCCTGACATTGCTGTGACTCAAGTGGGGGGAGTGTTGAACTGTGAGGGTTTGTGTCCGACTGTTGACTCTGTTCCATGTTTGGGCAAGGACGATGGGGGGAGGCTTGGTGTGCAGGAAGGGGGAGGGGGGCAGGGATTGCGGAATGGAGGGGATGTGATTGACATGTCTCCTCCTGTTGAGGGGAATAGGTTAGCAGGTGTGGGGGCTCCGGGGGATAAGGTTCAGGTTGGAGAAGGGGGGAAGGGAGGGGGGGATAATAGGAGCAAGGAAGGGGATGGAGGGGGCCAGAAGGGTTTTGTAAAGGGGGGTTTGGTGTGTGCAGGGCAGGAAGCCTCGAGCGCCAAGGGTGGGGGGGGGGCGGGGGGCTCCTTCTTTTGCCGCGGTGGTTGGTATGGGGAGTGGTAGGGGGGGATTTGGGCAGCGAAGGGGGGGACAGGGGGTGGGTGAGGGGTGGTCTGGGGGGTCGGTTACCAAACGCCGGAATGTGGTTCAATTGAGGTGGGTGGGGGAGGGGGGGATGCCAAGTAGGGATGTGGTGTTAAAAATGGTTCTAGGGTTAGGATTTCTCCCGGAAGATCTGTATGCTTGCATTCACCCGGCGAACATTCCAGAGTATGATGTCAGTTTTTTGACCCAACGGGGAATGGAGATTTTTTGGGAGAAATACGGGGAGGTTAAAGGGGGGGGGGACTGGAGAAATTTTCGAGTTGTGCCTATTAGTAAACCTGACCTGGTGCAGGTGACTCTGTTAGTGCGGAATGAGTCAATCTCGGGGGCGGATTTGACCTACTGGCTGCAGAGGTATGCAGAGTTAAGGACTCCTCTGGTCAAGCTTCCAGACCCTAGTAGGGTATGGGCAGGGGGGTGGGGGGCGACGGTGAGGTTATACCAGGTGGGGCACGTCACCCAACACATTCCTTCAGCGGCTTTCATCGGAAGAGATCGGATCTTGTGTTTTTATAAGGGACAGCCTAGGCAATGTTTTAAGTGTGGTTCCTTCCGGCATTATAGTATGTCGTGCCCAGTGGTTCAGTGTGCAAAGTGTGGGGCGAGGGAGCACGTGGCAGAACATTGTACCTCCATCCGGTGTAATTTGTGCGGGGATCTGGGGCACGCCTTTCGGGCTTGCCCGCAAGCCTTTCATAATGGGGGGGGGGAGGGGGAGGAAGGGGGAGGGGAGGGTGATGAAAGGGGAGATCGTGCTGGGGGGAGGGGTGGAGGTTTGGGGCGGGCAGTAGAAGTGATTGGACGGGGGCGGAGGGTAGAGGAAGAGTTGGGGGAGCAGGGGGCAAACGCTTGGAAGGGTGAGAAGAGGCAAGGAGGGGAGGGGGAAGGGTGGACGCGAGTCTCTAGGAAGAGGAAGGGGGGGGGACTTCTGGTGGAGGCTGGAAGGAAGTTAGGGCAGGGAATAGCGGTGGAGAATAGATTTCGGGTCCTCGAAGATGAGGGACGGGGGGAAGAGTATGGAGAGGAGAACGGAAGAGAGGACAGTGAGGCATGGCAGGGGGTAGGTGAAGAGGGGGAGATAGGGACAGAGGGGGGCGGGAAGGGTACAAGGAGGGGAAGGGGGAGGATGGGGAGGTTGGAGATAGGAGATGGTATGGACGTGCAGGAGGAGGGAGGGAGAGCAGAGGTAGGTGGGGGAGAAGGGGAGAAGAGGAAATTAGGTAAGGTTCAGGGGGAGCAGGGGGTAGAGAGGGGGGAGGAAGGTGGAGGGGAGGGAGGGGGGATGGAGGGTGGGGTGGGGGGGGAGGGGGTGGGGGAAGGGGGAGAGACCGGGGTTTTTCCGGTGAAGGGGGAGGGGGGGAGGAGAGGAAGAAGAAGGGGAGGAAGAAAGCAAGGACCAGGGAAGGATGGAAGGGCGGGACCTTTGAGTTTGGGGTTCGGGACTGGGCGGAGGAAGAGGTGGAGGAAGAAGCCGGGCCTTCAAAGGGAGGTCTGGAGCAGAGAGAAGGAAGGATGGGGAGGCAGGGCCAGGGGAGGCGGTTTTCTAATTGATAATGATGGCAGGTTCCTTGTTGGCGTTCATCACGCTGAACGTGGCAAGTATTGCCTCCACAAGGGCGAGGTGTCTGGCCTTTGAGGGCCTTTCCTCCATGTCGGCTGATTGTTTTCTCCTGCAGGAGACCAGGCTGCAGTCTTTGGCCGATGTGAGAAGAGCAAAGCAGGCTTGGAGATGGGGACCCTCTGTGTGGGGGTTGGCAGGGGAGAAGTATGGGGGGGTGGGAATTTTGTTTAAATCTCACAAAGCGGTGATTCAACGGGTGGTGGAGTTAGGGGTAGGGAGGTGTTTGGTGGTGGATGTTGTGTTGCACGGGGTGGCGTTAAGGGTGATAAATGTGTATGGGCCACAAACTAAGAAGGGGAGGTCACAGTTATTTGGGAAAATCAAACCCTATTTGTATTCTTCACGTCAGTTAGTGTGGGGGGGCGATTTTAACACGATTCTGAGGAAGGAGGACAGTGGGGGCAGGTGTGCACAGGTGAGGTATGACGGAGTTCGTTTAGTGGGGATAATGAGGGGGGCAGGGTTAGTGGATGTCTACTTGGAGCACGGGGGTGGGCAAGGGGGTTTTACTTTTTTTTAGAGGGAATTGTAGAAGTCGGATCGACCGATTTTTGGTTAGGAGAGGGACCTGCGTACAGGCACCCGAGTTAGTGGTGGTAGAATTTTCGGACCACAGGGCGGTGCGGATAGAAGTAGGGGGGTCGGGGGTCCATAGGCCAGGAAAGGGGTTGTGGAGATTAAATTTGAAATGGTTAAAGGAGGGGGAGGTGCATAGAGAGTATGTGGAGTTTTTGGAGGATCAGCAGACTATCTTAGGCATCTTCCCCTCGGTAGGGAGGTGGTGGGAAGCGGTGAAACAACGCACGAAGGGGTTTTTTCTTAGACAGGCAAGGCAGGAGGGGAGGGAGGCGACACGGTTGGGAATAGCATTAAAAAAGAGGAGGGATAATTTAATTTCCAGGGGGGGGAAGAGGGAGGATATAGAGGCTATACAGGTGGAAATTGAGCGAGTTCAGTATGATCGGTACTCCTCATTAGTTTATGAGAGGGATTTTGGCAAATTATTGAGTCCGGACCCGTTTGAGTGCTGTAAGGAAAGAAGGGAACGTAGGGTTATGGAAGGGTTAATGGACAGGGACGGGGTTGTTCAGGATTCGAGGGAAGGGATTTTGCGGGTGGTAGGGGAGCATTTTGGACATTTCTTCTCCGATCTACATTTGGATGAGGAAGACATACGGAGGTATGTGGAAGGGACTCCGGGGGTGGGACAGGGGGGGCCCCATCTTCAGGCCTTGCTGCAGCCTTGGACAGTCAGGGAGGTGGAGGCGGCCATTGAGGCTCTGCGGCGCAAGACGGCACCGGGGCCCGACGGTCTCCCGGCTGAGTTCTATCAACGATTTAAAGTTCAGTTGGCACCTATCTTGTTGGAGGTATGGGAGGAGGCCCGGAAGGGAGGTTCTCTGCCAGAGTCCTTTGGGAAATCGGCCTTGGTTCTTCTCAGTAAGGGGAAAGATGCTCGAGACATAGTAAATTGGAGGCCCATTGCCTTATTGAACAGTGACCGTAAGATCTTTGCTCACATGTTGTTGGCACGTATGCGGCAGGTGGCAGGGAGGGAGTTGGCGGTGTCTCAGGGGTGTGGGGTCCCAGGGAGGGGGGTGTTGGCAGCAGTGGCCTGGGTTCGGGAGGGGGTGGAGCGGAGCCGGGGGGGGCAGGAGGGTCGTCTAGTAGTGGCCTTGGACCAGGATAAGGCCTTCGACCGGGTGCAGTGGAGGGTTCTTTGGGAGAGTTTGCGGTACTATGGTTTTCCGAGGGCTTGGGTTGAGCAGCTCCAGTTGTTGTACATCGGTGTTCGCTGCTTTCCATTAGTTAATGGGTGGAAAGGAAGGGAATTTGACATCACGGCTGGGGTGCGACAGGGGTGCCCGTTGAGCCCCCTGCTGTACACTTTCGCGATTGATCCCCTGGTGCGCCGGTTAGAGTGTGGGGGGGTGGATGGGCTTAGAGGGATAGAAATGTGTATGGGGGTGTCTCTGCGTGTGGTGGCATATGCAGATGACATAACAGTTTGGGTGGCGGATCAAGGGGAAGGGGAAGTTTTGCACAGGAAGATTGCGGAGTACTCTCGGGCGACAGGATCCAGGATTAACCTGCAAAAGTGTACTTCCTTGTGGGTAGGTCCGGAAGGGGCTCGTTTTGAGTTAGGGGGAGGGTTTCCACCAGGGGTGGAAATGATGCGGGTTCTAGGGGTTTACTTTGGGGGGGGGGGATTATGGACAGTGGAACTGGGAACGGAAGATTTTGGAGGCCAAGGCTAAGGTAGAGAGGTGGAAAGGGTGGAGGATGTCGATGACTGACCGGGTGAGATTACTGAAAATGCAGGTGGTACCCATGTTTTTGTTTCTTAGCTATATTTGTTTGTTGCCGGAATGTTGTTATACAGGGCTTTATAGTGTTTTTTTTCAGTTACTCTGGGGGAACCGAATGAACCCTGTAAAGAGGAATATCACATATCTGCCACGGGGAAAGGGGGGGGGTTGGGATGGTTAATCCGGTTCTTACGTTCAGTTCTTTCTTTATCCAGTTTAATTTGGGGAAGGCGGTGGGGCGAGATGCTCCGGGATGGGCGTGTAGTGTTGTGCAGTGGTGGGAGGAGTTTTGGGGTCCGTGGTTGGAAGGGGGGAAAGTGGTGGGCCGACGGAGGGGTTTCCCAGGAAGCGTTGGGTATTACAGGACATTGACTAAACTGGTGCGGTTGTGGGGGATTACGGTGGAGGAGGTTAACGAGGGAAGGAGGGAGGTATGGGTAGAGAGAGTGCGGATGCAGCGATTCTCCTCTCCTTTGGCACTTCGGGACGCTCCAGAGCCAGTTCTGCAACAAGGCTTGCAGTTTGTGGCATCAAAGCGGATTCCACACAAATATCGTGACATTGCCTGGCTGTCCCTACACGGGAAACTGTATGTGAGAGCAAACTTGAATTATAGGAACGTACAAGATCGTGATTGCCCAAGGGGGGAATGTGTTGGTTGTACTGAGACGATGGATCATTTCCTTAGGGAATGTCCATTTTCGATTCTGGTGTGTAAACGTGTGGCCTCCCTGCTTCATATCCCCAGCTTTTGCACCTACTCTTATGCGGATTGGGTGTATGGGCGGGGGCAGGGGTCGGGGGGCTTGGACCCAGGGACGGAGTTCTTGATCTCGGTCATTGTCCGTTTCTATCTTTGGATGGCACGGTGCGGAGTCTCCCTGCGCCAGGAGTTCAGGTCAGTAGAACGGGTTAGCTGGGATATTGTTGGAGCTGTGTGGGAAGTGGCACGTTGGGAGCGGGTAGAAGTAGGGAGGGGTACATTTTGCAAATGGTGGAAACATGTGCGATTGAAGCCACCTTGAATTTGTTTGAATTTATTTGACTGTGTTGGGGGGGTAGGGGGTTTGGTCTGTCTTTGTAAATAGGGGATTGAGGGGTTTTTATGTACCTTTTAGCTTTTATGTATTTGGTTTTCCGTTTCCATTAATAAACGAATTTTCCAAGCATCCACCACCATCAAGTAACATTTCCCCATTGTGGCTTGTGCTGATACTTTTATACCCCCTGATTGCTTTAAAAGTTGGAAATCTCTTTTCCCTTTTTCGTGTTCTTGATGTCCACAGCAGCAGCTGAGTAGGTTTGACAGTTGGCGAGGATGGACAGGAATGATTCAGCAGCCGCTCCTGATAAAAATTGCTTGCATGGAGCCCCTTTGCTACTCATTCTCAAGTCACAGGTTTGGCCTTTTGAAATGGAGGTCACTTGGCAGGTACCTGATGCTGACAAGAAGCAAATCAATCTGAGACTAATAAGAATTAAGAGGGACAAGATGCTTCACGTGCACTTCCAAAACAGTTGGCAACACAGAGTCCGAGACAAGCGTTAAGAATTATCTATATCAGCATATCGTTTGTGCAAATATCTGTCTGTTAATTCTCAAGGGACTCTTCAAGCTAGGGAAAGGAATCCTATAATCATAAACAGAAACCAGTCAATATTCAATGCTATTTAATTGGACAGAAACAGCTCCTGGCCGGTTAATATTTATTTATTTATTATTACTACATTTGTACCCCGCGCTTTCCCACTCAAAGCAAGTTCAATGTGGCTTACATAGTAATAGAGATTACAGAGTATTGATAGAGAAAATATTAGTTAATTATAGCAGAGTAATAAAAAGAGATAGGTAGGTAGAGATGGGGAAGGGTGAAGGGAGTATGAGAGGTATGAGCAAGGGGTAGATGAGCATTGGAGGAGGGTTAGAGGAGGGGGATGGGACGCGGGAAAAGCATAGGGAAATATGGTGGGAAATGTAGTTTGAGTCATTGTCGTTGTCTTCTGGATATGTGTTGGGTAGATGGGTTCATAGGATTAGATTGGGTCATTTGGGTAGGCTTGCTTGAACAGATGGGTTTTTAATGATTTCCGGAAGGGTAGATAGTCGCTGATTGATCGGATGGGTCTGGGGAGGGCATTCCAGAGTTGGCTGCCTAAGAAGGAGAAGTTGGATCCATAGTAAGTTTTGTACTTGAGTCCTTTGCAATTGGGGTAATGTAGTTTGAGGTAAGTTTGCGAAGTATCAGACATATTTCTGGTGGGAAGGTCAATCAGATTGAGCATATAGCCCGGAGATTCACCGTGGATAATCTTGTGGATTCATGTGTAGACCTATCCTATCTGCATCCTATCTTTGGCCTCTATAACGTTTATTGGCCATCACTGAATATTCACTTGGCCAGTTAAGTTTGAGCCAGCCAAACCCCCCCCCCCCCAAAAAAAAAAAAACGTATATTCAATGTCGGTCACCAGAAACGGCACAGTATTGAATATCCGGGGTCAGCGCCAATTGCAACACTTATGTGGACTGCCTCCCATGGTCTGAATAATAGCGTTCAGGGGCCCTTTTACTAAGCTGCGTTGGTGCCTGCATATGCACAATGTGCGCCAATTTGGACTTAACACTCAGATACTGCGTGGCCCGGGTGGTAATTTCATTTTTTACATGGACCACTACATGCACCAGAAAATAAAAATTATTTGCCTGCGTGTAGCGGAAACTGAGCGGTAACCGTCATTCTACATGCGTAGATGATTACCATCCGGTTAACACGCTAAGTCAATGGGGTGGCGGTAAGGTCTCAGCCCCAAAATGGACGCGCACCAATTTTTATTTGCCGCACGTCCATTTTCGGCAACAATAAAAGAAAGGCCTTTTTTTTACAAGTGTGCTGAAAAATGGATCTGCACCTGCCCAAAACACACGTATACACCAGTGCAGGCCATTTTTCGTCGAGCCTTAGTAAAAGGACCCCCTCAGTCGGCTAACTGCTAATATTCAGTGGGAGAGAGCCGGTTATCTCTGCTGAATATTCACGGTCAGCACATAGCAGCTAACTGGCTCTATCTCATGATAAAGCCGGCTATCTGCAAATATTCAAGCACTGGCCGGCTTAGTTTAGCGGCCAAATCGGATCACCTAAATATCTTTGACCTCTATAAAGTTTACTGGCCAGCACTGAATATTCACTTGGCCAGTTAAGTTTGAGCCAGCCAAAAAAACCAAAACAAAACGTATATTCAATGTCGGTCACCAGAAACGGCACAGTATTGAATATCCGAGGTCAGCGCCAATTGCAACACTTATGTGGGCTGCCTCCCATGGTCTGAATCAGTGGCGTAGCTACGTGGGGCCATGGGGGCCTGGGCCCCCGTAGATTTGGCCCTGGACCCCCCTGCCAACGACCCTCTTGACCCCCTCTCCCGCCACCAACCCTTCCCCACCGCCGCCTAACTTTGCTGGCGGGTGACCCCAACCCCACCAGCCGAGGTTCTCTTCTTCCGGCACGAGGCTTCATTCTGTTTCTGAGAGTCTGACGTCCTGCACGTAGAAAATGCAGGACGTCAGACTCACAGAAACAGAACGAAGCCTTGCAGATCAGCCAGCGGCCGCGCTTCTGGGGGGGGGGGGGTAGCGGGTGGAGAGGAAATGCGGCGGTGGGTGGGCGGGCGGGGGTGGTAGCGGGTGGAGAGGAAATGCGAGGCCTGTGCCCACCCAGTCCACCTCCAGGCCCATCTAAAAATTAAACTCTGGCTACGTTACTGCTCCCCTGGCCCCGTCCCCATCCCCTCCTACCCCTCCCACTGTGTTCCTTTGCAGCTGGCGCTGCAGGGGAACTCTGTTGAGAGTCCTCTGATGAGCTTCCACTCTCCTCCTCTGTGTCCACAAGGCAACCTGCTGCTTCGGCTGCCCTGTGGAAGTCCGGCCACCTTGCAGTCTGTGGCTTGCCCTGCAACCTGGGCACAGGGCCCAGAAGGGGAGCTGGTGTGGTGGCTGCTGGACCAGTGGCTGGGGAGGCTGAGGATCTCAAGCTCCTCTTCTTAGCCGGTGGTTGCTGTGCAGTGGTGGAAGTAGACGCCACTTGTTGCTGCATCAGGGCTGTACTAGGTGCTTTCAGGTCACGGCGTATGCCCTCGATGCTGTGCTCCAGCCGTTGGAGCTGTTGTACCACTTCATGTTGGGCCTGTACCGCTTCCCGTTGCAGCTCCAATTTCTGGCACCAGTAGTCTTCCATGTGCACGTTCTGGCCTAGCAATTGTGTGGCGAGGTGCAGTAGCTGCCTCCTCTGGCTGGATGGCCTCTGCAGAGGAGGTGCCCCCCCTTCTGCATCTTCTTCTTTTCCTTTAGTGCCACCATTGGCAAAGACTGCGGGTGGTGGAGGGAGAGCCTCTGCTGTTGCTGCTGCTGTGTTCTGTGGCTCTACCCCATGGTCCTGTGTGGTTTCTTGTGTAGGCCCACTGGTTTGCTGCTCTGTGTGCTGGGACGAGTGGCCACTAGGGCCAGCTTCTTCCTCTGACTGGCTGTCATCACCTGTATTGCAAAAGGGGAGGAAGTGTGTTGGTCAAAATAACCCACTTTTGTTTTTCAGCATTCATATACATAGCCTCAGAGGCAAAGACCCAGCAAAGAGATGGTGAGGAATGGGATTGGCAGGCAAGCCACAGATGTCATTGTACATGGTACAGAGCTGGAGACGAGGAGCGCAGTGTACTACAGAGACTGATGTGCAAGAGAACCATACAGGCAGTAGGGTAGACATAGAACTGTGGAAGAAGTGCAGAGGACACAGTGGCTACAGCACAGAGGTGTGGGAAGGAGATATGCATAGGGTTACCATATGTCCGGATTTACCCGGACATCTCCTCTTTTTGAGGGCTTGTCCAGGCAACCGGGCGGTTTTTGCCAATCTGCCTGTTTGTCCGGATTTCTGGACAAATTGGCAGGCTGGTGGGCGGACGGCCCACCCGCCAGCCTGCCCATTTGTCCAGAAATCTGGACAAATGGGCAGCTAGCCTCCCCTCCCCTTACTTACTAGTGCCCTGGTGGTCTAGTGATCTCTTCCGCCTTCGGGGCAGGAAAGAGCCCCCTCTTTCCTGCCTGGAGCGCTGCCCTGCATGCATCCTTACTGTTGGTAATCCTTGGCACCAATTCAAAATGGCCACTGAGAGTTGAAGTGACCTCGGCGCCAAGATCACCAACAGGAAGGATGCATGCAGGGCAGTGCTCTGGGCAGGAAAGAGGGGGCTCTTTCCTGCCCCAAAGAGGTCACTAGACCACCAGGGCAGTGGTAAGGTATGGGGAGGGGGGTGACGGGGAGGGGGGTATGTGACATGGGGGAGGGGAAAATGTGACGGGGTGGAGCGAGTGTGTGACAGGGGACGGAGCGAGTGTGTGAAAGGGGGCGGGATGTGAAAGGGGGTGGGGCATGTGTCCTCCTTTTTGGGGGACAAAATATGGTAACCCTAGATATGCAGAGTTTGGTGATGGGGAAAAGAGGAGGGAGTGGGGAAGCTCCCCAAAGCTGTGAAACAGTGGTAACCTACACACACATTGCTGGAAACCCTCCCTCCTCCCCCACCCTCTCCCCCCGGCTACTCCCTGTGTCATGGTCTGTAATGAATAGTGATTGTATTGCATGTGGTGTTCTCACCCCTTCTCCTTCTGAGGAGCACCACACTGTCCCCCACTTGTGTAAAACAGAGTGTAGTGCAGCACAACACAACAGATACTCAAGCTTCCTAATGGTGAACCTTTGCTGATATGTCAAGGGACCCAGTGCCATGGATCCCCTCCTGGGGTAAGAGCCCATTAATGATGCGCTCAATGGGGGTCAAGTTAGTGGTGTCATCTGCTGGGGGGTTGGCAGGAGCCTTCCTCCTGACATCACTCCTCAACCGGCGCCACTTCTGTTTGCAGTCTTCCACATCCCTGTCACAGTGGAAGACCGCTTTGAGACGGTCCCTTACTGCCTCCCATTCTCTCTGCTTCGTTGTAGCAGCCAGCCTCTGGCCCGTGGGAGCAAAGAGATGCGTGTGCCTCCTCTGGATTTCCTGAACCAGCAGTTCAATTCAGGGTCGCTGAAAATACCCTTGCGAGTGGGTGGTTGCTTTGGTGCCATTGTACCAATGCAATGCAAAGAATCGAAAATACAGAGAAGGGCGCTTAAATACTCTCCCAGGGACGCCCATGTAAGAACGCGATGGGCGTCCCTGAGATGGGCGTCCTAATTTCGATTATTGACAAAATCCCTAAACGTCCCCAGCTGCTCTGGCGATTTGGGCGTCCTCATTTCGATTATGGGTCAAAATGATAAATGTCCCCAGCTGCTATTCTCATTTGGAAGCTTGCATTCCCTTTACTGGCACCTCTTTAAAACGGCTTTCTCTGTGCTTGTAGCACTGCCGAAGGACGTCCCTCTTACAGGACCGCCGTCCTTTGGCAGGCCTAGTAAGATGGATGTCCTTCGGCAGTGCTGCAAGAAACATGTCTTTGCTACTGTATTTTGTACATTAATATTCTTTATATTTCCCGTACCTGGATGTCCGCAACTACATGCACTGTACTTACGGAACAACCAGATATTTATTTATTTATTGCATTTGTATCCCACATTTTCCCACCTCTTTGCAGGCTCAACGTGGCTTACAATACATCATGAATAGTGGAATTACATAGAGAATAGACATTTAGTGTTACAGAAAGATCATTTGGCAAAATGGTGATGAAGAAACATGATAGTAGTATAACAATCAGATATTATAAGACAATGCTGAATATATTGTGATACATCAGAGAAGTCCATAGTAATAAGGACGTCTTTCTCTTAATACTGCCGAAGGACCATATGACAAATGTTGGCAAGAGTGAATGTTGGGGGCATCCTTTGGCGGTTCTGGAAGATGGGTGTCCTTTTTTTACTATACTTTGGGCGTCCCTGATTTGGGTGTTTCGCACTGCGATAATGGAATGTCTAAGGACGTCCATACTATTTTTCAATTATACCTACCTGATTTTGGACGACTTCGTGAGGGCATCCTAATTCACACTTGGACGACCTTTCGAAAATGCCCCTCTATAGATTCTTACATAGAAACTACACACTAGCAGCAGAATTCTTCACCTCTATTGTACACACAAGCATCAGAGCCTTATAAAATCAATCAATAAATAAATAAAAGACACATTAGAAACAGAATTGTGCAGACACAAAACTGTAATGGAAACCTCAAGAATCCAGACCGTATACAGTTCAACAGCCCAAGCTGTATAGAGCCCAAGTATGGGAGAGTAAGAAAGATAAACTTCACCCACCAATCTCCCTCTTCGAAATCAACCATTGCATTTGCTAAGCAGTGGAGCAGAGAGAACAACCAAGAACAGAGCAGTGTGGTATTTAGAAAGTTATGACAACCCTGGCATTCAATATGTAATCATTGTAAATGTCAATTAAAAAACAATCATTATCTGATTACAATTGACAATGTTATTTTTTCTACGTTTTTTGTTTGTTTTTCTCATCACACTGTTTTCAGCCTTTTCTCTTTGTCAGTCCTTCGTAGATTCCTCTTGCCCAATATCTTCCTTGCACATATCTATCTTCTCCTCTTTCAATCCTTATTCCCCTCAATTTCTCTCTCAGAGACTATATAATCCTTTTTTTGTTGTTGTTGTTACTTCTTGCTATTTTTCCCCTCTTATCGCACTCATTTCCCTACGTCACCACCCTTTCACATTTTCCCTTCCTGTGTCTCTTTCATATTCTACACCTCTCACTGATCTAATAACCTCATTTAATTCTTCCATCTCTCCTTTATATTGCAACATACTGATTTTTTTTTTTGTTACATTTGTACCCCATGCTTTCCCACTCATGGCAGGCTCAATACGGCTTACATATACAGGTACTTATTTGTACCTGGGGCAATGGAGGGTTAAGTGACTTGCCCAGAGTCACAAGGAGCTGCAGTGGGAATTGAACTCAGTTCCCCAGGATCAAAGTTCACTGCACTAACCACTAGGCTACTCCTCCACTAGCAACATTTCATGTAGAAGTCAGCTCTTGCAGATCACCAATGCGGCCGCGCAGGCTTCTGCTTTTGTGAGTCTGACGTCCTGCCACGTACGCAGGACGTCAGACTCACAGAAACAGAAGCCTGCGCAGCCTTCTACATGGAATGTTCCTAGTGGAATAGCAACATTCCATGTAGAATCTCCAATAGTATATATTTTATTTTTGTTACATTTGTACCCTGCGCTTTCCCACTCATGGCAGGCTCAATGCAGCTTACATGGGGCAATGGAGGGTTAAGTGACTTGCCCAGAGTCACAAGGAGCTGCCTGTGCCTGAAGTGGGAATCAAACTCAGTTCCTCAGTTCCCCAGGACCAAAGTCCACCACCCTAACCACTAGGCCACTCCTCCACTCCGAGTTGGCCCTCTCAACCTTCTCTAACCTCATTACTGTTCCAGTGCTCCATCTGTCCCTTAGAAATGGGCATTCATTTCAAACATGTCATGTCATTTTTACCCTGGTCCCTGGACAAGCATTGCTGACCATGGCCATTCATCAATTTTCAGTAATAGTATCTGGGTAGTGCACTGAAAATCATTCCAGAACACCTTGGGACTGTCCAGATAGCATCCGGGTGCTATGGGGGTAAATTGAGTATGGAGTGGGAAGTTATCTGGTATTCAGTGTCGCAATCTGGATAGTTGTTTGGACAAGCTGTGTAGCCAGACTTCAGGTCTTTGTGGGGAGGGTATGTCCTGAGGACAAAATGGGGAGAGGGCACACAATTTTGCTCTTCATCCTGCTCCTTGCTACTTTGTCCCATGGGTTGAGGGGGAGAGGCCTGACACAGTGGAGTCAGCAGCCCATGGAAAGTGCAGGCCACAGGTGGAGAAGTACTTCCACTGGTGGGACTTGGGGACCCCCACCAGCCAAAACAGCAGATGGTGCTGCAAATTTTGGGGGGCTCAAACTTAAATGGGGGGACTGGGCCCTCAAGCGTGCACAGCGATTGAAAACAGAACAGGGCGCCAGGCAATGTGAAACTAGTGCGGGACAAACGCTTTAGCTGGCAGGGGTTGAGAACCCCCGCCAGCCAAGGTACCTTCGCAGTGGCGGGGGGGGGGGGGGGAAGTGGCAGTGGAAGGGGGTGGAAGCAGCAGCAGGAGGGCGGCCGCAGGGGGGGGCGGAAGTGGCGGAGGAAGGGCGGAGGGAGGACGGCGGTGTACTTCATTCCACCACAATATCACTTTGTATTATTCACACCATGTATTTGTTCATACCGGAATCGGCTATCGCCGTTAACAGTAAAATGTAAGCCACATTGAGCCTGCAAATAGGTGGGAAAATGTGGGATACAAATGTAACAAATAAAATAAAATCATCTGGAAATTAGTAAAAATTTGGGAAAAAGAAAATAAAAACTAACAAAATTTTATTTTGGCTGGTCACACCTTTAGTGTAGACAGATCCAGGCTTTTAATCCACTTTCTTTACAGCTAATGTTTATAAGCTTGCTTTTTACAACAGTTATGCTTCATAGCTATGCCACTTTAGCTAAGCAGTGTTATATAAAATGACTACTGTATTCTTTCTGCAAAAGAGGAAAAACACCAGAGCATTCAGTCTAAAATTAGAAGGTTATCAGGATGTCTACATCAGAAGGTAAGAGGCTTTTTTTAAGAACGCCACTGCGAGGAGGGACAGTTCAGTCAGATAGTTGATTCCATTTACTGAAACTTTGGCCTTCAGAATTCAGTTTCACATTTCCTTGCCTGTTACAGTAATTTCAGTTATAATTTGTTCACCCGCTCAGTTTTTCAGGATTACGCGCACAGGCTCCCAAATAGACAACAATGGGAGCAGAGAGTGAAGGACCGCAGGGAATCCAGAGACGTCATATCAGTACTATTTTCATTTTCTATGTGAAAACATTAAGCAGGTTAGTCAAGCAGGAATAATGGGCTGGATTCAGGAAATGGTGTCAAAACTTAGGTGCTGGAAAGACCCATGTTAAACTAAGGGGTCCTGTTACTAAGTTGCGTAAGGCTCTACGAGCGCCCAACGCACTCCAAAATGGAGTTACCGCCCGGCTACCGCATGACTCTTGCAGTAATTTCAATTTAGGCTCGCGTCTGATACGCGTGTCCGAAAAATTATTTTTATTTTCAGCTGCGCATATCAGACGTGTACCAAGTGGCATTTGACGCCCGTAGGTCATTACCACATGGTTACCGTGTGAGACCTGACCTCTAGGTCAATGGCTGGTGGTAAGGTCTCTCTGACTCAAAATGGACACGTGCCAATTTTGATTTTGCCGCACGTCCATTTTCGGCAAAAATTTTGAAAAGGCCTTTTTTTACAGGCGTGCTGAAAAATGGACCTGCACATGCCCAAAACTTGTACCTACACTACCGCATGCTGCGCACCTTAGTAAAAGGACCCCTAGTCAAACATATAAACGGCAAGTGACCGACTCACCTGCAAATGCGCAGTAGAGTCACTCAGAACGCTAAGAGTGTAGAAGTCCAAGCCCCGCCTCCACCAGCAGTACAGCTCAATAGGGAGGAGGGCTTGGACATAGGCGTGGAAATCGGAGGAGGGAAGGAGGGGATGGAACTGAGGGAAACACGCTGGGGGGAGGGCAGGGGAGAGAGCAGGGTTGGTGGACCCGGGGGGGGGGGGGGGGCATAGGAAAACAAAAAACTAGCCTGTTGTTACGGGCTTAACAGCTAGTATTCTATAAAGAGTACTCCGTGCTGAGTATCCTTTATTGAATACCAGGTTAGCACAGATTTCATGCCTAACTTTGAGCATCAGCATTTATATCTGCTGAAACCTGGCGCTTAAGTTTTGGCAGTTGAGCATGCAATCACAGTATTCTATGACATCACCCCTAACTTGTAGGAATGCTCCCTGATCTGCCCATACCCCTCGTTTGGCCATGCACCATAAGTACATAAGTGTTGCCATACAGGGACAGATAGAAGGTCCATCAAGCCCAGTATCCTGTTCCCATCAGTGGCCAATCCAGGTGACAAATATTTATTTATTTATTTGTTGCATTTGTACCCCACATTTTCCCACCTATTTGCAGGCTCAATGTGGCTTACATAGTACCGTCAAAGGTGCTTGCCCAGTCGGTGGATAACAAATACAAAGTTGTATAATGATCGTATAAGGTATAAGTGGAGGGTCGGAATGGATGAAGATTGCGTGATGTCCTGTTCGATCATAGTCATGCTGTGTTGGTAGGTGAAGAGGGTTACGTGGGGTCGTTGGGGTAGGCCTTTTTGAAGAGGTAGGTTTTTAGTGATTTCCTGAAGTTCAAGTGGTCGTGGATTGCCAAAACAGTACAATAGATTTTGTGCTGCTCATCCTAGAAATAAGCAGTGGATTTTCCCCAAGTCTATTTTAATTAATGGCTCATGGACTTTTCTTGAAATTATCCACATTTTTTAAAACCCTGCTAAGTTAACTGCTTTTACCACATTCTCTGGCAACAAATTCCAGAGTTTAATTACACGTTAAGGTGGTCTTTTACTAAGCGGGAGTAAGCCCAACATGGGCTTACTGCTCACTAATCTGAAATAATGCTGAGCTACCGCAGCAGCCCTGTGGTAGTTCCCTTCCCAGCATGCACCATTTCAGGTGCTACTGTAACAGGGGGTTAAAATAAAAAAAAGAAAAGTTTTTTTTATTTTTACCTGGGAAGGTCCGGGTATGCAAGGAGCTTGCTGGCTGGCGAGGGAAGGCAGCGCTGCGATTTGCGGGATTGCAGAGGTTTTGGGCCCGAAGTGAATGCCGTTTAAGTCGGCGAAGAAATGGAGGGGAGCATCGGAGGAGCGCTCTGGGGGGAGCAGCGCCGTCATTTTTAGATTCCCGGGGACGTTTGGTCACGTCCCCGGGTCGGGTGTTTAGAGGCCCGTGGTGCAGGGACGCGAGAAGTCTGTTTTGGGGCCGGCCTCTGCGCTGAAGAGATGAGGAGGAGTCATCGCGAGTGTGCATGAGGCAACGCGCCTCATGCACGAATCGGCGGTGCGCGTCTTCGCGTGTAGGCCGAAGCCGGGGCCTAAATTTTGGGCCGGCTTCGGAGCTTTTTTTGTTTTGGCTCCGTTTTCGTGTCGGGACGTCGTGGACCGGAACGGAGGGAAGGGGAAATGTGAGGAGAAAATCCCGGATCAGGTAAGGGGTCACTTGACCAAAAATGTTAATCGGTTGATTTTAAATTTGCATAAATAGCGTTTTTTATTTTTAAAAATTCGGGGTTTCAAGTTATTTAAATTTAGTTTTCAGATTTAGGTTCGGGGATTTTTTTAGAATTTTTGTGGTGATTTAGTTTTTCAATTTTTAATTTTTAAATAGGGGTTTTGGACGAGCGTGGGTTTAACAGGGTTAGGAAAGGGTTAAATTGATACATTTGATGGGGCAGGTTAAGGAAGTACTTATTGAATTTTTGGAATGGTTTTTACTGAGTTTGGGATTTTTGGGAGGGGTTTAGGTGGAATAATGGCGGGCGGACGTTAAATTGTGGTATATTTAAATTCTAAAAATACAGTTTAGTAGGGAATGGGAAGTTTAGCGGACATAGTAAATTTGGGGTGATTTAACATAAATTTATTGTGATTTTTAAATAATTTAGGAATTTCCCATAGATTTCTATGGGGATTTCTTATTTAAAATGGAGATTTAGTTGTGCTGCTCAGCATTCCGTTTGTCAGCAGGCAGCTGCGGAATGTTGAGCAGGACTTAGGATTGGCTACTAGGGTTTGGAACCCCAAGCTGAAGGGTCCGTTTCCTAGGAAACGGCTTGGTGGACAGTTGGTCAGAGTGGTTTTGACCTTCAGAGAGTGAGGAAGTGCTGTGGTGTTGTGAGTGTGGAAAAGTGATTTTGGGTGAAAAAAAAAGAGAACAAATAATTTTAGGGTAATAGAATTATTAAGGGTAATTAGGAAGTATGTATGTGTGATTAAAATTTAGAGTGAAGAGTGTTCCATTAAGTTGATTTTGAGTTTGAATGTTCTGGGTGAATAAAAGGTGATTGAGAGTGAAACTTAGGTTAGATAAGGTGAGGGGGGAGGTTAAGTGGTTGAGTTAAGTATTTTTTAAGGTTGGGTTTTGGGGTTTTAGGTGAGGGTAAAGGAAAGAATCTTGAAAGGCTGTATGAGTGCAGGGAAGATGAAGGAGCGGAATGTTGGGAAGTAAGGCTGGCCGTGGAATGTTGAGCTGCACTGCTCTGCTGCAAGTGATCAGACACTCTGTTTAGCCTAGGGCATATATAAAAGAAAGCCTAGAATTGACATAGAAGGGTGTTTAAGTTAATTTTTGTTTAATTTTAGCTAGTGTGCCCAGTTTAATATTATAAATTCCCAGAAATAGAATATTCTAAAACATTTAAAATAAGAAGGTAGGGTTTTGCTCCCATTTTATTTATTAAGAGAGAGGTGTAGCACAAAGACGTCACGGAGGGAAGAGAGGACATCCGAAGTTTGGGCCCCACCGCAAGAAAGATCCTGTGTACAAATTTGGCGACAGCTAAGTACAATTGAATAACAAAGAGAGTTAAAGAATACAGATAACAGAAATAGACAAAAATTATTACTTACCTTAAGTCTCCCGGGAGTGAAGATCCTTGACACCTGCAAAGAAAAGAATAACAAAGAATCAAATTCTAAAAAAGGGTGGGTCGCTGATTATAGGGGTTTTTCTTAAACATATACATTTTCTTGTCTAAAAAGGGGTAGGGTGAATGTTATAGTACTTATCTGATTTGTTCTTGTCTGCAATGGTAAAGTAGAGAAACCTGTAAAGAAAGGAAAAGTTAAAAGGTTAATGTTGTGTAAATGTATTGATTCAACTAAGGAAACTGATAATAGAAATTATAGTTCAATTATTACAAAAACTGTTGACTATTTTCATGCACTGAAACTGTTGATGTTATTAAATAAATATCAAATTATTACATCTTACAAGCTAGTCTGGGTTTCCTCAGAATCAGGAGTAATCCAATTTTTAGTTTTTTTCCCCCTTTAATTCTAGGAAGTAAAGGGCGGGGTTAGTGACCTGTGCAGCTTTCTGACGCTCAGTGGTGTGAAAGCTGGGAGTTGGCCACGACTAATACCATCAGACTTCCAGCCAAACACTGTTAACTGAGCGTGAGCTAAGCTGATTACACTACAAAAATATTTTTTTATTTTTGTACTGCTGGTGTTTATCCGGCAGTAATTGGGCAGTGCCGCACGCTGCCCAGTTAGTGCTGGGTTTGCGTGGGATCCCTTATCACCACCTCAATAGGTGGCAGTAAGCGTTCCCCCTTGTAAGTGGTTCACTTACCACATGAAAACAAAAGGGCAGACGATCTGCAAACTCCAAGGTGGAAAAATGACAAAGCAGATCGATATAAGACAAACAATAGTTTATTATTGTAAATCTAATGTACAGATGAGCCTGACACAGGCCGTGTTTCGCCCAACAGGGCTGCTTCAGGGGCTACACAATGATTATGTATTGATGAAAACAAATGTACAGAAAACTGCAACCATTAGTCTTCTAAAATATGTTGAAAAAACAGCTCAATTGAATAAACGAAAAGGTGTGGTAACATGAACGCCGTTCAAACACTCTCTTCACTCCAATAGCGCTATCTGTACATTTGTTTTCATCAATACATATTCACCATATTTTGGCAGTAAAAGATCACTGTGTATATCGATCTGCTTTGTCATTTTTTCACTTACCATATGGCCATGTAAAAAAAAAAAAAGACAGTCTTTTACCCATTCAGGGCCACTGGGGGGGGGGGGGGGGGCAGAAGGGCAGTAAGAATAAATTAAACATAAGCAATAGACAATTACAGCAGTAAAAATATTCAAATAACAATAGAAAGTATGACATAGCATACTTACCATGAAAATGCAGGTTTTCTATACATTAATGCATGCAGATAGTGAATAAATAGAGGCTCCCAGTTATACAATTACTCTTTCAGTGGATAATCATCCAAGTCCTTCTCACAGGTAAAATATCCTTTTACCAGCGGAAACAGGGATTTTGATTATTACCCAACCTGCCTGCGGATAAAAGTATGCAAATTCTTTTACCTGTCTACTGAAGAGGGAGTCCAAGAGGTGGGACTTGGGAGAGACTGGAACAGTGTGAGGGAGATACAAAGGGAGGCGCAGATTTGGTCATCATTGTCACCTCTGTAATAATACCAGGCTTCACGCTTCATCTTGTCTGATCCGTTATTGTCTTCTTCTGCTACTATGGTCTGTGGATCACACCTGCCTCTTTCCTGTTGATACTGTACGCTATAGGCATGGCACTTAGCCAGTGTGTTTCTTCTAGCAAAAAAGGTGCCGGTACTCAAATGTCAGGCCACCCTTCAGGGATGAGGTGATCACTGAGGGACTCACCCCACAATAGCCAGGACCCCTGCAACCAGTCACAGAATCTATGACAAGGCAGAATTGGTGTGTAGAGCCGAAGCTCTTTCATTAAAACTTGGGGACCATGGGTCAATTTTAGCAGACAATGGAAAAGGTGCCGGTACTCAGTACCTCCAAGTACCCCCTCAAAAAAAGCCATGCACGTAGCACTAGAGCGAGCTCATTTACGTTTGTCATTGACCTCGCGTAAGTGAATGTGCCTAACTTTCTGCATGCAAGTGTGGGTTTAAGCCCTTATTCTATTACGGAATCTGTGTGCACAGATGCTATAAATTGGCACTCCCGTTAAACGGCTATACTTAAAGTGGTCCTTCACAAATGCTATAGTAACTATTATTAATCACCAAACAAAAGCACTTGCATATCCAGAAGCTTCTACTGTTTCTATTCAAGTTTCAGAGGACCTCAGCATGGGTGTCCGGTTGGCTCATAGATTTCAGTTCAGTCTAGGACTTGCCCAAAATCATCACCGGTCACTGAGACTATCTTTGAACATTTATATATATATATGTATATGTATATTTTTACCAGTTAAACGATAGTGATACTACTCAAACTTCTCAATTTTCTCCTTATTTAAATGTAAATATGATACTTAGCTTTTAAATAAGCATAGTCGGCATGGGGTTCTACTGTCCGACATGTCAGTGGCGTAGTTAGGTGGGGCGCCAGGGGAGCAGCTGCTCCCCCAAACGGAGTTCTGCTGGCGCCTATTTTTTTTCTTGTGTAGCACTGAAAATGTGCGCCGGTGGAAGTCCGCTCTTGCTCCCCCTGCGCCGTCAACCTGGCTGAACCTGGCTACGCTTCTGTGACATGTCACATGTTTCACCCTCATAAGGCTTTATCAAGGACGATCCTCCCCCTAAAAAAATCAAACATAATATCAGGTTTACCATAAAGAGAGAGGCACATCTATAGTTAAAATATGTACTCAAAATTATATTGACTCACCATTTCTAACCGACTGCCATTCATGCTGACATCCTTGGATGTCCTCGGTCTGTTCTTTGAAGAGCCCGATTCTGTTCCTACTCTTCTGCTCCTGAACTAGGTCCAATTCCTGCTTCAGCTTCTTGTGACTCTGGCCAAGTCACTGAACACTCTGTTGCCCCAAGCACAAAATAAATACCTGAACAAAATACGTAAACTGCTTTGATTGTAACCACAGATAGGCGATATATCAAGCCCCATCCCCTTTCCCTAATATGTAGCACCTAGTTACAGAATTGCTACCATATAACTTTGGAGTTATACGGTGGCTGAATCATGACCAGTGTACTTATTTATTGATAAAGTTTTAAAATTAAACACAAAGAAACTTTGTACAGAAATTTCTGCTTAGTATACTAAGTAAAAGAAATTAAATAGTATGGAAACGTGTACCCAATGCATTCATTAATAGTGCACTAAAAATGGGAACGTGCCTAACACAAGAACGAGATGTGAAAAGGAGAATTAACTAAAGAAAAAATGGGTACCTGACACCATTAACCAAACCCTAATACAATACACCATCACGTTTGATTATCTATAGCTCTAGCATCTATGAGGGATTCCAGTTGAGATGGATCAAACAAATGATAAGTCAAATTATTTTTAAATTTATAATACATTTACATGGACTCTCTTCTGACCGGTGTGTTTAGACTAAGCTTCTTCAATGCTATCCTAGTTTAGGGATTCGTTACAATGATGAGAAGCGAAAAAACAAATTCTTGAATCACTCGAAGCTGTAGTTGTTCCAGTGGGAAAAGGTGAATAACAGTTCATGTGAATCAACTTGATAACAACAAATTAATCCTCCTCCACGCTACTTAGCCACAGATTCACCAGCAGGCTTTTCAATCAGAGTTGATCAATGAGGTAAGTGGCAGCCTCTCGAGCAAACAAAAAGCTGAGTGGATAAGTGCAGGGATGATGGAATTTACTATTTTAGGCAATTAGGAAAGTCATACAGGTGTAGGAGTGTTTAATATCAGTCTTGGAAATATGTATTTAATACCAAGACTTGCACAGCAAACTCTTCTGAATTTACTACTACTGCCACATCGGTTTGGCTCAGTTCAGGGAAAAGAGAATTTGGTAAAAAGGGTCACTTGATCTTCAACTTCAACTGGAGTGGAGGAGTAGCCTAGTGGTTATTGCAGTGGACTTTGATCCTGGGGAACTCAGTTTGATTCCCACTGCAGCTCCCTGTGACTCTGAGTAAGTCACTTAACCCTCCATTGCCCCTGGAACAAAATAAGTACCTGAATATATGTTAACCGCTTTGAATGTCATTGCAAAAACCTCAGAAAGGTGATATATCGCCCCTTTTCCCTTTCCCTATAGGAGATTCTAGATGGAATGTTGCTGCTATTGAGATTCTGTTGCTACTATTTGAGATTCTACATGGAATGTTGCTAGTGGAGGAGTAGCCTAGTGGTTAGTGCAGTGGACTCTGATTCTGGGGAACTGGGTTCAATTCCCACTGCAGCTCCTTGTGACTCTGGGCAAGTCACTTAACCCTCCATTGCCCCTGGTACAAAATAAGTACCTGAATATATATAAACTGCTTTGAATGAAGTTGCAAAAAAAAAAAAAAAACAACCTCAGAAAGGCAGTATATCAAGTCCCATTTCCCTTTCCCTTATGACATCACAGTATCAGAAGTGAGCCAAGTATTGGGCAATGGGCAATCAAGCCATTGTGACATCAATGATGAGGTTGGCTCTTATTGGTAGAATGAGTGGAAGAGTAGCCTAGTGGTTAGTGCAGTGGACTTTGATCCTGGGGAACTGAGTTCAATTCCCACTGCAGCTCCTTGTGACTCTGGGCAAGTCACTTAACCCTCCATTTCCCCTGGTACAAAATAAGTACCTGAATATATGCAAACCACTTTGAATGTAGATGTAAAAACCTTGGAAAGGCGGTATCTCAAGTCCCATTTCCCTTTCATAGGAAAAAGTTTATTTATCTCACAATGGTGCCATTGGTATGGATTATAGATAAGGATTGGCAACACTGCATCTTCAGCTCTGTGACCCCAGCAAGGTCACTTGACAATATACTTCTTTTATCAGAGGAGTGGCCATGATTATAATATTGCTAAAAGTGGACGCTGGGGTAATCTGCAAGGAGTGGCCATAATGGCAGTGGTATGGCTGCCTTAGGCTTGGAAGAAGGCTGGGATAGTCTGTCCAGACTTTCCATGGTTACAGCATTGGGATAGGTATTCGTTAGTATGCCTTATAAACTTTGCTTTCATGCCAGATTGACTTAACAAATCAACCTACTGATTAACATGCATTAAAAGTTCTATTGTGGAGGAGTAGCCTAATGGTTAATTAGGGCACTGGGCTGAAAACCAGGGAAGCTCAGTTCAAGTCCCACTGCTGCTCCTTGGGCAAATCACTTAATCCTCTATTGTCTCAGGTACAAACTTACGGGGCAATTCTATAAATTGGCTGCTCAGTTTAGGTGGCCCAATGCCATGAGCTTAGAACCAATTCTATAACAGCATCTTGGCACCATAATTATGTTTTAGAACATTAGAGGAACTTGGCATTGGCATGTCCATGTTTAGACACGCCTTCCAGCACCATGTCAACAGCAAGTGTAAGTTGGCACACCTAGGCTGAGTTATGTGTGTAATGTATAGTATTCTATAAACTAACCCCCTGTCAGACCTGTGAGTTCTTGTACTAAGTAGAGCGCTGCCGAGCCTGGTACTCGGACCAGGTTCTGCTTGGCGGACGGACAACCTCGGGTTTCACCTGCACTGACCGCAGTTCCCCAGAGGTTGAGCCCCTAGGTGCGGGCGGCCTGCAGGGCTTATGAGATGGAGCAGGAAGCGGGGTGATGAACGTGATAGCCAGACAGCCAGCAGGCAAGAAAGTGATCCAGGTACAGGCAGAGTCAGTAGGCAGGCAGCAGGTCAAGAGAGTAATCCAGGTACAGGCAAGGTCAGGAGGCAGGCAGCAGACAC
The DNA here is from genome assembly GCF_901765095.1 of Microcaecilia unicolor. NCBI lineage: Eukaryota > Metazoa > Chordata > Amphibia > Gymnophiona > Siphonopidae > Microcaecilia > Microcaecilia unicolor. Next base: position 35,860,549 of record NC_044035.1, on the reverse strand, counting down.
AAGAGTAATCCAGGTACAGGCAAGGTCAGTAATGAAGAACAAAGTAGAGGAGAAGCACACTACTGAGCAAGTAACACCTACCAAAGTAGAAGCTGAAGCAAGGAGTCTAGGGAGAACTCAGATGATAAAGTGCTGGCATCTGACATCAGCAGGGAGAAGGGGCACAGCCATAGGACAAGAGCAGGAGAAGGAGGAATTGGAAGACCAATAGGAGAGAAGCAAGGGAAACCAGGCAGAGGAAGAGCAGATCCAGGTGGGTGGAAGCAAAGCAATCAAGGAGCCTGGAAACCAGGCACAGAGAGAGCAGAGCCAGGTGCATGGAAACAAAGCAATCAAGGAGCCTGCAGCCAGAGAAGAACTACACACACATGGTCAGGGCTGTGCCAGTCAAGTGTGTGTGTCGACAGGACCCTGTGCAGCCCAAGGACGCCGCTTGCGTTGAGGTAGGGGACATGACACCCGCGATATTTAGCCAACGGTGTTGACCCCAGATTTTCAATGCTGGGCTGTACCTTGCAACTGGCATTGAATATCTGGTTTAGTTTGGCCATGGTAACTTAACCAGCTAAGTGAATATTCAGCGCTAGCCGGTTAAGTTAATAGTGGTTGAAGATAGGTCTGCAATTTAAGTGGCCTATCTTAACCATGCAACTTAGCCAGTTTAACACTGAATATTCATGCTTAGCCAGCTTAGCCAGCTGACATAGCCGGTTAGCAGCTTGCCACTCAGCACTAATATGCAGCCGAGATAACCGGCTATCTCGCGCTGAATATTAGCACTTAATCAGCTAAGCATTATTTAACTGGCCAGGAGTCGTTCCTGGCCAGTTAAGTAATGCTGAATACCGGGCCCCATGCACGTAACTGGGAGATATGCCCAGGGCCCACCAATGATCTGCCAACTTATAGATCCTTCTTGCACTATGGCACTTAAGTGCTACCTTCATGGAACTTAAGTGCTACCTTCTAGAATAGCACCTAGTACACGTAGGTGTCTAACTGTCAATTAATGGTGTCTTTAACACACATAAGTGGTGCCTACCTTTAGGTGTCAGTTTACATAATTGCCCTTTTAGAGTGTAAGCCTTCTGGGGACAGGGAAATACCTAGTGTATCTGAATGTAACTCACATTGAGTTACTATTGAAAGAAGTGTGAGCTAGCTCCAAATAAATAAATTAATATTGTGTGTTAAAACATTATTAAAATGAATGTGTGGAACAAACTGCAAAAATGTCCAAAAATCTGGGGAAAAGTCCAAAACGATCACACATGAACTAAAATTGTATTCCGTACACATCACTCTTTCTGCATTAATACCAGCAGTGTGGCTGATTTAGGTTTGCAAGAAGGCTGGGGTAATCCGCCCATAGCCATCAATGAGTATGGAGCAACTGGATGCTCAGAGAAATTTTTGCCTGATTGGATGATTCCCAAACATGGACCTGGAGGAACCTCAGCCAGTCAGGTTTTCAGGATATCCACAATGAATATTCATGACAAAGATTTGCATGCACTGTCTCCACTGCATGCAGATCTCACTTATGAATATTCATTGTGGCAGTGGCGTTCCTAGGGTGGCTGACACCCGGGACAGATCGCCGATGCGCCCCCCCCCCCCCCGGGTGCAGCAACCCCCCCATCCCCGGAGAAAGGCCACATCCCCCCGGCGAAAGGACACCCCCCCGGGTGCATTTTTACCTGCTGGGGGGGTGCCGCGCGCCTGTCGGCTTCGCTCGTTCCGTGTTCCCTCTGCCCCGGAACAGGAAGTAACCTGTTCCGGGGCAGAGGGAGCACGGAATGAGCGGAGCAGACAGGCGCGCGGCCCCCCCCCCCCAGTGGCGTGCACCCGGGGTGGACCGCCCCCCCCCTTGGTACACCACTGCATTGTGGATATCCTGAAAACCAGACTGTCTGGGGTGCCTCTAGGACCGGGTTTGGGAATCATGGGTGTGGTACATGGTAGTGTTGTGGATTTGAAACTGAGTATAACTGACCAAAGATCTCTCTAGTGCAGTGCAATTTTTAAACAGATTATCCAGTGTATTATTTTTTGTATGTTAGACGTCCCTGCCATCCCTGCCATAAACTGGATTGACGTTGTAAATGAACAAGAACCCTTGCTCTTTTTGACCCTTGCTGAGTAGAATGAACCACAAATGCAAATTAAACATTCCGTCCTCTTTGAAACTCACAGTGCTGGAAGCCTGCTAATACTGACGCTACACTGCAGGAAAACCTGCTTCAGAATATCAACTTCTTTCCTGCCAGGAAAGGGCCTCCAGTTATCAAGAAAAACAGATATATAGATAGATAGAGAGCAACAGAAATGATCTGTCCAGAATTGAACATTAGGTAAAATGTATAGCCTTTGCTTTCTGGCTTTCCTGTGGCTAGAATGGATTGAACTAGTATTCTGCAGGTTGCTTTCTGCATTGCAGGACACAAGGGTGAGACAGTAGAAGGTAAAGAGAGAGTTCCATTTCCCACCAGCAAATGCAAAAATATTGGGAAAATTATTGCCAGGGGCAGTCAAAGGAGCAGCGTGTCTGGACTTGGCCTCTATATACACAGAAGTGGGTGCCAATGCTTTTTCATTGCCTGAGGGTCACTTTCATATACCCATTTTTCTTTGTTGCACAAAACAGAGCATGGAGGATTGGTTTACCCATCACGATTTTCCCGAAGGTTCCATTTATCAAAACACTCCGCAGTCTGACACATTCCAATCAGAAATCATAGGCAAAATATAACTGAGAGAAGTTACATGCCTCCTTTCACTTTGTCCCCTGAGTCATAATTCTTTTTTTATTTTCTTACACTACTTGACCAGAGTAGGTCCCTTCTTACTCACAGCTTTCTGTTTAAACCTTCCTGTGGGTCCTTGAGTGGATACCCCTTCTGCTTCTCTTTTCTCCGGTCCAAGAATTAGTAGCCCAGACTCCTTCATTTCTCAAGTCTCCTGTTAAGACACTCTCACAGAAACGCTTTCCAAATCACAAAAACCTTTCTCAGCACTTTAGACAAATAATTGCTGGCGCTACAACGGCATGAGGGTAATTATGAGTTTGGAATTATATGTACGTTCGAGTCATTATGTGTGAGAAGTAAAAGTATAACTCATACATAATGATCTTTCCTTAGTCATAGAGTGACAAATTCTATCCTGTTATACCCTATTAAATCCCAACCTCCTAATAACAGCTCAAAAAATTTTTTTCATCAATTTGCAAAAAATCACTAAACAATTTTATTCTTAATTATACAATACAGTACACAAAGAACATCCAAATTTCCATGCATCCAAACTCTCATAAACTCTCATTCGTTCATTCATTCTTCCCTATATCGCAGTATTCAATCAGTATGCTGAAACATCAAACAAACACATCTTCAACCCCGTAATTTGTACTGAAACACAGAAAGGTAAACTAAGTCAACTTCCGGTCTGTCCATGGCAAACTTCTCGAATTGTACGTGCTCGAGCCGTTATTATCTTACAATAAATGTCCGCTTCCAAAAAGGACTTTCAATCTTCTTACACTATTCACTCAAAAGAACAGTGAAACTTTGTCCAAAGAATCCATCTTATCAGCGTGTCCATTCATGAATACTGGCTGCATACGGGTAGCTATTGACGTCATCAAAAGTGCCCAACTTGCTTTAACGCTCTGAATAATGTCCAAATGTCTCCACGTTACACTCTCCAAGGCACATTGAATGTCTCCGCTTGACCCGTGTATAATACAAAACCCCTAAACAGGGGAAATACTGATTTTCGACTGCTGTTCCTCTCGATCTTATGCCTGAATTGGTGCCCAACGCGTTTCGCCAAAGCGGCGTCTTCAGGGGCTTAATCTATATAACAGAAACACACAGTCATTTGGAGCTCTGCAACCTCTCAATTCCATCTCATAATCAACTTCTACAAATTAAATACTCAACTTCTAAATCATATATTATAATACCTTATAGTGGCATACGCCAGCTTGAACACTCCAGGTAAGCAGGTAACACGTCTGGGCTCCTCCCAGACGACGCGCATGCCCAAAAGCATGACTCTGCCTTCTAATGCTATGCTATTTATACTCCCGCCCATGCCACTTCTTTGTTAAGCCCAGTGGGGATCACAGTCTTCCATTCATAAATAATCCTCTGCTCCACTTGCATCATTCTATGCAACACATCGCCCCCTACGTTTGGTTCAATGTGCTTAAGCACTACAAACCTAAGTTCTTCAACATCATGTGTTTTTTCTAACCAATGTCTCACCAGTGGCGCCTCTGTTTTCTGGAGTCTAATATTACTCAGGTGCTGAGCTGTCCTAAGTTTCACTTTTTTTACAGTCTGTCCTATATAGAACAGACCACAGGGACATTTGATAGCGTAAATGACAAAAGGTGTATCGCAATTGGTATTAAGACTGTAATAAATATCTCCTATTCTGATTTTGATTGGGAATGTCCACACTTTGAGTTTCAATGACATATTTACAGTATTTGCAACCATTGCATCTGCCATGACCTTTGTTCTCGGCTTGCTCAACCCTCTTCTTTCTTAATCTTTCCGCAAGATTCTGCCCCCTTTTAAAAGAAAACCTTGGTTGATTCTTAAATACCGGATGTAACCCCAGCAAACTCCAATGTTTTTGTATAATTGTTACTACTTGGCGGGAGTGGGGAACATACGGCAAAACGCAGGTGAGCCCCGTATCCTTCTCTTCTTGACCTTTCTGTAGTAACCACTGACGCTGAGCATTGTAAGCTCTCTTGAAAGCTTTTCGAACAACTTTATTAGGATACCCTCGTTCTTTAAACCTTGCTTTCATTTCACTAGCTTGGTTAATGAAATCCTGCTTATCTGAACAAATTCGCCGAATACGGAGAAATTGTCCAGTGGGTATACCTTTTTTAAGGGCAACGGGATGATGGCTCTTATAATGCAATAATGTGTTTCTTGCCATGGGTTTGCGATAAACCGATGTAACAAAACCCTGTTCAACCAAGGCAATCCTCACATCTAGGAATTCTATAACCCCCTCTCCTACATTAGACGTAAAAGTTATATTAGGATCACACCTATTTAAATACTGTAAAAATTCTTGTAAATCGCATTCATTGGTGTTCCAAATCAACAAAATATCGTCTATATAGCGCATCCAGTACAAAATGCCCAAAGCAAAACTGCAATTATACATGTGTTGAGTCTCAAACTCAGCCATGTATAAGTTAGCTATGGTGGCCCCAACCTGCCCATGCCCCTCCCTGGTACATTCCCCCTTGTAGTTGCGCATGTTGGATTTTGGGAGTGCAACTTATAGAATGACGACTAATGGCAGATAAGCACATAACTATAAATCACAGCCAATTAGTACCTGTTAAGGCCAATCATTGGTTATTATTGCCAATGAAGTGCCTGTTTAGGATCAATCAGCGAATGAAGTTAAGTGCGTAACCGACCCTATCCTATATCTGCACCCAATTGTGCACTTAACTTTGGGTGCCTTTATAGGATTTGGGGGTGAAAGTTCTGAGTTCTGGGAGAGCTGTTCCTTCCCTGTGACGTTCAAAAACGGCACCCAGTTGTGTGCCTGACTCGATCCTGAGTGTGGACGGAAAAAGAAACATTACACAAAAGCTGTTTCAATGATTTCTGCTGTAAACATGTTAAAATATTTGTAGAATGTTTATCCAAGCTGGCGCACCAGCAATTCCCCATCACAGCAATTGTTCTGTAAATCAGGTGGAGATGGAGAAGATTCTTAAATTTATGTATTTATTTTATTTATTTATTATTGCATTTGTATCCCACATTTTCCCACTGATCGTAGGCTCAAAGTGGCTTACAAAGTCTGTAGTGCAAACTACAGTACAAGAAGAACAATTACAATTTGAGAATAAGACATAAAATAACAATTAAACATCAAAAGGCAATAGATAATAGCAGGTAATTATTGTCATTGGATCTGAAATTATAGTAATAGTTAATTCAAGTTAAGTTAAATAGCAAGACATGCAGTAAGAGACCATGAATATGTGGTAGAAAAATACAGAAATATTTCCCAATGAATTGGGAGCCACAGCCTTGATTAAAGAGAATTTTTAATCACCCTTGGAGGGTCTTTTACTATGGGCCCTGCTGCAGATAACTCAAGCTAATCTTTAGTAAAAGACCCCCTTGGAGAGGCTACCTATACTAGCAACCTCAGATGAGCTGCACAAGGAAGGGGGGGAAAGGGAATGGGACTTGATATACTGCCTTTCTGTGGTTTTTGCAACTATGTTCAAAGTAGTTTGCATAGTATATGCAGCTACTTAATTATACCTGGGGCAATGGAGAGTTAAGTGACTTGCCCAGAGTCACAAGGAGATGCAGTGGGAATTGAACTCAGTTCCCCAGGATCAAAATCCTCTGCACTAACCACTAGGCTACTCCTCCACTAGCAACATTCCATGTAGAAGCCTGCCCTTGCAGATCATAAGTACATAAGTACATAAGTAGTGCCATACTGGGAAAGACCAAAGGTCCATCTAGCCCAGCATCCTGTCACCGACAGTGGCCAATCCAGGTCAAGGGCACCTGGCACGCTCCCCAAACGTAAAAACATTCCAGACAAGTTATACCTAAAAATGCGGAATTTTTCCAAGTCCATTTAATAGCGGTCTATGGACTTGTCCTTTAGGAATCTATCTAACCCCTTTTTAAACTCCGTCAAGCTAACCGCCCGTACCACGTTCTCCGGCAACGAATTCCAGAGTCTAATTACACGTTGGGTGAAGAAAAATTTTCTCCGATTCGTTTTAAATTTACCACACTGTAGCTTCAACTCATGCCCTCTAGTCCTAGTATTTTTGGATAGCGTGAACAGTCGCTTCACATCCACCCGATCCATTCCACTCATTATTTTATACACTTCTATCATATCTCCCCTCAGCCGTCTCTTCTCCAAGCTGAAAAGCCCTAGCCTTCTCAGCCTCTCTTCATAGGAAAGTCGTCCCATCCCCACTATCATTTTCGTCGCCCTTCGCTGTACCTTTTCCAATTCTACTATATCTTTTTTGAGATACGGAGACCAGTACTGAACACAATACTCCAGGTGCGGTCGCACCATGGAGCGATACAACGGCATTATAACATCCGCACACCTGGACTCCATACCCTTCCTAATAACACCCAACATTCTATTCGCTTTCCTAGCCGCAGCAGCACACTGAGCAGAAGGTTTCAGCGTATCATCGACGACGACACCCAGATCCCTTTCTTGATCCGTAACTCCTAACGCGGAACCTTGCAAGACGTAGCTATAATTCGGGTTCCTCTTACCCACATGCATCACTTTGCACTTGTCAACATTGAACTTCATCTGCCACTTGCACGCCCATTCTCCCAGTCTCGCAAGGTCCTCCTGTAATTGTTCACATTCCTCCTGCGACTTGACGACCCTGAATAATTTTGTGTCATCGGCGAATTTAATTACCTCACTAGTTATTCCCATCTCTAGGTCATTTATAAATACATTAAAAAGCAACGGACCCAGCACAGACCCCTGCGGGACCCCACTAACTACCCTCCTCCACTGAGAATACTGGCCACGCAATCCTACTCTCTGCTTCCTATCTTTCAACCAGTTCTTAATCCATAATAATACCCTACCTCCGATTCCATGACTCTGCAATTTCTTCAGGAGTCTTTCGTGCGGCACTTTGTCAAACGCCTTCTGAAAATCCAGATATACAATATCAACCGGCTCCCCATTGTCCACATGTTTGCTTACCCCCTCAAAAAAATGCATTAGATTGGTGAGGCAAGACTTCCCTTCACTAAATCCGTGCTGACTTTGTCTCATCAGTCCATGTTTTTGTATATGCTCTGCAATTTTATTCTTAATAATAGCCTCCACCATCTTGCCCGGCACCGACGTCAGACTCACCGGTCTATAATTTCCCGGATCTCCTCTGGAACCCTTCTTAAAAATCGGAGTAACATTGGCTACCCTCCAGTCTTCCGGTACTACACTCGATTTTAGGGACAGATTGCATATTTCTAACAGTAGCTCCGCAAGTTCAATTTTTAGTTCTATTAATACTCTGGGATGAATACCATCAGGTCCCGGTGATTTACTACTCTTCAGCTTGCTGAACTGACCCATTACATCCTCCAAGGTTACAGAGAATTTGTTTAGTTTCTCCGACTCCCCCGCTTCAAATATTCTTTCCGGCACCGGTGTCCCCCCCAAATCCTCCTCGGTGAAGACCGAAGCAAAGAATTCATTTAATTTCTCCGCTACGGCTTTGTCCTCCTTGATCGCCCCTTTAACACCATTTTCGTCCAGCGGCCCAACCGACTCTTTGGCCGGTTTCCTGCTTTTAATGTATCTAAAAAAATTTTTACTATGTATTTTTGCTTCCAACGCTAATTTCTTCTCAAAGTCCTTTTTTGCCCTCCTTATCTCCGCTTTGCATTTGGCTTGGCATTCCTTATGATCTATCCTGTTACTTTCAGTTGGTTCTCTTCTCCACTTTCTGAAGGATTGTTTTTTGGCTCTAATGATTTCCTTTATCTTACTGTTTAGCCACGCCGGCTGACGTTTAGTCTTTTTTCCCTTTTTTCTAATACGTGGAATATATTTGTCCTGAACCTCCAGGATGGTGTTTTTAAACAGCATCCACGCCTGATGCAAGTTTTTTACTCTGCGAGCTGCTCCTTTAGGTCTTTTTTTCACCATTTTTCTCATTTTGTCGTAATCACCTTTTCTATAGTTAAACGCTAGCGTACTTGTTTTCCTAGTTTCACTTCCTTCAATGTCAATATCAAAACCGATCATATTATGATCACTGTTATCAAGCGGCCCTCGTATCGTTACCCCCTGCACTAGATCATGAGCACCACTAAGGACTAAGTCTAGTATTTTTCCTTCTCTTGTCGGCTCCTGAACTAGCTGTTCCATGAAGCTGTCCTTGATTTCATCAAGAAATCTTATGTCCCTTGCGTGTACAGATGTTACATTAACCCAGTCTATATGCGGGTAATTGAAATCCCCCATTATTATTGTGTTGCCTAGTTTGTTTGCGTCCCTGATTTCCTTTAACATTTCCGCATCCGTCTGTTCGTCCTGGCCAGGCGGACGGTAGTACACTCCTATCACTATCCTTTTCCCCTTTGCACATGGAATTTCAATCCACAGTGATTCCAAGGAGTGTTTTGATTCCTGCAGAATTTTCAATCTATTTGATTCAAGGCTCTCGTTAATATACAATGCTACCCCTCCACCAATCCGATTCACCCTATCACTACGATATAATTTGTACCCCGGTATGACAGTGTCCCACTGGTTATCCTCCTTCCACCAGGTCTCAGAGATGCCTATTATATCTAATTTTTCATTTAGTGCAATATATTCCAACTCCCCCATCTTATTTCTTAGGCTCCTGGCATTCGCATATAGACATTTCAAACTATGTTTGTTGTTCCTAAGTACATCATGCTTAGTACTTGACAGTATTAATTGGCAATCTTTTGTCTGATTTTTATTGTTATTTAAAGATACCCGATCTACTACAATCTCTTTTGCAACCTCACTATCAGGATACTCTATCTTCCCTGTTATGGTGATATCTTTGAAAGATACCTTATCCCGAACCACGCAGGCTTCTGTTTCTGTGAGTCTGACGTCCTGCACATGTCACAAAATATAAAATTATATATAAAATGTATATAAACATATGCATGTATTGTTAAAGAACAATGGTAAGATCTTTAACAATACATGTACTTATTTATATACATTATATATATAATTTTCAATATATTTTTAATTTATGTATATGTTGCCAATTGGTTGCTTTTTATTTTGTCACGTTTTTAATCATGTTGTATTTTTGAACAGTATTATATATGTTTTAATTATTTATCTCTTGACTCATAGAGTTTATTACTTGACCCCCGATGTAGGTGCTTACATGCACCGAAACACGAACCGTGTCGGGTTTATTTAACAATCGCTACTATTTATTTTTATCACTCCTCAGTCTCTCTTGCACACCTTTTTTGTAAAGTCCTTGCAAAGGTTTGCACCTTCTTTATATGCTGGCCAAATAGGAGTTTGTCCTGTCTGCCTGTCCTGAATTAGATTGTAAACTCTTTTGAGCAGGGACTGTCTTTTCTTCATGTTCAATTGTGAAGCGCTGCGTACGACTGGTAGCGCTATAGAAATGATTTATAGTAGTAGTAGTAGTAGTGTCGGGTCCCTTCCTTATTTGCATCAATAAAGACTGTTGGACTATATCTCCAGTGGTGATTCGTCTTTGGTCAGACTCTACTTTTGTCTGCTGTAACTCTTTGTCATAGAGGGATCCCCTGCTTGTTTTGCTAATTCATGTTGGAAGTGGTGGAAACGAAAACAGTATCTGATTTCAAGAGAGTTTGGGACAAGTACATAGGATTAAGGGAGCGATAGGGAGAGAAGATAGCATGAATGGGTAGACTGGATAGGCCATATGGTCTTTATCTGCCTACAAATTTACCTCGTATTTATATTTGTAATTTTAGTATTATACCGTTAACAAAACTAAGTTTTATGCCAAGCTGTACCTTCTGTACACTGCATTGGGTGAATTTCTTCTTAAAGGCAGATAATAAAAGCAACATGGACCCCCTACGTGCCTTAAAAAAAAGAAAAATAAGCACTAGGAACTATCCCCAATACGCATGCAAATTCTCATGCAGAAATTGCCATCTGCTCCAAAGAAGGTCTAAATGTGTGCATGTACCTTGTGTGGATATACATGTATTTTATAAAATATGCAGGCACATCATAGGTCTTCCACTTCTCCACCCAAACAGTATCAGTACGTGTGATCTTGGTGTGCATTCGTATATGAGTGTACTCAGTTGTGCGATTTTATAAGAGCCATTTACACTTGCAAAACATTTATTTATTAGGATTTATTTACTGCCTTTTTGAAGGAATTCACTCAAGGCGGTGTACAGTGAGAACAGATCAAACATGAGCAATAGGCAATTACAGTAGTAAAAATATTCGAAAACAATACAAAGTATGGCATGGTATACTACTTACAATGCCTACACACACACTAGTATTCCGTAAAATCACCCCCAAACTGTTCATTTATTTTCTATCCGAACTTCGTCAAGTAAAGTACCCTTCTGTGCAACTCTTGAAAACTCTCAGTGTGTCATTGCTTCATGGTAAATGCTCTGGGTCTGGGATCAAGTGATGAGCCAGCACACTACACCTGCAACAACTCCAAGGCCTGGATTTCTTACCAGATTAAGAATAGTAGTAAGTTGATTGTTGCTTAAGGGACTGAAAATTAAGAATGCACAATATTTGCTCTCTTATCCCTGACTTTGACACAGTGAAATTCAATACGGATATGGTATTCTTTCACCCCAAGAGTAAAATCAGTATATGGACATGTGCTGACCTACTGTATTTAAAGAGTTTTTGATTAGTCAGCAGAGATCAGCAAATTTGTAATTTCTCTATTAACACTGTGCTCATCATTCCTTGTCTAGAATGGGTAAAGACTAAGGGACACTCAAGGAGGTTACATGGAAATACTTTTAAAACAAATAGGAGGCAATATTTGTTTCATTCAATGAATAGTTAAACTCCAGAACTCTGTTTTGGAGGATGTAGTAACAGCGGTTAGTGTATCTGGGTTTAACAAAAAAGGTTTGGACAAGTTCCTGGAGGAAAAGTCCATAATCTGCTATTGAGACAGACATGGGGAAGCAACTGCTTGCCCTGCGATTGGTAGCATGGAATGTTGCCACGATTTGGGTTTCTGCCAGGTACTTGTGTCTTGGCTTGGCCACTGTTAAAAACAGGATGCTGGGCTAGATGGACCATTGGTCTGACCTAGTATGGCTACTCTTATAACCCTGTCTCATATCAGTGATGCACTTACAATGTTTTGCATTAAGCCCCCTAACCTAGCTGGTTTAAAACAAGCAGTATAGTACCACCGCTTTTAAATGCTACACATGCCGGTCGTGAAAAACTGGTGCCTTCAGCAATTCTTGGTTAGCATTCGTTGGTTGATGGGTCTCATTGAACAGGTTCTAGGATAGGGTTTGATATCTGGTTTTAGAAAATTGAAGGAAAAAGAGGAGTGTGTTTTGGCAGCACCTACAGAATCACGGAAAGATTTATTTTTAATGAAATGTATTTTCACCTTCAAAAGAATACAATACACCCACAACTAGGGATATGCATCCATTTGAAATGGCACAGGAAATATCAATGACATAACCCATGTTGTTTCTTGTCATTATGAAATGAAAATGAGCAGAAAAAACCCCACAATTCTTTGAGTTTGAGTGTGCAGTCCCAAAGAGTGTGCACTCTTTGCCCACTATTTAAGAAAGAGATCTAATTTTCGCTCATGCTAACACTATGAGTGTTTTATTTATTTATTTTAAAAAATGTCTATACTAGGAGGTGTACAAGAAAACATTCACATTATGCATATCACAAAACATAAAACAAAACAAACTATAATAACAATTCAATCTTCAAATTAAAAAAATGTTGTTACAAACAATTTTGTATTCAACAACCTTCTAAACTGTGTTACACTGCTGACCAGGCAATGCATTCCACAGTGTTATCTCCGCAGGAACAAAGGCCGTAGCTCTTGTTTCTACATACTGGAGCTGAGTTACTATGGGGCTCATTTTCAAAGCACTCAGGGCCTTGTTTACTAAGGTGTGTTAGTGTTTTTAGCGCGCCTACACTTAGTGTGCACGCTAACCATATAGGCACCTATAGGGATATTGTAGGCACGTACATGGTTAAAGCGGGTACATGGTTAATGCGCGTTAAAAACGTTAACACATCTATAATGTTTGAGGCACTTTCCAGTATGCTTACAATCAAATGTGCCACAGTAAATAACAGTGTTAGGCTCCAAGATAATGTGAATAAATGCCATCCAATCAATGTTTTATTTTACTGTATATATCTGAGCAGTCTGTCACTGATTTCAGTACTTTTGATTGGAAAGTACTTTTCTAATCCTTCCAAATGACCATCATGAAACAAGAGGTGGACAGGCTCAATGTGCGTCATGGTTATCACTGGATCCTATCTTCTGGAAAATCCATCAGATTGATAATGGTCATGGAAGAGCTGCCGACCAAAGAAAGTACATCATGAATTCATAACAGTCTCTCCAAACTTGATCTCCACGTATTTATTCTATGACATATAAAGCCAAGATGTGTTTGACCACATTCAATGTGACATGATTGTGCTTGTGAGTTTTTGAAATGTCCTTGTTACTCAGTAGCTTATGTAGCCTCTTGATCTTTCCTTAGGGGAGATCTGAATATATAAGCTTATTAGCTGCCCATTGACAGTTGTTTGCGCTATCTACTGCTTACAATTTGTTTATGGAATTATCTGCCTTCTATTTTCCAGGGACCTACACGTTGAAATGTTCAGTTTGTGGCAATAAGAATATTTAAGTATAGATGGCCAGAATAGATCTTTCAGTGCAATCCATAATCTTTGCTTTAAATGAAAATAAGTAAAAGAAATCACAAGCCCACAGGCTCTTGGATGGCAGGTCCTAGGCTGCTAATCTTGAACATTGAGCCTGTATGCCAGCCTCAGATGTCATACTCAGGTCCATCACAGCAGTATGCAGGTCTCTGGAGCAGTTTTAGTGGGTGCAGTGCACTTCAGGCCCATCCGCCCTACCTGTTACACTTGTGGTGGTAAATGTGAGCCCTTCAAAACCCACCCGAAACCCACTGTACTTGGACCTAAAAAAAGGGTCCAAATAAAACGGATCAAATTCTCCTGACGGCCGGCCTTCTTTTTTCCATTATCGGGTGAAGCCGGCCATCTCAACGCACGCCCCCGTCCCGCCTTCGCTACCATGCTGACACGCCCCCTTTCAACTTTTGCCGGCCCCGCGACAGAACGCAGTTGAAGCCGCCCAAAATCGTCTTTCGATTATGCCGATTTGGGCGGATTCAGGAGATCACCGCCCATCTCCCGATTTGTGTCAGAAGATGGGCGGCGATCACTCTTGAAAATAAGCCTGATTGTGTTATTTTCAGAGGAGCAAGTAAAGACAGTGAAGATAGAAATAGAATTTCGGCCATTTTAGATCTGTGCTATCAATAGAAATCAAACAAAATAAAACATGGAAAAGAAAATAAGATGATACCTTTTTTATTGGACATAACTTAATACATTTCTTGATTAGCTTTCGAAGGTTGCCCTTCTTCCTCAGATCGGAAATAAGCAAATGTGCTAGCTGACAGTGTATATAAGTGAAAACATTCAAGCATTACTATGACAGTAAAATAGATACTATTGGAGATTCTACATGGAATGTTGCTACTATTGGAGATTCTACATGGAATGTTGCTATTCCACTAGCAACATTTCATGTAGAAGGCTGCGCAGGCTTCTGTTTCTGTGAGTCTGACGTCCTGCACGTACGTGCAGGACGTCAGACTCACAGAAGCAGAAGCCTGCGCGGCCACATTGGTGATCTGCAAGGGCCGACTTCTACATGGAATGTTGCTAGTGGAATAGCAACATTCCATGTAGAATCTATAGAAATCAAACAAAATAAAACATGGAAAAGAAAATAAGATGATACCTTTTTTATTGGACATAACTTAATACATTTCTTGATTAGCTTTCAAAGGTTGCCCTTCTTCGTCAGATCGGAAATAAGCAAATGTGATGTATGTGATATACTATCTGCTACCACATTTGCTTATTTCCGATCTGACGAAGAAGGGCAACCTTCGAAAGCTAATCAAGAAATGTATTAAGTTATGTCCAATAAAAAAGGTATCATCTTATTTTCTTTTCCATGTTTTATTTTGTTTGATTTCTATTGATAACCTTTAAGAGTGGACTAACACGGCTACCACACCTCACTTCTTAAGATCTGTGCTAAAAACTGTCTGGAGCACGTGGGAAACTCACACGCTAAACCTACTGCCGGCGCAGATTAGTACAAGGACCCCAAAATCAAATAAAATGAACATTCTCTGAATTTTCTGACTACCTATCCCTATAAATCATTCATTTTAGATAATATTATAATGAGAATAAATTCTTCTTACTAAGACGTTTAAAAATTATCCAACTATAGCAGATCCCACAATCACAGTAATCTGTACTACTTTAAGTTTATCTATTCTGACCATTGGTCAAATAGCCAAAGTTTAATTAGTTTTCTAAATTTAAGATGATTGTCTTCCAACCCTAATTCTTCAGACACTGTGTTCCATAACTGAGGAACCATCCCTCTCAAGGCCTTATTTCTAATAGTAATCAGATTTCATTCTCTGGAAGAAGGAACCTGCATTAAAACATTGTTTGCAGAGCATAATGCCTGTATTGGAAATGTGGAGGGGCCTAATCGAAAGGGACGCCCAAGTTTTCCTGAGGACGTCCTCACAGGACGTCCCCAGACAGGGGCGGGGAAACCCGTATTAGCAAAACAAGATGGACGCCCAGCTTTCGTTTCGATAATACGGTCGGGTACGCCCAAATCATGAAATTTAGGTCGACCTTAGAGATGGTCGTCCTTAGAGATGGTCGTCCCTGATTTTCGGCGATAATGGAAACCGAGGACGACCATCTCAGAAACGACCAAATCCAAGCCATTTGGTCGTGGGAGGAGCCAGCATTCGTAGTGCACTGGTCCCCCTCATGCCAGGACACCAACCAGGCACCCTAGGGGGCACTGCAGTGGACTTCATAAATTGATCCCAGGTGCATAGCTCCCTTACTGTGTGTGCTGAGCTCCCCCAAAACCCACTACCCACAAATGTACACTACCATAGCCCTTTTGGGTGAAGGGGGGCACCTAGATGTGGGTACAGTGGGTTTATGGTGGGTTTTGGACTGCTCACATTTACCACCACAAGTGTAACAGGTAGGGGGGATGGGCCTGTGTCCGCCTGTCTAAAGTGCACTGCACCCACTAAAACTGCTTCAGGGACCTGCATACTGCTGCGATGGTCCTGAGTATGACATTTGAGGCTGGCATAGAGGCTGGCAAAAATATTTTTTAAGAATTTTTTTGAGGGTGGGAGGGGGTTAGTGACCACTGGGGGAGTAAGGGGAGGTCATCCCCAATTCCCTCCGGTGGTCATCTGGTCATTTAGGGAACATTTTTTTGACTTGGTTGTAAAAAAAAAAGAACCAGGTAAAGTTGTCCAAATATTTGTCAGGGACACCCTTCTTTTTTCCATTATCAGTCAAGGATGCCCATGTGTTAGGCACACCCTAGTCCTGTCTTCGCTACGCCTCCGACATGCCCCTGTGAATGTTGGTCATCCCCGCGACAGAAAACAGTTGAGGACGCCCAAAATCAGCTTTCAATTATGCCGATTTGGGCGACCCTGTGAGAAGGACGCCCATCTTGTGATTTGTGTCGAAAGATGGGTGTCCTTCTCTTTAGAAAATAAGTCTGATACTCTTCCACCAATTTACTTAGAGGTTCTTTTACTAAGGTGCGCTGAAAAATGGCCTGTGGTAGTGTAAGTGCGGATTTTGGGTGCGTGCAGAATCATTTTTCAGCACACCCTTTTAAAAAAATTTTTGCCGAAAATGGACGTGAAGCAAAATTAAAATTTGCCACGTGTCCATTTTGGGTCTGAGACCTTACCGCCAGCCATTGACCTAGCGGTAAAGTCTCATGCGGTAACCGGGCGGTAATGACTTAGGTACACCAAATGCCACTTGGCACACATGCGATACGCGCGGCAGAAAATAAAAAATATTTTTCGGCCAAGCGTATCGGATGCGGGGCAAAAATGAAATTACCACAACAGCCACGCGGTAGCCATGTGGTAACTCCATTTTGGCTCAAGTTGGGCACGTGTAGACTCTTACGCAGCTTTGTAAAAGGGCCCCTTAAATATCGAGGGCCAACTTCCCAGACAATTTTATGAGTAACTAGTAAAAAAGGCACGTTTCTCGAAGAAATGAAACGGGCACTAGTAAGGTTTTCCTTGGAGTGTGTATGTTTGAGATAGTGTGCATGAGAGTGACTGTGAGAGAGAGAGAGAGTGAATGTGTGAGTGAGTGTGTGTGACAGAGAGGGTGTGAGACTGGGTGTGACTGTGTCTGTGAGAGTGTGTGTGTGTGAGAATGAGAGTGTGTGCCAGGATCCCCCCTCTGTCAGAGTGCCAGGGTCGTCCCCTTCCCTCCGAGTGCCAGGGTTGCCCCCCCTCCCTCTGAGTTCCAGGGTTGTCCTCCCCCCTCTCTCCCTCTGTGTTCCATGGTCATCCCTTCCCTCCCTCTGAGTTCCAGGGTCCCCTTCCCTTCCAGTTCCACAGTCGTCATCCCTCCCTTCCAGTTCCACATCCCCTCCGTACAAATTTTAAAATTCAGACAGGTCTCTGCCGAGGTGCTGGGGGGGAGGTGCTAATCGCTGTCAACCTAACGACACACTGCTTCTCCCATCCACCAGCTGACAGGCAATGGCGGTGGGCTTACGCAGCCACGGGCACTCACCCGAATAAACTTCGCCTCCTGGTGTTGTGTCTGTCCGTCATGCGTGCGACGTGACGTTGGCGTACCCCTGCACTCTCACTGCTCCGCCCTTGACGTCATCACGTTTTGACGCGAGGGCGGGGCAGAGAGAGATGGTGAGTCAGATGGTTACACTCTTACGAGCTTACGAACCCTTCACTGAAGCCACGGAGTCAGCTTCAGAACGTGGAGGGTGCTTTTTATTATAGTAGATACTAAAACTCTTAAATTTCACATAAAATGATACTGGCATCCAAAGTAGGTCTTTTAATAATGGGGACATTGTATCCCACCTCTGAGCCTTTTAAATCAATGTTGCCATAGTATAATGTATCACTTGTGATCTGCATACTGTGTGAGCAATTATTTAGGTCAAACCAAGGAATAATGCAATCAATATCAAAAGCAAAAACCTTTCCTTACTCTGCAAAAGTAAAAACAAGAATATGATCATTTTGAAGACGAGAAAAGGACCTCAGATATACCCTCCTCAAACGAAAAATGCTTCCTGTTCTCATATTAAACTTCAATAAATATGGCAATATTTTTTCTTACATTTGTACCCCATGCTTTCCCACTCATGGCAGGCTCAATGCAGCTTACATGGGGCAATGGAGGGTTTAAGTGACTTGCCCAGAGTCACAAGGAGCTGCCTGTGCCTGAAGTGGGAATCGAACTCAGTTCCTCAGGACCAAAGTCCACCACCCTAACCACTAGGCCACTCCTCCACTGTTGCTACTATTTAATTTAATTACATGTTAATTCATTGCCGGAAAATGTGGTGAAGGCGGTTAGCTTAGCAGAGTTTAAAAAGGGGTTGGACGGTTTCCTAAAGGACAAGTCCATAAACCGCTACTAAACGGACTTGGAAAAATCCAAAATCCCAGGAATAACATGTATAGAATGTTTGTACGTTTGGGAAGCTTGCCAGGTGCCCTTGGCCTGGATTGGCCGCTGTCGTGGACAAGATGCTGGGCTCGATGGACCCTTGGTCTTTTCCCAGTATGGCATTACTTATGTACTTATGTACTTATCCTCTTTTCATATTAACAGCCCAGCACTTGAATATCATTTCCATAACTCCTAAAAGTGAGCGGATAACAACAGAGAGCCTTAGCAGCAACTCGTTTCACACAAGAATATATCATGTGACTTGCCTGCATTGTCATCGGCTCCTGTTACTCAATAATGCTTTTTTTTATGACTTTTTCATTTTTTTACAAAACACTTTTAAATATCTTATATAAATTCTAAGACCCCAAGCTAAAATGCTAGTGCAGTTTTGTAAAAGGACCCCTAGATCTGTACTAAAAGCTAGTTTTAAAAAGTGTGCCTGTCATATGATGCGCAGATCGTTATAGAATACAATCTGTGCGTAAATCCTAATTAAGACCAATTAACGCCAATCATTGGTTGTTTGCAAGCCAATTATTGGTACTGATTGGCTTGTTAAGCAATTAAGTTGCGTGTGCAAATCGGCTAAACATGCTGATTTGGGCATGCAACTTTAGCTGCAGCTATAGAATCTGAGGCTTAGTGAGGTTATTTCTGGTATCTAAATTTGTGCACCATGCACTGAATCTGAACCATTGTGGAACGCTATAAACCACTGAGGAGTGGCCTAGTGGTTAGAGCACCAGTCTTGCAATCCAGAGGTGGCTGGTTCAAATCCTGCTGCTGCTCCTTGTGATCTTGGGCAAGTCATTTAACCCTCCATTGCCTCAGGTACAAACTCCATCCCTGGCCACCTTCAAATCCAGGCTAAAGGCCTACCTGTTTGATGCTGCTTTTAATTCCTAACCTGTCTCCTGCTCCTAACCTTTATCTTGTCTTTCTCTCTTCAATAGTCCCTTTTCCCTATGTGTCCTATCTGTCTGTCCTACCCTTATCCCTTATTTGTCCTGTCTGTCTGTCCTGATTTAGATTGTAAGCTCTTTTGAGCATGGACTGTCTTTTCTTCATGTTCAACTGTGAAGCGCTGCGTACGACTGGTAGCACTATAGAAATGATTTGTAGTAGTAGTAGGTACAAACTTAGATTGTGAGCCCTCCTGAGACAGAGAAATATCCACCGTACCTGAATGTAACTCACCTTGAGCTACTACTGAAAAAGGTGTGAGCAAAATCTAAATACATAAATAAATAAACAATGTAGCTTCATCTACACAGAAGACGGGCAATAGTCAACTTAGGGGTCCTTTTACTAAGGTGCACTGAAAATGGCCCGCGGTAGTGTAGGCATGGGTTTTTGGCGCACGCAGATCCATTTTTCAGTGCGCCTGTAAAAAAATGCCTTTTTAAAATTTTTGCCGAAAACGGACATGCGGCGAAATTAAGATTGGCACGCGTCCATTTTGGGGTCTGAGACCTTACTGCCAATCATTGACATAGCAGTAAGGTCTCATGCTTTAACCTGGCGGTAATGACCTACGCACGCAGAATGCCACTTGACGCACATCCGCTACGTGCGTCAGAAAATAAAAATTATTTTTCGGACACACGTAGCAGAGGTGCGTCGAAAATGAAATTACTGCAAGGGCCACGTGGTAGCCGGGCGGTAACTCTAAATTGGCACACGTTGGGTGTGCGTAGGGGCCTACGCGGCTTAGCAAAAGGGCCCTTTAGGTAAAACACGTTTTACTCATAGAAACAGCTTTGAAAATTGCTTTGTGAAATCAAGATTAACAGCTATTTCATGTGAACACTGTCTCCACATATATTCTTTGGATGTAAAGATTGATAGGACCTGTCATTATACAGCTTCTGTTTATGAGTGAAAAATTCACAGGTCTATTCAGCCAGACCTAAGTAATTCAGCTTACAGTGCAAGAGCTTCCGTGTACCTTCCAGGAATCAGACTTTCAGCTCTTCTGCCAGCATTTTAATGCTGTTTTCTAATTCTCCATGCTCAGGAGGCAGACAAAATGGATGATTTCCTGAGCTTGCTAACAACACCACCTTGTTCCCATTCCGCAGTACCTACTGCAAAGAAAACCATAGTTAAGGAAAACAGCAGAGATTTCACATGCTATAATTGCCATTCTCTGAGATTTGAGAAGGATGGCTTATCGCAGGCCAACCACGGACAAAGCAGAAATAAATGTATTAACACTCTTGAACTGCGGAGGCAAGAATCATCGTTATTAGCACTAGTGAATGGAAGAGTCTTGGCGTTGCATAGTTTTATGACCTCAGTAAGGGCTCATTTGCATCACGTATGGAAATGGAGTCAATTATATCCTTTGCACTGTCTACCACCTAAACTAATGATTTCCAGCTTTAGGCTTCAATGGCTAATTGGGCAATTGCACATTTGTGAGTAGAGAGATCCTCAAAATGTTTCATGTTTTCCTCCTGCAGGATCTGTTTCACTGGCGCACGACATTGGAAACTTTTCAACTATCTTCCCTCTACCTGCTCAAAAGAGTGTTATCATGTTCCGGTACAACAAGATAACTTAATAGAAATAGTGGACATAACGGACTTTCTGGAACATTCTAAAGAGGAAATTGAAACTAGAGCAACCTTAATTGTTACATTTGTATGTCTTCAAGATAAAGAAGCTTTATTAAGACTTTATTTTAAGAATATTCATCCTGAATTTAAAGGAAGCAAAGGTTTCAGTATTTCCTGATATTTCTAGATGGACACAACAGAGGAGGAAGAAGTTTCTGGATATGAAACAAGAATCTATTGGGATAATCTATTGGGAGTGGAGGAGTGGCCTAGTGGTTAGGGTGGTGGACTTTGGTCCTGGGGAACTGAGTTCAATTCCCATTTCAGGCACAGGCAGCTCCTTGTGACTCTGGGCAAGTCACTTAACCCTCCATTGCCCCAGGTACAAATAAGTACCTGTATACAATATGTAAGCTGCATTGAGCCTGCCATGAGTGGGAAAGAGCGGGGTACAAATGTAACAAAAAATAAATGCTCATTTTCAATTGAGATTTCCTTGCAAATGCTTAGTACTTTTTAAAGATAAGAGATATGTTTTCTTTGAACCAGAACAGTTGCGAAACTTTCTAAATATGCAACGTAATAAGGAGGAGAACCAGATGTGAAGATGTGAATCAATTGATAGGGGTAACCTCCTGCTCAATTTCCTTTGGCAGAACTAAGAATATTAGACCAACTTCCTTTGCTATATTATTGGATTTTCTCTCTCAATTGTGGACTGTTAAAACCAATAATTTATTTTTATATTAATACAATGTTTCTTCTTGAAGAATGCTATTGAAGTATTGGTATATCCGATCAAAGATTGTATCTTTGTGTTAAATGAAAATCAATAAAGAAATTAGACACAAAAGAGTGCTATCAACCGTGCATCAGATTTATCAAAGGTTGCTCCCATTGACAGCAACTGGGAAGGAACTGCTGATAAATATGACCCCTCCTCCCCCCCCTCCCCCCGAGTTATTTTTCAAAGTGATGGGTTGAATTATTTTTCTCAAGCTGATCATTATTTAATTTGCTCTGGGTTTATCAATGACAAATTGTTTACTGGTGCTACCACTGTGCTGTAAGCACGGCAGTGAGGATTTACAGGAGGGGGAGGGGGGGCTGTAACACTTTCTGTCATCTTAGTGCAGCCATATCTAAAGGAAGGACAATATTAATGACAATATGTCCTTAGTTAAAAATGCAGTATGGTAAATACAATATAATATATTGGATATAGTTTATAGCTACAGATAAATTGTTCCAGTGATTGGTAGATTTGTGCCCATTTTTCACACACAAATCCATAGAAGTTTTGTTTTCAAAATATTAATTTCCTGTTTCTGTAAAGGCATTTTTTGCTAAATCTTAGGGGCCCTTTCACTAAGCTGCATTAGGTGCTAATACAAACCTAACGCAGCAGAAAATGGACTACTAAAGGTTACTTACTACTTCATGTGCCCAACTGCAAAAACGTGCTATACAAGTCCCCCTACAAGGTGGGATTTAACTACCTGGTCTCAAGATGGTGGAACTCAATTCCCATAGTCATAAGAAGCATCACGAACTACCTCCAGTTCGGAAAAGACCTAAAGACCTACCTCTTCAGGAAATTCTATGATTAAAATATGCACAAATCATTCTGGAACAACAATACACAACATAACCTGTAACTAACGCATCTTTTCATTGAAGTAAAGAACTAAGACATACCTTCTCAAGAAACCCAATGACCATTCCATATGCACTAATAGTTATTTTGCCAACCACTGTAAAAGATAGCATCATATAACCTTGTAAATGTAAATGAATCAACTTAATCTCTAACAACTGTTAAGTATAAGCCACAATGAACCAAAACTCGTTTTTGGATAATTGTGGGATACAAATATGATTAAATAAACTACCGCGTCCTGCAGTAGTTTTTGAATTTGCATGCACTCTCCGTGCTTGGGAAGGCGTGCAAGAGGCAGTGAGTGGGCATCCCTGCGCTAGCCAATAAGCGCAGCTACATTTCCGCATGCTAACTGGTTGGCACATGGATAAAGCAGGAGACTTTACTGCCTGCACAATAGGTGACGTAAGTGCTCCCGTGGGAAATGTTAAAAATGGCCCCACACTAAGCTGCCCACAGATGACTGGGTTGATGAGTCCTTTGATTAGCGCCGGCGAAGGAGCGTCGATGCTCTTGGACCTGGAAACAACTTCATCGCCGTAGGTAATTTTATGGACCAGGGTGCAGATTTTGAAAGCAATACGTTCTTTGATTGGGAGCCAGTGCAGTTTTTCTCGGAGGGGTTTGGTGCTATCGAATCGCGTTTTTCCAAATATAAGCCTGGCTTGTATTTATTCACTTATTGTTTGTTTGTAAGTCACATTGAACTTGAGTCTATTTTGGGCTAATGTGGGCTATAAATGTCACGAATAATAAATTAGTGTGTGATACCTGCAAAAAATTAACACGAGAGCACTCATCACCTCTTATTTAGGAGACGCTCAATACTCTCATGTTATCTAGTTTAAAGCGCTAGCTGGATAATGCAGGAATGCCCACTCTCTAGCCATGACACACCCCTTCCTAAAAATATATTTTTTAAAACAGGCAATTCTCAGGCTAATAGGAAAAATACTGCAAAGTAAAAGTGTTTTCCAGTAGCTTATTGTTGACGTGTGCTAACCAAACGTTAAGGGTATAACACCTTTTAGTTAAAGAGCCCCTATAAAAATAATCGTAGCCCTGTCCAGCTTTCTGTTATCACTCTCCTTGTCAGTTCAGAGAATGCCTGAAAGTCTCTTTGCCATTCTTTATAATTAGACCCCCAAATGCCTCCATCCTCGTGCTCCTCCTCAGGAAGAAGATTGAGGGTGTTGTTTGAGGAGAAAATCATACAAAATATGTAATATTCTGAGCACTTTGCCAACTTAGGGACCCTTTTACTAAGCCATGAGCTTAGCACACCTTAATTCAGGACTTCCCCATGCGCTAAGCCCATTTTACTGAGGGCCTGATGCTCAAAGCAAACCGGGCTTGCAACGTTTCATTTAGACTGGTTTTAGCCAGTCTAAATGAAAAATTTTTTTGCTGCATGGACGTCCCTTTCGATTATGCCCCCCAATGTCTTTCTGTGGATTAGGAATTGGATATTGGACAGAAAACGGAGTGCAGAGTTAAATGGACATTTTTCTCAGTGGAGGAGGGTGAACAGTGGAGTGCGGCAGGGATCTGTACTGGGACTGGTGCTATTCAGCATTTTTATAAATGATCTGGAAAATGGAATGATGAGTGAGGTGATTAAGGGCCCCTGTTTACTAAGCTGCACCATAGGTGTGCTAACGTTTTAGAATGCGCTAATGATAGGGACACCCATTATATTCCTATCCAGATAGTTCTAGGACAGTGCAAGGGTAAGTCAATGGCATTCCATTTAATTATCCGGATAATGGACCGAACATCACTGCACTCTAGTCAGTGGCGTATAGCCCATTCTACACGTTTATTCAGTATCGCTCACTATCTGGGTAGTGATGCTGAATATCCATGAATGATTGAAACACCGCAGCTAGTGTTTAAAACAAATGCCGCCCATGGAATTTAAAAACAGGTCGTCTATGTTTAAGTAGCCCACACAAAATACAAGTATAACTTGAAATGTCTAACCTGAATATTTCATGTTTGCTTTTTTTTTAAAGATGTATTAACCAGCTTTATGAAGAGATTCATCCAATACATTTTGTAGCAGGTGTTATGTTATTATATTCAGTGGTGCAGTTTAAATGGATAGTGTCGCTGAATGTAAGTAAAATTTGAAACCGTCTAAGTGAGACATTTCAAATTATGTGTACATTACTCAGCTGAATATTGACCTGCTGAAATTTGCAATGCTCTTCTTTTATTTGCTAGGCTGTGTATGTTTGAGACACTGTAATGAAGAAGGGTATTTTGTTATTTCCTACCAATTTTTACTTCAATAAACTTTATTGATTGGAACAGCTGTGTGTGCAGAACATTATTTGAGTGAGTGTGAAATCTGATCGTTTTGTAATTAAGAACAAGTTGTGTCTCCTCCAACCCCTCCCCCTCAAAGAACTACTAAGATTTTGCCAAATTTGCCAGATTTCTGCAATGTCCGAAGCTGCGCCCTTCTTCATTAGGGAAGATCCTAAAAAGGGTTATGTTAACCAATACTTTGCCTAAGTTTGATACAAAGGGGCCCATTTACTAAGCCGTGTAAGCATCTACGTGCGCCCAAGATGAGCCAAAATGGAGTTACCGCCAGACTACTGCGTGGCTCTTGTGGTAATTTCATTTTTGGCGCACGTCCAATAGGTGTGTCTGAAAAATATTTTTTATTTTTGGGTGCACGTAATGGATGTGCGCCAAGCAGCATTTGGCTCACGTACGTCATTACAGCGTGAGTCTTTACCGCCAGGTCAATAGCTGGCGGTAAGGTCTCAGACCCAAATGGATGCGCGCCAATTGTCATTTTGCAGCACGTCTGCAAAAAAAAGGCCTTTTTACAGGCATGCTAAAAAATTGGATCAGGTCATGCCCAAAACCTGCGCCTACACTACCGCAAGCCATTTTTCAGCACACCTTAGTAAAAGGAACCCAAAGAGAGGCATAGCCCCCTCCCTGCCCATCTTCAAATCCTTGCTCAAAGCCCACCTCTTCAATGTCGCCTTCGGCACCTAACCATTATACCTCCATTCAGGAAATCTAGTCTGCTCCAATTTGATTGACTGCACTTTTTGTCCTTTAGATTCTAAGCTCCTTTGAGCAGGGACTGTCCTTCTTTGTTAAATTGTACAGCGCTGCGTAACCCGGGCAGTGCTTTAGAAATGTTAAGTAGTAGTAGTAGTAGTAGTATTGATGTCTGTTGGTGTTATGGTTTCTCCCCTTGTGGCCATTTTCTTGAGCTTGCCTGCCAGTAAACAACACAACTTGGCTAGGCAGTGCTGCAACAAGACAAAAACAGCGTGGTTCTCTCCCGGATGCCGCAGAAATGCCTGCAGACTTCAAACAGGTCATTCTGCCCACCAATGATATTATTTGGCCATAAGGATGGCCTTGAAAACTGCTGGAGCCAGAGGAAAACCCCTCAGAGCTAGGGGAAAAAAACCAGGACCCCAGGTAAGTTTCTTAAACTTAACCCACAGGTTACATGAAACAGGGCCATAACGAACTAGAGTATGTGGCCAGTGTAGAGGCAAGGGAAATGGGGGTGCCAAATTGTGCCCTATCTATTGGCCATGACACAGTGGGTGGGATGGGAGCACTTGGGGCCGATGGCATAGCCACAGGGTCATTAGGGGCCTGGGCCCCCTCACTTTGGGCTCAGGTCCCCTTTAAAATTGTGGCATCGGATGCATAGCTGGTGGGGACCCCGGCCAGCAAAGGTACCTGACGGCAGTGGGGGGAAGGGGGGCCAAAAGGGTTGGTGCCGGGAGTGTCAAAGGTGGTGGCGGGTCAAAAATGTGGGGGGGGGGGGGGGTCAAAAATGGCGAGGGGTGGGGCTAAAATGTGCCCACTCACCTCGGGCTCTGGACCCCCCTCCCACCGGTCTGGCTACGCCCCTGCCTCGAGCCATCACCTGTTAGAACTGTGATCCCTTTAGTTACCAGGGACTGAACTGCCTCACATCTCTGGAGAATTGCAGAAGCATAATGGAAAAGGACAGCCTCAGAGCTGATCATCTCCTACCTCAGTGACAGAAAGATTGTCAGTGCTTGCACATTACACTAAATATTCTGTGAACTTGTGCTTGGTGTGTGAGTGTCAAAATGAATAATGATCAGAGCAATGAAAGAAATCAAGGCTGGGCTAAATTATTCAAGTGGGATTGAATGGCTTGAATTGAAACTCCCACCCCCACATGCCACAGAAATCTAGCCTTCATTAATTAACACTGGAATTTGCATTCAAAAATTAATAACAGAAACTAGTTTGTTCCAACATATTTTGCTGAAATTAGAGGGTGTACTTAACTTTTCAGGCACTCTACCACATGCTAAGTGTAAGGCACTGTCTCTACCCAGTCCCTGGCCATTCTCCATCCTTTTCTGCATTGGCCAGCTAATATGGAAATTAGCACGTGCTAAATGTCAAACCACTGCAAAACGTGTTGGTGGGGGGAATGTGCTAATCAGTGGCATGGCCATGGGAGGCCTGGGCCCCCCCTCCAAAAATAAATTTGGGTTTGGGCCCACTAAGTCTGCTGGTTTGGCTGGTGGGGGTCCCCAAACCCCACCAGCAGAAGCTTTCCTGTGGTGATATTTGCCGCCACGCTGCCTGCCCTGCGTCCCCCTCCCTCATGCACATGCTTGGTTTTAATGAAATTGAACACGCGTGATCCTCATGCCTGCTGAACTTCACTAAAACTGAGCATGCATGCCAGGACAGGAAAGAAGGGCAGGTAGCGTGGCGCCGATATTCGCCACAGAAAGGCTTCTACTGGTGGGGCTTGGCGATCCCCACCAGCCCAGATTTGTGGAGTTGCAGTGGGGGCAGAGAGGCAGGGCAAAATGAGCCCCGCTACTTTGGGCTCAGGCCCCCCCCCCTGAAATCAAGGTCTGGCTATGCTTCTGGTGCTAATTCCCACATTATTAACCCCAGAATTCTGTAAAGGTTGCCCAAAGTTATGTGCACAAGTTTGCATTCAGTTATCAGACAACAAGAATAAACTAATTAGCTGAATTAGTGCTAACTACCAATAAATGACCATAAGAAGCACTAACTGCCAGTCATTAGTAGTTACATGTGTATCTACTAATCTATTACCAGCGCATCCAATTTGTATAGTGTGCAAGTCTAAAGGGGTGTGGTCAAAGGAGGGGCATGGGTGAACCAAGGGAGTACCCAGCATTAGACACAATGTTATAGAATATTTGCATTTCCGCACCTAACAGCAGTAAAGTGCAATGATTTACACCGCGAAAATACAGACTTAAGCTAGTATTCCATAATGGCAGTTCGGCATCAAAAATTTGTGCTTAGCATGTACCATCTGGCGCCTAACTTTGGGTGACCTTTACTGAATTTCCCCTCGAGTAAAGTGGTGTGGTAGCCGCGTTAGTCCACTTTGAAAGGTAATAAATAGAAATAAAAACACAGAAAAGATGATACCTTTTTTATTGGACACACTTAATACAGTTTTTGATTAGCTTTCGAAGGCAACTTTAAGATCAGAAATGAGCAAAACATGCAGTATAAGGGGTCTCCTTCACATGCTCATCTTCTTTTTTTGAGTTCAAACATTTTGTTGAAGTTTATTACAGAATAGTAACAACAACAGATAGGCTTCAGATGAAGCACTAAAGTACGACGATAGTGGACATCGTGAAAAGTTCTTAATACATAAAGAGTAAGCAACGTCTACTAAATGGGGGTGGTGGATGATGTTATGCATTCACAGTATTAACTGATATTGAAACAATCATAATATACAATGAGTAAATAGAATGTAATTAGCAGGGTAGCATACTATATTCAAGTAACGGTTCCCATATCTGCTCAAACTTATGTTCAGCATTTTGTTTTTCAGCTGAAATACATTCATATTTTGCAGTTAAGCATACTGTACTCCACCAGGTATTATGAGACAGAGAAGTATTGTCTTTCCATGTGGATAATATCATTCGTAGAGTAGACAGTTATATTCGCAGCAGCCTAGAGGTATTGACATCCAAGACAGAATGTAGTCCAAAATGACCCATCATAATAATACAGGGAGTCTTTTACTAAAGTTTAGCTCGAGTTATCTGCAGCAGGTCTCATTTTATTCGTATGGGCCCTGCCTCAGATAACTCGAGCTAATCTTTAGTAAAAGACCTCCACAATATGTTAAGGGTTCAGTAATATGTAGTATCGTATCGTGCCAACTGACTTCCAGACTGAGGACCAATAATCTTCCAAAAGGGGGCAATAGTATAATTGGTGGGATAAGGACCATTTACAGGACCAACATTTATCAGAATCACCAGATTTGAATTTAGATAAAGCATAAGGGATCCATGTTGCTCTATTCATTAAAAAGTACAGGGATTGAATAGAAGTGGCTGAACGATTAGATTTAAATAGAAACAGCCAAAACATTTCCCATTGTTTATTAGTTAGCTGAATAGATAAATCAGATTCCCACACACTAACAAAACCCTTTGAGCTAGGATATTCTGCACTTTGCAGACATTTGCACCATTTGGAAGTAGCACCTTTAGCTGTAAAAATAGTCGCAAATAAATTGAAAATATTAGGCTCAGTTTGTGAAAGTAGTAAAACATTGGGAGACATGGTTAAGCAATGAATTAACTGCAGCTACCTGAAATGTTGTGATGGAGGGAGGCCATAATTATGCTGTAAATCGACAAAAGGAATCTAGGTAGTCTTAATCTTTAATTGATGCAGGTACCAAATACCAGCTTTTTGCTAGATTTTCCAGTTGAGTGGTGCACCTTTTATCCAGATACATGGGTTAATCCATATCGGCGCTTGAATGGTTTGAAGCCATTTAGTTTCCAGATGAAGTTCAATTTCCATCAAAGCCATTTTAGCACTAGTTGTAATCACATCATAAGTACATAAGTACATAAGTACATACAGTAAGTACATAAGTAATGCCATACTGGGAAAAGACCAAAGGTCCATCGAGCCCAGCATCCTGTCCACGACAGCGGCCAATCCAGGCCAAGGGCACCTGGCAAGCTTCCCAAACGTGCATGATCTGAAATTGAAATTGAGGAAATATCTGCAGAATTAACAAATTGTAATACATAGTAACATAGTAGATGACGGCAGAAAAAGACCTGCATGGTCCATCCAGTCTGCCCAACAAGACAACTCATGTGTGCTACTTTTGTGTATACCCTACTTTGATTTGTACCTGTGCTCTTCAGGGCACAGACCGTATAAGTCTGCCCAGCACTAGCCACGCCTCCCAACCACCGGCTCTGGCATAGACCGTATAAGTCTGCCCAGCGCTATCCCCGCCTCCCACCACCGGCTCTGGCACAGACCGTATCAGTCTGCCCAGCGCTATCCCTGCCTCCCAACCTCCAGTCCTGCCTCCCACCACTGGCTCTGGCACAGACCGTATAAGTCTGCCCCGCACTATCCCCGCCTCTCAACCTCCAGCCCCGCCTCCCACTACCGGCTCTGCTATCTAATCTCGGTTAAGCTCCTGAGGATCCTTTCCTTCTGAACAGGATTCCTTTATGTTTATCCCACGCATGTTTGAATTCCGTTACCGTTTTCCTCTCCACCACCTCCCGCGGGAGGGCATTCCAAGCATCCACCACTCTCTCCG
Organism: Microcaecilia unicolor; assembly: GCF_901765095.1. Lineage (NCBI taxonomy): Eukaryota > Metazoa > Chordata > Amphibia > Gymnophiona > Siphonopidae > Microcaecilia > Microcaecilia unicolor. The sequence goes on along the minus strand of NC_044035.1, from coordinate 35,830,269 downwards.
TGAAGAAATACTTCCTGACATTTTTCTTGAGTCTGCCCCCCTTCAATCTCATTTCATGTCCTCTCGTTCTACCTCCTTCGTATCTCCAGAAAAGGTTCGTTTGCGGATTAATACCTTTCAAATATTTGAATGTCTGTATCATATCACCCCTGTTTCTCCTTTCCTCCAGGGTATACATGTTCAGGTCAGCAAATCTCTCCTCATACGTCTTGTTACGCAAATCCCATACCATTCTCGTAGCTTTTCTTTGCACCGCTTCGATTCTTTTTACATCCTTAGCAAGATACGGCCTCCAAAACTGAACACAATACTCTAGATGGGGCCTCACCAACGACTTATACAGAGGCATCAACACCCCCTTTCTTCTGCTGGTCACACCTCTCTCTATACAGCCCAACAACCTTCTAGATACAGCCACCGCCTTGTCACACTGTTTCGTCACCTTCAAATCCTCAGATACTATCACCCAAGGTCCCTCTCCCCGTCTGAACCTATCAGACTCTCGCCACCTAACACATACGTCTCCCGTGGATTTCTATTCCCTAAGTGCATCACTTTGCATTTCTTCGCATTGAATTTTAATTGCCAAACCTTAGACCATTCTTCTAGCTTCTTCAAATCCTTTTTCATGTTTTCCACTCCCTCCAGGGATTGATGAAGATTAAGAAGTAATCAGTTCTTGTATAGGAAGTGTGTGGTGGCGAGAAGACGGTGAAGCCTTTATCTTGAGGGGGTAAGAATTTCCATGGGTCAATCAAATTTAATTGCTCCATGATGTCATGCAATTTGTGCCATGACTTGCTCTTGATATAGAAAGCAGATGATTTTCTGTCAAGATCAGGATCCAACAGTAGGTTCAAATCACCCCCTATAACACAAGGAGTGTTACCTTCAGTAATTAGTAGGTCTGCAAGTTCCTCAAAAAAGGTGCATAGACATTAATAATAGTAAGCTTAGTATGGTTTACAATCAGTGAAGCCTTGATTCATCGACCATACATATAAGTAGAATGTGAGAGGATTTGAATGTCAGCTCTTTCTCGTTTCAAAAGAAGGACACCATTTTTTCCCATCCGCTGGGGAAAAGGGATGAGCCCAAGATGATGTAAATTTGGACAATTCTATTGTGGATAAGTGCGTTTCTTGAATAAGAGCTATATCAGGAGAAAATTTTGATATATAAGAGAGAATCTTAGATCTTTTAATTGGACTATGACTACCCTTTACATTCAAAGAAATACATAGCTGAGATAATATTTAACCATCTCTCTGACCTCATGTGCAACTTTCTTTAAATTAGTCACCTTATTTTCAAATCCTCTTACTCTCTTACCTATCTACATGTTCCATCTTTGTTTATACCCTACACTGTCAATTAAAATATTCTATTACATAGTGTTGACATTGTAAGTAGTATGCTATGCCATACTTTGTATTGCTATTTGAATGTTTTTACTGCTGTAATTGTCTATTGCTCATGTTTGATTTATTCTTATTGTACACCGCCTTGAGTGAATTCTTTCAAAAAGACGGTACATAAATCCAAATAAATAAATAAATTGGAGAAACAAGCCAGATGCTAAAGATGAGATCTAATCTACCTAGACATCATATGAGACATGACAATGCCACATCACAAAAGTAGAAGATACCACACACCCAATGCAAATTGAAACAAGACAAAAAAAAACTCCTTCAAAAAACCAATGATTGCTGGCAACTTGATTTTGGAAAGAAAAACGTTTATTCCACAAACAATCTTTGAGATGCTGACAGCTTGATCCAACAAGGACTGTGTTTCGGCAATCCTGCCTTCATTGGGTGTACTTAATAAAATGTAAATATATGAAAAGGATAAGGTAAAATTGTGTCTATACATACATTCTCAGCATAACATCATTAAAAACATACCTTAACAATCAAAACATACCTTAACAAACAGCACTAAATCTTTAAATTCTGTGGAAATTAGTCATGTTTTCAGAACTATAGACATAAGCAAAAAAACATACCTATCATTTTCCACTCCACTGGAACTTAAATATGCAAATGAATATAATAATATGTATTTTGTTCAAAGTGCCATTTTGAGCCATCTTAAAAAACAAACTACAAGTAAATACATAAAATGAAAGGCATTTCTAAACTGGAGACAGAAATAGTGTAACCATAAAGACTGGCACAAAATAATACGATATATCAATTAGCCTAATGTATAGGACAAAACATTGATAAACACTTATATTTCTCAGCGGAAATAGAAGAGGTAATAGATTGTGCAGCAAAGACAGGATATCTTACAATCAAAGCAAAAATTACCTTACTGTAGAACATTCAGTTGTTCCAACAATATATATTTTACCTAAGATAAATAAATCCACGACTAACCCTCTTGGTGGGACTATTATTTCAGGCAAAGGCTCTGTGCTCAATCCTCTTTCTAAATCTGTAGATTTTTTTTCTCAGACCCTTTGGGGGTCTTTTACTTAGGTGTGCTGGCGTTTTTAGCGCACACTAAAAAGAGGCGCACGCTAAACATTAAAGACGCCCATAGGAATACATTGGCGTCTTTAGCGTTTAGTGCACACCTATTTTTAGCACGCTCTAAAAACACCAGCGAGCTTTAGTAAAAGACCCCCTTTGTACCCATGATCGAATCATACATTCGTGACTCATCACAAATGATTACATTACTGGATGATTTTCATGGTGATCTTGGGGACCGTTTTACAAAGGCACAGTGGGCTCTACATGTATGCAGCATGCGCCGAAATAAGACTACCGCCAGGCTAGAACGCCCCCTGGCAGTAATTTCGGATTTGGTGCACACCCATAATGCCGTGATAAATTATTCTTTTATTTACTACCGTGCACAGCATTTCCAGTGTTAATCGGCAGTTGGCGCATGCCAACCGGTAACTGCACGTGCAGCATGTGAGCCCTTACCACTAGATCAATGGGTGGCATTAAGGGTTCATGCCATAAATAAGCACACGCTGGTTTTAATTTCACCACAGGCCCTTTTCCTGGTCCATTGAAAAAAAGCCCTTTTTCCCAGACGCAGCAAAAACTGGCCCAGTACACATCAGTATGGGCATGTCAACTTTGGATTGGGTAATGAGCTGTTTTAAACCCTATCAGATCCAGTAGTGCGGATGTCAGTCTAAGAATTCTCCAGCATCAAGGTAACAGCATGAGGACATGATGTCTAGATGTTTGCAAAAAATATTTTTCCCAAACGGTTGTAACATGTTTGTGTAGCATATGATACAGATGCACAATATAATATATTTTTTTCTCTTTGCTCCGGCATTAGCTAACATTAGATGTCTTGCTGTGTGGTTCCCTGAGGAAGATTACTGAAATGGGACTGTTAGAATCATCTAGCAAGCTGGAGTGTAAAGCCACAAGATAAGTGTATTTGTGCTTTGAAACTGTGATTGATTAAATTATTACAGTTCTTTGACTGGAACGAGAACAATTTCAATAATCAGAAACAAAAAATTATACAAAAAAAAGTTACACAGGGGTTTTTAAGTCGATGATGACTTTTTTGTACGTGCAACAAACAGTCTGGAAATGTTGCCGTAACAGTTGAGACTTTTCCCTCGCAGACCCCACATACTGCAGGCCACTTTTTACCATGCCTTAGTAAAAGGACCCCTTAGTGATTCATTTTTGTAACCATGGATATTGAGTCCCTGAATACCCATATACTCCAATTGGGGTATTATCAGTAATTGAGAGAACTTTGGAACAATGTACCACACATCAGCGGAGTTGTTAATTCTGACTCTTGCCACTATTGCTCTTACTGAGAATTATATTTACTGTAATGGGAGGTTTTACCAACAAACAAAAGGTACCACTATGGGGGCTTCCATGGCCCCTGATATAACCAACCACTATGTTGCTCAGTTCGAAAAATTATACATGGTGCAGAATCCATTTGAAGCAAATATCAGAATGTACAAATGTGACATAGATGACATTTTTATTTTGTGGAAAGGAGATTTGGATACTTTAAATTCTTTTCATAACTGGATTAATAACAGAGATTGAAGTTTCCAATAAATTACCATCGAGATGAGATAGCATTTTTGGACATTCTGATTAGAAAAGATCAATATCACTTTATCACTACACTCTAGAGGAAACCTTCAGACAAAATAATTATTTACATTAGTCGAGTTATCATAACAGACAACTTAAAAATAACTGACCCTACAGTCAGTTTCTAAGGGTAAAGAGACTCTGTACATCTCAAGAAGAATTTACTGCTCAGTCGAAAATATTAGCTACAAGATTCCAATATAGAGATTATCCTGCCAAATATATTTCAGAAGGGTACCGTAAAGCAAAGGCCAAAGCATGTGAGGATCTTCTTAAAACAGGTCAAACCTCCAAAATGACCCCTGATTTGGTATGTACACTGAAATTCTCATATTTATCTCATAACACTAAGAATATTATTTTCAAACACTGGCATATTTTACAATCCCATACATGTTTAGAAATATAGGGGCCCTTTTACTAAGCCGTGTAACCATCTAAGTGTGCCCAATGTACGCCAAAATGGAGCTACCGCATGGCTACCACGTGGCTCTTGCGGTAATTTCATTTTTGGCGCATCCGATACGCATGTCCGAAAAATAATTTTTATTTTTGGATGCATGTATTGGACACGCACCAAGTGGCATTTGATGCCTGTAGGTCATCACCACCCGGTTACCACGTTAGACTTTACCACTAGGTCAATGGCTGGTGGTAAGGTCTCAGACCCAAAATGGATGCGCGCCAATTTGATTTTGCCGCACGTCCCTTTTTGGCAAAAATAAGAAGAGTGCATTTTTTGCAGGTGCGCTGAAAAATGGATCTGCGCGTGCCCAAAACACACGTCTACACTACCACAGGCCATTTTCAGCGTACCTTAGTAAAAGGGACCCCATACAACCTATAATTGCCTATTCATGTAATGTTTAAACTAACCGCTGAGTCTTGCTCTTCAGTAACACTGCTAAAAATACAACCAGCAAGATAGAATCCTCTAAGCATTATTTTTGGAGGAAAAAAGACTTCAGAAACTCTGTATTCACTTTAACAAGCTTGTGAATCACAGATTGTCATAGACCTCCCTCATACTCTTTGCCGGAGAACTATGATACTGTTCCTTATTAAGTCTAAAAAAAAACCTCCAAAGTGACCTTATAGAGCTGTATTATTATAATACTCTATCATGTCAAAATATTACAAGGTAGAATACACCTATCTGAGCTTGGCGTTTTCCGGAGGGACTGCTCGACAGAAAGCTTCTGTTTCCCCCAAAAAATGCTTCATCGGGAGCGGAGCCCTCAATCGCCCATAAAGCCCTTGGTGTGGCTGTACAAAAATTTTCAGCAACACGGCTGTTCATGTAATGCCAATTTGAGAATCTCTTGGTTCCTCAGTGTTGCCTTCTCGTAAGGTTACAGGTTTACTAGAATGTAGTATGAATGTGTGTTCAGTATGTAAACACTCAGGGCCTCTTTCACAAAGCGGTGGTAAGCCACTAGCCCCCCTCCCACCACACCGGTTTCTGCCACCCATTCTGTGCTAAGCTTCTGAGGATCCATTCCTTCTGAACAGGATTCCTTTTTTTTTTTTGGTTACATTTGTACCCCGCACTTTCCCACTCATGGCAGGCTCAATGCGGCTTACATGGAGCAATGGAGGGTTAAGTGACTTGCCCAGAGTCACAAGGAGCTGCCTGTGCCGGGAATTGAACTCAGTTCCTCAGTTCCCCAGAACCAAAGTCCACCACCCTAACCACTAGGCCACGCCTCCACTTATGTTTTATCCCACGCATTTTTGAATTCCGTTACCGTTTCATCTCCACCACCTCCACCTCATGTCAGCATGAGGCAAGTTGTAGCCTTTCGTAAGTTCGCATAGTGATTTTGTGAATCAACCCGTTACATTTGGTGCATTTAGATTTGTAAACACCATATATTTAAGCTGCAGAGTGTTTAGAGCAGCTTTTGCGCCCCCAAATTAATTGGTCACATGGAGTGTGTTTGTTCCTTTTTTTACAATCTTGTATAGTGACTTTAATTTTGAAAAATATGGGGGCCCTGTAACTAAGCTGTGGTAAAAAGTGGCCTGCGTGTCGTGTTTTCGAGGACCTTGGCATTCTGTCAGGCTTCTTCCCCGGGAACCCCGGGTACGTGAGTCCTTGGACCACGGCCGAGGAGCGGCAGTGGCAGGCAAGATCACCTTCGGAGCAGAGAAGAGACAAGGCTGGACTGGAACCCCGGACTGGAGTCCTGCACTGGAACACTCGGGACTGGAACGCACCGGACCGGAACACACTGGAGTAGGCTTCACCTACGCTTAGCTGCCTTTCCCCGAGGGTTGAGCCCTCAGGTTCGAGCAGCCGGTAGGTGAAGCCTACTCCAGTGTGTTCCGGTCCGGTGCGTTCCAGTGCAGAACTCCAGTCCGGGGTTCCAGTCCAGCCTTGTCTCTTCTCTGCTCCGAAGGTGATCTTGCCTGCCACTGCCGCTCCTCGGCCGTGGTCCAAGGACTCACGTACCTGGGGTTCCCGGGGAAGAAGCCTGACAGAATGCCAAGGTCCTCGAAAACACGACAGAATGCAAAGGCCCTCGAGAACGCGACAGAATACGAAGGCCCTGACTGCAAGCACAGGCCTTCCTTATAAAGGAACTCACTGATGAGTCACCACCAGCAGGACAGAAACAGGAAGTTCCTTGCCTCCAAACAGAGGCTTGACACACAGAGGAAGTGAGCCCACAGGAAGAACAAGCAGGAGCCATCTTGGATACTGGCATAGAGGAGGCAGCAGCCAACTTGGAAGAGGCATAGCCCACACAGAGCCAGAGAGAAACTAAGACAGAGACAGACACAGAGACAAGCAGAAGCCAGCATAGCCACTGACTCCCAGAAACAGGGTAAGTATGAGGGTGGTCACGGCCACAGACGTGACACTGCGGCAGTGTAAGTGCGTGTATTAGGCATGCACCGGGCCAGTTTTTGCTGCGTCTGCAAAAAGGTTCTTTTTTAATGTGACAGGAAAAGGGCATGCGGTAAAACTGAAACCAGTGCGCCTCTAAAACCGGTCTGAGCCCTTAACGCCACCCACTGATCTACTGGTAAGGGCTCACGTGCTACACATGCAGTGACCGGTTGGCGCACGCAAACTGCCGATTACTGCTGGAAACGGCGCACGTTGGAGGAAATAAATAAATAATCCATCCAGGCATGATAAAGGGGATGGGACGACTTCCCTATGAGGAAAGGCTAAAGCGGCTAGAGCTCTTCAGCTTGGAGAAAAGGCGGCTGAAGGGAGATATGATGCAGGTCTATAAAATAATGAGTGCAGTTGAATGGGTAGATGTGAAGCGTCTGTTCACGCTTTCCAAAAATAGTAGGACTAGGGGGCATGCGATGAAGCTACAATGTAGTAATTTAAAATGAATCGGAGAAACTTTTCTTCACTCACGTGTAATTAAACTCTGGAATTTGTTGCCAGAGAATGTGGTAAAGGCGGTTAGCTTAGCGGAGTTTAAAAAAGGTTTGGCCGGCTTCCTAAAGGAAAAATCCATAGACCGTTATTAAACGAACTTGGGGAAAATCCACTATTTCTGGGATAAGCAGTATAAAATGTTTTGTACATTTTTGGGATCTTGCTGGGTTTTTGTGACCTGGATTGGCCACGGTTGGAAACAGGATGCTGGGCTCGATGGACCTTTGGTCTTTCCCAGTATGGCAATACTTATGTACTTATGTAGTTATGCATTATGGGCGCACACCAAATCTGAAATTACCACCAGGGAGCATGCTGGCCTGGTGGTAGTCTCATTTGGGTGCACACTGCACGTACATAGAGCCTACCGCGGCTTAGTAAAAGGGCCCCAAGGGTGAGCTAAGATGTCCACATTTCTAGATAAGACTATGGATTTAAGGCTGTTATACATACACAATTTAATCTATATATATAAAAGGCACCACCAACGTTCTAATGAAGCCTCACTTCCAGTTTGCATGGTGGTGTAGATATCCGGTTTTCCCCATGAGTGTCTGGCCCGAGCACTGACACTCATGGGGAACACAACGAATGACAACCACATCCACACTCCTCCCCCAGCCTACAAAGCAACCCTCACTGCCCCCCCCAAACAAAACAACCCGAAGCCAAGCCCCTACCCCCCTTCGCTCCATCACACAACCCCTACCCCCCTTGCAGCGTCACAGAAGCCCCTCCCCCTGCCACATGAACAAACCCCCTAGGAGCGGATCCAGAGACGACAGTCCCCCCTACACTCCCTCTCCCAAGTCGCCGCCGCTCCCCCTCTCCCTCCGCCCAGCAACTTTCCCACCAGTCCTGCCCACACACCCACCCAACAGACCTGCCGTGCCGCTCCGATCTCTGCCCAAAGCAGCAGTACCGGACCAACAAAAAAAACATCAGCTGTTTACACGAAGCAGGCAGGGCACCACTGGCAGCCCATCAGGATTGTCTGTTGGCTCTGCAGCCGCTCCTCTCGCCTCTCACGTCGCTCCTACGGGGTCCTTCTCCAGGAGCAGTTACGTCGAGGTGCGAGGATCGGCTGCACAGCCAACTGTCACTCCTGATGGCCTCCTGCAGTGCCTCGCCTGCTTCATACAAACAGCTGATGCTGTTTTTGTACCGCCGCTACTGCTGCTTCGGCCACACATCGGACCTGCTGCCGCCTCTGTGGATGGAGAGAGTTGCTGGCCGCACGGAGAGGGGGGAGCAGCGGTGGTGACTTGGTGAGGGGGAGGGGGACAGTGGCTGCGCAGACATCCGGGGGGGGGGGCAGCGGCCGACATGGGGGGGGAGGAGTGGTGCTAGCGCCCATTTCATTGCTCTCTGAAACGGGCCTTTCACACTAGTTTCTACATATTGCATTTTTGAGCCGCTGAGAAATATAAGCATTTATTGAGGTCTTATCCCAAACATTAGGCTAATTGATATAACCCAACAGCCTCCTTCTCCACTCCTTGATTACAATTCTGCCCCCCCCCCCCTGATCAGAACCCAAATCCCCCTACACAATCCCAAGAGCCTGAACCCCCCTACAAGCAAAACCCAAATCCTCTGATCCTTGTCCTGGGATTGTAGTATGGAGTGTTGCCATGATTTGGGTTTCTGCCAGGTTCTTGTTACCTGGCTTGGCCACTGTTTGGAAACCAGGATACTAGTCTAGATGGGCCATTGGACTGAGCCTCTATGGCTACTCTTATGTTCTTATGAATAGTGCAGACATCAGTGACCCAGGACGACAGTGTCAAAGCAACATCTCACAAAAAGAAAAGTAGGAAGTGCAAGTACTCAAGGCGTTCAAGTTCTTCCTCATTGTCTAGCTCACCCTCTTCTTCCTCTTCATCCTCATCCTCCTCCTCCTCACCCTCCTCGGTATGTAACCTTGGCATCCAAGAGGCGACATCTTCTGTGCAAATAACATACACTGACCTACCCTATGCTGTCCCAGTGGCACGATTGTGGCAGCAGGATCCGAAGTCCCTGTGGAAGAAAGTAAAAAAATGGGAGTATTTCAACATAGTCAAGTTGTTGGAGGGAGAACGCTAAAAGAACTTGAAGAAGAGAGTGAAAACAGGTGATTTACTCAGGGTCACAACAGGCCAGTTTATTGCAACTTAGCTTGTTGGGTTTTGTCATTTGTGTGAATGATCAGCTTCATGTGCAAGATGAGCCAGAGCTATTGGACTCTATGCTGTGCTACATGGATGCTGTCATTGGGATTTACAGAGTGCAGGAGCACTATGGCTGGCTCAACTATGAAGAGAATTTCCATGATAAGTTGGCGTCCAATCTGCTTATTGTTTGGGACATGGATAATGGGGGACTCTATCTCCAAAATGTATCCACAGGAGTGCAGCCTACCTCTCGTTGATCCTTTCCGAAGCCTACAACAGCAGAGAGTAGAGCCAGGAGACTGGTCAGCACGCACCAAGACATCTGCTGGCGCTACAACAGGGGAAGTTGTGCCATTTCTGAGTGCAAGTTTAAGTACAACTGCGTCACATATGGATCACCCCATCCAGCATTGTTATGTCCCAAGGAATTGCCAGCAAAACCAGCAGCAATCCCAAAACCCTGAGATGTTTGCAATGGTACCGACTCCGATATGAGTTCAGGTGATGAAATCTTGGCTGATTCACTATCCCAGATGACAATACGCTTGATTGATTGCAGAAGGTGTCACATCTGGATTTGTCATTCCTTTTCAGGGATGCCTGCTTGCAGCACCCATCTGCGTGCCATCTGGGCAACGCCAATGCTTACATCAAGTCATTGCTGGTAAATGTGCTGAAAAAAATCATCCTTGGATCCATCATGGGACCTTTCAATCCCTGTCTTTCTCTGTTCCCCCACAGCTGTTCCCCCCCCCCCCCCCACAGCTGTGCCCAGGAAAGAGACTGGCAAATTTCACCTTATACACAACTTATCATTCCCCGTAGGGGGTTCAGTCCATGACTTTTTCCCGGACACTGCCTCCACAGTACATTACATGTCTTTTCACATGGCGCTGGACCTATACAGGGCTGCTGGGCAGGGGGCTCTGATTGCGAAGGTGGACATAGAGTATGCCTTCAGACTCAAATTGATACATCAAAAATGCTTCCCACTGCTGGGATTCACGTTTGCCAAACAGAATTTCTTTGACAACTGCATGCCTATGGGCTGCTCCACCTCCTGCAGCATCTTTAAAACAAATCCCTAGTGCACTACCTAGACGACTTCCTTTTCATATGCCCCAAGGATTCGGATGACTGCCCAAAGCTTTTGAACATTTTTAGCAATATCACCTCTGAATTTGGAGTCACGGATGCACCCAACAAAACAGTGGATCCATGCTCGGTAATTACCTACCTAGGCATCAAGATCAATACCATCTCCATAACTACTCACCTCCCGACAGACAAGCTGGAAGATATGAGGTCGAAGATAGGGTGGGCACTAGCCTCATCGAAACGCATACTGCACTAGATGCAATTGCTCATTGGCTCATTGAACGTTGCATGCGATGTGATCCCCATGGGGAAGATCTTTGTGGAAAGGCTAGCCACCACTTCGGCTGGGGTTAAGCGCAAGCACCACTTGAGAATATAGCTGCATTTCCTTCGAGAATTCAACGGACTGGTCTTGATACAGTCTGCCCTTATATCTAATATAGACCTAGAGCTATTCACAGACGCTGCAGGTGCTGTTGGTATGGGAGCATATTGCAGAGGAGACTGGTTTGCAGCTCCCTGGACTGAAACCTGGACAGTATCTGGCATGACAAAAGTATTACTTTCCTGGAACTGTTCTCCATCATGGTAGCACTGCATGTCTGGGGGGACAGGCTGGCCAACAAGAGGTCCATTTTCTGGTCAGACAACGAAGCAGTGATCAAGGTGATCAACAGACAGATGGGGACTCAGCAGGATCCTTGCCCTCCGTTGTCTGCGGCTAAATATGACTGCTTCAGTCAAGCATGTACTGGGTGTGGACAATAGTATTGCTGATTCCCTGTTGTGCTTACAGTTTTCCCTTTTTTGACAGCTTGCGCCTGGTACAAAAGAAGTTCCAACTCCAATCCTGAAGGAGCTGTGATTCCTAGGGGTAGCACTGCAAAACTGCTGACTGGGATTCGTAGCACCATCAACATGGTGAGTGTAAAGGAAGGCCTTCATTGATGTCTGCTTCTACCTCCGTCAGAACAGTTGGCGTCCCGGACCCGTCCCAGTTGATCTGCTCTCTGGATTCATCATAGAGGCTTATGACAGGGAGATCTCCTGGGTGCTTGTCAATTAAAAAATAGCTGGATTTACTTTCTTTGCCAAGTTCCTCGGCTGGGTAATGTGACAGTTTCCTCTTTAAGACTTTGATGAAAGGTTGGGCAAGAAAGAAACCCGCAATGCCAGATGAGAGGAGGCCCATAACACATGATATCCTTGTCCGGCTGAGATCAGGAATTTACCCTAGCCTTTTCGCAGCATTACTCATCAGTGAACTGGAATCCAAGGCCAGACTCAAAGGTGGACTCCGCATCTCAGATGTCATGCTTATCCAAGACACCATTCGAATCAACATTTTCAGATTAAAGATTGCTCTGATGGCCAGAGGACACCTACTCACTCTCCATCAGATGCCGAACCAGCCTACCTGCCCCATCACAGATCTCAGAGCATACCTTCTTTTGCAGCCAACTGGAGGATCCAGTCTCCTTACACACATTGATCAGAGTCCCTTGACTTGATTCCAATTTGCTGCAGTGCTCAGGTGAGTACTACACTCTTTCCTCAATGGCGCAGCCACCGCTGCTTCGCAGCAGCGCCTCCCAGCCCTGGTCATTAAGAGGCTGGGACAATGGAAGTCACGAGCTTACAAAAAATATATTTGTCCCCCTTCACAGTGACAAAGGGCTAATTGTTTAAATACTTTCTTTCAGGCACCGCTCATTGACTACAGACTGTGTGGATTGTGGGACACTCATACAACTGGAGAGCTGGAGGATGTGTTCTCATCTCCTGGGCACACAACTGGCTCTACCATTGAACACAGAATGGCTGGGAGTCCCTGGTGTGTGATGGCACCACCTCTTGCCTTTTGTATTGGAGCAGCTGGAGGCATCCGCCTCCCCAGATGAACTGATTATCTACTTAGGGGCAAATGACATCAGGCAGTTATAATGCAAGGACCTTATCTTGTTGGCAGAGAGACCTCGGTGGGACATGGCTTGGTTGGTTGGACATCATCCCAAAGATACAGTAGGCCAGGTCCAGACTTTGGACCAGAAGTCTAAGGAAAGTGAACCGCCAAGTCAGGCAGTAGATCAGTCACCGGGCGGAGAAAAAATATGGAATCACTGGACCAGCCCGACAATTAATGGGAACTTTTTCCCAGATCAGGTGCACCTTTCAGACGTGGCACTGGACCTCCTGATCAACAACTTCCAGGATGACCTGGAAGCACGCTTTCGCTGAAGCGGATTACATGGAGCGCCTACGGCGTTGGATCAAGTAATTAGAAACCACTCTAGTCCAGTGGTTCCCAAACCTGGTCCTGAAGGCACCCTAGCCTGTCAGGCTTTCAGGATATCCACAATGAATGTTCATGAGAGAGATTTGCATGCACTTCCTCCACTGCATGCAAATCTCTCTCAACAAAAAAAAAATTACATCAGTTAGAACAAAGGTGGATTTCTACGCTGCAAACTATTGAGCCACGGGGTTTAAATACTATGTTTGAATGGCAGGAGATTTGCCATAATTTTACTTCCGGGTGGGAGGTCAGTGTCTAGTATAAGAGTGTGTTAGTGGGTGCCATTTTTAAATACTTTAAATGCTTTGGCGAAGTAAATTCTTCCATTGTATTTCTAGGTAAAAACAAATGGCAATGCTCACTTTAGACTAGTTTAACTTTGAAAGATTAGCTGTGTTAATTTTTTTTTCAGGCTGGATCTGAGTCAAAACACTGTAAAAAATTATGTATGCCAGCTCCCATCTTTCAGCAATAGTTTGCTGTGATATAGGCTCCAGACGAAGCCATGCTAGGCGAAACAGATGGTTCTTTAGAGCCCGGGACATATAATCAGCCAGTAAAAGATACACACACGCATGGGCGTCTTTTTTGACTTACCCGTTGCACAGCATGGGAGCGTGATTGAGTTCCCTGTGGCCCGTAGCAGACTATGGACTTTTCCTACAGGAATTTGTCCAAATCTTTTAAAAACCGGATACGCTAACTGCTGTTACCACCTCCTCCGGCAAAGAGTTCCAGAGCTTTACTATTCGTTGAGTGAAAAATATTTCCTCCTATTTGTTTTAAAAGGATTTCCATGTAACTTCCTCGAGTGTCCCCTAGTCTTTGTACTTTTGCAATGAGTAAAAAATCGATTTACTTCTACTCGTTCTACACCACTCAGGATTTTGTAGACCTCAATCATATCTCCCCTCATCCATCTCTTTTCCAACCTCTTTAGCCTTTCCTCATACGAGAGGAGTTTCATCCCCTTTATCATTCTGGTCGCTCTTCTTTGAACCTTTTCTAATTCTGCTACATCTTTTTTGAGATACGGTGACCATGGAGGTTCCAATTGGTGCTGGTGTTGCTGTGGTTGACGGAGAGGGGGCAACCAGTGTTTTTGCTGCTGTCTTGGGCTATACTACTACTACTTATCATTTCTAAAGCGCTACTAGACATACGCAGCGCTGTACACTTGAACATGAAGAGACAGTCCCTGCTTGACAGAGCTTACAATCTAATTAGGACAGACAAACAGCACAAACAAGAGATAAGGGAATATTAAAGTGAGGATGATAAAATAAGGGTTATGAACAAGTGAATAAGGGTTAGGAGTTAAAAGCACCATCAAAAAGGTGGGCTTTTAGCTTAGATTGGGTTATACTGCCTCACGTGTCTCAGTGAACCACATTGAGCTGGAAGAATAACTGCATTGGGAATGGTGGTGGCTCCTTTTGTGCCGCCATCTCTGCCTAGAGTATTCACGAGAACACTGGTAACTGGTTCCTCTCTGGTGACTGCTGCTCCTCTGATGACTGCTTCTCCTTCCCCTGTGGTGTGAATGGCACTTGCTCCATTGTCGTTGGTTATGACTGTGTCTGTAATGCCTAGAGGACGAGCTACTGGAATAACTCCAATGTGAGTTTCGTCATCTCTGGTGTCTGGAGCACCTACTTTTTTTTGTGGATCTGGAAAGACTGCTCCCATTCCCTGCTAAATCCCATGATACATCCATAGATCTACCTTGGGAATGGTGTCTGCGCCTGCTACTGTTGTGTACTGAAGAGTCTCGATTCCTGCTGGGCTTCAGTAGGCTACGTTGAGGGCTTCCTGGGTTAGAACCGTGTTGATGGTGCATCTGGTTCCAGGGTGACCAGAGGGAGGCCCAGAGTACCCTCTAGAAGTGAAGCCACTGAAGTAAGCTCTAACTGTAGGTTTGGTATCGTCTGGCAGTTCCACAGTGTATAGTTCTTCCAGGAGGGTGTCCTTTTCTAGGTCAGCACATTTGTTATTTATTTATTTATTTATCTATCACATTTGTATCCCACATTTTCCCACTGATTGCCGGCTCAAAGTGGCTTATAATACTACCGCAATAAAGTTACAATGCAATACAATGTTAGCTGCTATTGGGGATGATCCTGTCCTCATGGTCCCAGCCAAGAGCAGGACTGTGCACGGGAGTGGGAGGTCAGTCGAGTCTATGTAATGCTCCGGGGGTCTGTGTTGTCTCTTGAAAGAATGAACTGAGAATGTGAAGCTGTTCTTTGGAATCCCAGCTACCTGGAGATCAAGGGGAATAGTCTGCCCATAGCCTGCTTCTTAGCAAGGTGAGGCATAGCTCCCCGTTTGCCCTTTTGCTGGAGGAGGGCATTGATGGAAATGCACTGAACAGATGCTGTTCTGCTCTGGCTGCAGTGGACTTGCAGCCAGCACTCACTAGCTCTGTGCTCTTGCCCTGGTTCTTCATCCCAGAGCCTCAGCCCTTCTGGTTGCTTCCCTGTAATGGGAACCCTGGAGCTAGCTCAGTAAGAGGGCAGCCCAATTAGCACAGGCTAGCACTGCCCCTAGCATGTGGAGAAGCAGGAATCCAGAGGAACCAGGCAAGGAGCCCTCAGGCAGGGTCTTCAGTCTGTGTGGAAGAAAAACCATGTGCAGGCTTCCCACAGGTGAATCCCTTTCTTATCCCCACAGGAGCAAGGGGATTTCCTTCCCAAGCTAGGCTTCTACACCAGTGGAGCCTGTGCAATGCACCTGGAGCATGTGCTGGCTAGCTCTTTGAATGCTGATTCAGTCCTCCTGTTTCGGTCTCTCTGTTGTGGCTGCCAATGTGCAAGCCAGGAGGAAGGTCTCAGCTCTAATCTCTCTTTTGCAGGCTCTCCTCCTTCCTCCACTCGGGTCGCCTGAAGAGGTCGTCCGGGCTCCTCCCAAGGGTTTTTAAACCCCGCTTAACCCTTCCCCCTTTTCCAGCGGGGTGCCCTTGGTCGTCAGGAACATGTCCGCCACGCCTCGCCCGCACCCCGCGGGCACTTATGCACAGTCCCGTCGGGGCACGGCGCCATGTTACTGGCGGCTCCGTGCACCCGTTGGGGCACTGCACCTTGCTTTTTTCCTGCTCTGCCACTGTTCCTGCTTTCTGTTACCACTGCTGGAACAACCCCACTGTCCACTGCAGAAGCTTTCCGCAGAGGAAGAGGATTTCCCTGCAGTGGCATGACCGCTTTAAACCCTGCAGAAGCTTTGAATTTTGCTGCTTCCAGCTGCAGACTGCCAGCCAATCACCTGCCAGGAGCTCAGAGTGATATCACCAGTGATGTCAGCCTGGAGTCTCCCGAGCCTCAGGCCAACTCACTTCTGGCTGGGGGAGGGTGGAGCACAGGCCCACTCTTGCATGTGACTGCCACTATGTTAAGTGCGGCCACACTGGGAGTCCCCCCAGTGCCCCCCCCAGCGGGCTTTTTCTTATTGTCAATGGACCCTCTCATGCTACTTGTACTGCCTGATAGCGTTGGTGCTCCCATGCTGGCTCTGCACATAGTCCAGTGCCTGTCCTGTGCTAACCGGGTGACCTGTGCGGTATTGCAGGGCAGATGCTGGATAAATCCCCTTGCAATTACCACAAGGGCTTTGCATTTACTGCAAGTTACATTTTGCTTTAAATGTGCAGTAAGTTCAAAACTTACCATACTTTAATAAAAGGGGCCCCTAAAATATCTTCCTTTGGGTGAACTATAGTTCTTCCTTGGTATTTTTCCAATCCAAAATTGTATCTATAATTTATTAAGAAGTATGGAATGAGCTTTCCTCTCAAGGAGTAATTTGACAGGTTCTACTTTGTGTTTCTAATATGGAGCATATTTACCAGGGGCGTAGCCAGACTTCGGCGTGAGGGGGGTCCAGAGCCCGAGGTGAGGGGGCACATTTTAGCCCCCCCCCCCGCCATTTTTGACCCCCCAGCCGCCGCCGCAACCACCAACTCTGACCCCCCCGGCGCCAACCCTTTTGACCCCCCTTCCCGCTGCCACCAACCCTCCCCCGCCGTCACCAACTTTGACCCCGCCCGGTGCCAACCCTTTCGACCCCCCCCCTTCCCACCACCACCAACCTTCCCCTGCTGCCGCCATCACCAACTTTGACCCCCCCCCTGGTGCCAACCCTTTCGACCCCCCCTTCCCACCGCTGCCGTCACCATTATGTACCTTTGCTGGCGGGGGACCCCAACCCCCACCAGCCAAAGTCCTCTTCTCCGGCGTGGCCGTGTTGCTGGCTGATCTGCAAGGCTTCGTTCTGTTTCTGTGAGTCTGACGTCCTGCACGTTGCAGCTCAGAAACGCAGCCGCACCACAGAAGAGGACCTCGGCTGGTGGGGGGTTGGAGGGGGGTCAAGAGGGTCTTCGGCAGGGGGCCCAGGGCCAAATCTACGAGGGCACGTGCCCCTGTGGCCCCACGTAGCTACGACACTGAAATTTACTAAAGGGTGTTAGTGCTTAACACTGTGAGGCCTTTACTAAAGGGTTACCGCAGGGCAACAGGCTTGCTGTGCGCCAATCCGGAACTACAAAAATATTTTCTATTTTTGTAGTGCCGCTGTTTACCTGTGCTGCCCGATTACCGCTGGGTTAGCGCGGGAGCCGTTCCCGCCACCTCCATGACCATACGGCAAGAGGTTCATTTACCGCACGGCCATTTCTTTTCTCCAAAAACGGACAGCTTTTTACCCACTGCGGCAAAAGGGGGCTTCGGCGCGTGTCAAAATCATGCGCTGACGCTAACACAGGCCCCTTTTACCTCATAGAAGGACCCCTGTGTTACTGCGGCAAGCTTCAACATCTGTTAATACAATTCTGAATGCAGACCCCTCCCCCCTCTTAATTTTATAGTTAACATTTAAATGTATAATTACACTAACCAAGTCATTTAAATTTAGTGCAGGTCACCTTGACGAAGAATCTGTACCAGTCCCACCGCTGAAGGGCATTTACATTAAAAGTGAACATTAATGTGTGATTTCACAGGCATTACTGCAGCTCTTTAAGGAGCCCTTCACCACAGAGCATAAATTCAAAGTAAAGTTTTTAGTGCAAATTGAAACCCACTTAAATACGCAGTTCCCCTAGCATGAGGTTAGAGGATTAAGGTTCGCCTTAACAGAGTTGGATATCAGTCTTTTGTTACATAGAAAGAAACCTCAAATGGTAGCTATTTCTGAAAGGGTCTGAATCAATTAGTCAACTGTAAAATCTTTTACATGAGGCTGCCATATAAATTTCATTACAATGCAAAGATATCAATAAAAATCAAACAAAATAAAACATGGAAAAGAAAATAAGATGATACCTTTTTTATTGGACATAACTTAATACATTTCTTGATTAGCTTTCGAAGGTTGCCCTTCTTCGCCAGATCGGAAATAAGCAAATGTGCTAGCTGACAGTGTATATAAGTGAAAACATTCAAGCATTACTATGACAGTCTGACAGGGTGGGAGGATGGGGGTGGGTAGGAGGTATGCATGGGGACATCAAAGCATATCATTGATATTCTAACAGGATGGGTGTGGATAGGTGAGGGGTGGGGTGATCAACAGAGACATACAGCTTTATGGTTTATAATGGGCTAGGAACCCCATACAAGAATGTAAGACCTTTGAAGTCAGAATGATTGAATATTTTAACACCCAACAGAAAGGACTTAACAAGGATCTGGGGTTCCTAGCCCATTATAAACCATAAAGCTGTATTTCTCTGTTGATCACCCTCCCCTCACCTATCCACACCCATCCTGTTAGAATATCAATGATATGTTTTGATGTCCCCATGCATACCTCCTACCTACCCCCACCTTGCTAGACTGTCATTGAAATGCTTTGAAGCTTCACTTATATATACTATCAACTAACACATTTGCTTATTTCCGATCTGAGGAAGAAGGGCAACCTTTGAAAGCTAATCAAGAAATGTATTAAGTTATGTCCAATAAAAAAGGTATCATCTTATTTTCTTTTCCATGTTTTATTTTGTTTGATTTCTATTGATAACCTTTAAGAGTGGACTAACACGGCTACCACACTCCTCTACTTAATGCAAAGATAAAAACAATTGACCAATTCCCTATGTATATTAACTACTCCTTTTCAGTCTGCAGTTCTATTGCAGTGGCTTAAAAAGAAAAATGTCCAGTTTCCTCTGGAATACGAGTGGCTTCACTGAAATCGTCCCCTTTTGAAGTGTGGCTGCTGATCTAGAAACCCTGATATTCATCAGTCTGCGGTCCTAAATAGTTTCCCCTTTGTAGTTGAAAGCGAATCTTCTCGTCGCTCAAGTTTCCTCTGCTTTGAGCAATCTCCTGGATCCGTAACGTTTTCTTGCGTGGAAAAGCATTGGAAGAGCAGGGAAGGGGGATTTTTTTTACTACAGTTAACCCCGGTGCCAGATTTATCAGAGAAGATAGTAAGTTACTCTTTTATTTTTCATTTTGAAGAACACTGGAGCAGTTTGACAGGGGAAGAAAAATGTTCCTCAAAATACACCTGTGCCTGGTTGTGGGCTTCTGCAAGATATTTACTGAAAAACAATGTCTGAGTCCTCCCACACCACACTTCATGTCAGAGAACTGAGTAATTCAGATAAAGCAAAGAGAGCAGCCTGGCTTTCTGTTCCCACATGCAGTCGACAGCTTTCCGGCTGCTGCATTGTTCTCTGCTGCTGGAGGGGGGGGGGGGGGGGGGGGCTGTAAAGCAGCTTCTGCTGGAAAAAAAGAGAAATTATACCTTTATATTTTTGTTTCCCCGAGGAATTAGTCACGCCAAAACACAAATAGAACCCTAAACAGAGCAAAATTCATTCTGTTCTTTCGATCTCACCAGAAAAGCACAGGACAGACATCGGAGGAACTTGAGCAGCTGGTTTTCATTTCAGACTTTTGCACTTGGAAGCTGACTCCCCCCCCCCCCCCCCCCCCCCCCGTAACAGGACAACCTCCTCATGACAAGATAAGCGCTTCTGCCAGGCGTCTGCCCGCACAGCATCCCAGTGCCCGCTTGTGCATCTGAAGCCTTTTCTGTGGTGGAAGAGAGAGAACACAAGTGCAGCTTTCTTTCAAGAGATTAAGCAACCCCTCCTTCCTTCCTTCTTTCCTCCTCTCTCTAAGAAACCTCTTCCCCTCTGCTGGGGTTTTCCTGGCCACCCACGTCGCCAGAAGCCTGCGGAAGTTTGCAACCTCGGGAAACGGGAGCACGGAAGGGGGGGGAGCAGACGTGCTTCGCTTTGAAAGTGATCAAGAAATAATAATCGCAGTTGCAAAGGGGAGAGAAATTGAAGTTTGTTTTTTTTTTCTTCTTTTTAACAAACGTGCCTTGGGCTTTTTTTTTTTTTTCTCTCCTGTCATCAGTGAAATGGAACTCCGTCCCCCCCCCTCCCCCTCCACATTTGATCTGGTGATCGTCACGATGACATTTTGCAGGCTCCAGCATTGATGCCTCTGCGAAAGTGCCACACCAGGGAAAGGAACAGTGCAAGCGTTTTCACGGCAAAAAAAGGCAGCAGCGGATTGCCAGCATTTCTGGATTTGGCTTCAGTTCAGCACCTCCCCATGTGGTGGCTCACTTGATCAAATTTTTGAACGTGTACAGTTTTACTGAAAAGTACTTTTACCAAAAAAAAAAAAAAAAATTATATATATACACACACACATGAACAGTAAGAACAGATCGAACTAGCAGGGAGTTTTGTTCACCATCAGGGAGGATAAAAACGTCTTTAAGAATGGGGAGAGGGACCGGCTTCGGTTTGGGCCGGCAGGATGCGCTCCTCTGGACCTGGTTTTTGCTCTGCGCTTCTGCTTTGAGCCATGCTGAAATAACTTGCCGATCCTGCCATGCCCAGGTTAAATTGCAGCACCGGGCACTGCTGCATTGGCCGAGGAGCAGCGCAGGAAGGGAGGGGAGAATTCAGAGGGAACTTCTGCTGAACCCTGGTGGCCGTGGGGGTGGCCGGGAGAAGAGTGGAGAAGACCCCCGGCGTCAAGGGGCTGGAAATCGGATCCTGCACCCGGGCGGGAAGACGGGCGCCGCCCTGCTGGCCGAGACTGGGCACTGGCGAGAGGCTGTCCGGCTGCAGAAGGTTTCCACTTCTACCCGGGTCCGGCAAATATCCGGGTGGTGGCGGGAGGGGGACCACCCTGCCTCCGACTTTGGGAAAGGGTCGGGGAAAGCCGGAGTGATCCCGGGCGGGGAGGGAGGGAGCGGTGCCCCCTTGCACAGGATGAAAAGGAGCAGAGCGGCAACCCGCACCGAGGAAATACAGCTCCCCCTCGCTCCGCACCTTGAAGTCGCGGAAGGACAGAAAGTGGACGGGGCTGAAGTGAAAGGGTCTAAAGAAGAAGGGAAAGTGAGCCGGACACGGGCGGATGAGCTGAGACTAGTGAGCACCTCCTTTGCACTGACCGGGGACTCTGCTCACAACCAAGCAATGGTGCACTGGTCAGGGGGACGCAACAGCAGTGTAAGTAGCCCTTCTCCCAGTGCATGCGCCCTCGTTTGGCTGGATTTAAAGTGGAACAGGTGTTCTTTGCCTTTTGGTTTTATTTTACTGGCCGCTTAAACACTGAATTAAACGATCGTTTGCTTCGTTTGTTTTGACTTCGAGGAGTAAGTTTTGCTGTAAAGTGTGATATAATCACAGACACCCTTCCCCACCCCCCCCTTGAGGTATCTAACGAGAGGCTTGGGATATCCACCGTCCAAAAACCATAATTCTCCCCTCCCTCCTTGCCAGCCAATTGAGATTGGGGCTGAAATCTCTCTTCCCTGGCTAGAAAGCGTCTCTTGCGTGTCTGATCTTCAGTCCGAATCCTCGTTCACTTTTTTTCAAAGGTTCACTGTGGCTAGTGAGTAACAGTGGAAAGGCAAAAAAAAAAAAAAAATCTGTCTAGCCACCTGGGAAAGTTTATATTACTTTCTTGGGCACGGTTGCATCAAAAGGTGGCGCCCTTGAAAAATCTTTAGGGGGAAAAAGAACCCTGATCCGTACAGCTGGTGACTAGTAGCAAAATCGGAAAACCAGTGTTACCGAAGGATCTCTGCCCTGCTTGTATTTGCAATAGGAGCCCCTCAGACACGGAATCCTAATTTTATCCTAGCCCTGTCTCAGAAATATTTCACCTATGGACATTAAATGTGTAAGAAGGGGCGTGAGTGTAATTTAAACAACTTGGGTTCTTGCTGGAAGAGAGATGCATAACATACCGCCCCCCCCCCCACATTGGCTCTCTTCAGCTTCTCCCCCCCCCCCCCCCCCCCCCCGTATAACCGAGAAGAAAACCCGTTAGTCCGGTCTAGGAGCTGGGATAAGGAAAGCACCTTTCTGCTGTTGCTGGATAATTTCTTTCCTAAGCAGAAGTGAATCATTTTGCCTTTTTCGCTGCTATGTTTACATACGGATGCCTCGCGTTTTATTCCCTTCCCATCCTCACCCCCCCTGCCTAAGCTATCAGTTGCACGGATAACTTCAATAGGAATAATGAAATAAAACCATTGCAAATGAAGGCTCTTTGGTATTTTAAGCTGAAGTGGTTTGGCGGTCCCCGTGTAACAGCTCTTCTCAGGACATTCAGTAGAAATCAAACAAAATAAAACATGGAAAAGAAAATAAGATGATACCTTTTTTATTGGACATAACTTAATACATTTCTTGATTAGCTTTCGAAGGTTGCCCTTCTTCCTCAGATCTTCTAACTCATTATAAACCATAAAGCTGTATTTCTCTGTTGCTCACCCCACCCCTCACCTATCCACACCCATCCTGTTAGAATATCAATGATATGCTTTGATGTCCCCATGCATACCTTCTACCCACCACCATCCTCTCACCCTGTCAGACTGTCATAGTAATGCTTGAATGTTTTCACTTATATACACTGTCAGCTAGCACATTTGCTTATTTCCGATCTGACGAAGGGCAACCTTGGAAAGCTAATCAAGAAATGTATTAAGTTATGTCCAATAAAAAAGGTATCATCTTATTTTCTTTTCCATGTTTTATTTTGTTTGATTTCTATAGATTCTACATGGAATGTTGCTATTCCACTAGCAACATTCCATGTAGAAGTCGGCCCTTGCGGATCACCAATGTGGCCGCGCAGGCTTCTGCTTCTGTGAGTCTGACGTCCTGTACGTACGTGCAGGACGTCAGACTCACAGAAACAGAAGCCTGCACAGCCTTCTACATGGAATGTTGCTAGTGGAGTAGCAACATTCCATGTAGAATCTCCAATAGTAGCAACATTCCATGTAGAATCTCCAATGGTATCTATTTTACTGTCATAGTAATGCTTGAAGGTTTTCACTTATATTCACTGTCAGCTAGCACATTTGCTTATTTCCCATCTGACGAAGAAGGGCAACCTTCGAAAGCTAATCAAGAAATGTATTAAGTTATGTCCAATAAAAAAGGTATCATCTTATTTTCTTTTCCATGTTTTATTTTGTTTGATGTCTATTGATAACCTTTAAGAGTGGACTAACACGGCTACCACACCTCTCTACTCAGGACATTCAGTAAACCCTCTAGAGAAGATGCTTATGGCAAAGAAATTAAAGGTGTCATTTTTTGGTTCCTTAATCTCTGTTTCGCGTGTACTTTAGGATGCTAGAAAAAGTAGCAAATTAAAAGATGGTTAGATTTTTTACATGCCAATGTCTTCAAATAAGTTCAAGGTGAATCTAATTGCAGAACCCCGGCGGCGGGGGACATTTCAGGGTCATCTTTATTATTATTTTTTTAAATGTTCATTATTTTTTTATTTATTCGTTTACATTTGGAAATGCTATTCCACAGGCTTAAAGCCTCCACTGTAAAAGTTAAAATAACAACAGCAATGCACAGCAAGATTAAATAAAGGAAATTGTAACTGCAGCAGAATTTAGAAATGTAACTAGAATGAAATAAAAAAAACAAAACTGAGAGCTATAGGAATGGATGCACCCCAGTGTAGCTTTTACTCTGCTTTGGATTGTCTTTTTTTAAGTTAACTAAGCAGTGAGATGCACACACACACACACAGTTGATTTTTTTTGGAATTGAGAAGTAGGAGTTCAAAGACCGCTCTCTGGCAGTACATTGCTTGGCTGTGTCTTTATTGCCACCATGAAAGAGCTGCCTGTCAATGATAGATGGCTACAGTTGACCTGAAGCATTCTGTCTCTGCTGATATCTTTAGTTCAATACTTCCCTGTTTATTGCATGTAATTTATGTAGGTAAGGTGAATAGCTTAGGATACCAGGCTGCAAGCTGATAACAACTCTTGCCAAGTTCTGAGGCTGCAGTGGGTTTTATTTTCCTATGTTCATGTGTGTCGTGCTGGAAGTTTTGCCTTTTAAAGGCCATAATTGTACTGTAACACATTGTATTTCCATCATTCACAATGTATTGTAAGCCACACTGAGCCCGCAAATAGGTGGGAAAATGTGGGATACAAATGCAATAAAATAAGTTTCTTTCTGTGATCGCCAGGTAGTTTTGATCACTGTGGTGAAGAAAGAGGTTTGAAGTGATTTCAGTTAAGATGCTAAAACTGAATTGGCCAAAGTGGAGGGACACAGAGCAGGCCCTAAGGAACCCATCACTATAGGTGGACCTTCAGTCATGAGCACTGCCCCCCTCCAGGGTGGTTGAAGGTTCTTCTTCCCCTTGTAGTCTAGCATCTCCGCTTCCCTTCCCAATCCCCAGCATCCCCCCCTTTCATTTTCCTTTGCTATCCCCATTGTCCAGCATCTCCTCTTTCCTTCCCTACCCTCTCCCCTGAGCACCTTTTCCTTTGCTACTCCCAGCATCCAGCATCTCTTCTAACTTACCCTTCCTATGTTCAGACTCTCCACTTCCCTTCTCTATCCCCTTTGCCAAGGTGTCCAGCATCTTCTCCTTTTCCCTAGACCTCTATTAGGTATCTCGATTCTCAGCTCTCCTTCCCTAGCCTCTGTATTCAGCATCTCTCCTCCTTCCCTTGCCCCACCACTACCACTGCCTTGACCCTACCTCATTCATCTGCCCTCTGCTGCTGCTGCTACAAAATTAAGTTACCACAGCACAGGGCCTTGAGCACAAGTCCACACCGAAGACCTGCCACACCTGACCATCTCTGATGTAAGTTTCCTGTTGGAGGAACATGGGCCTGTGCTGGAAGGCCCCATACCCCACCGAGAGCAGCTTTCAAGTGCTGTTCTCCTGCCACATAGCCACCCCCACCCCACCCCACCCCCAAATTCTGGCTAGTAGCAGAACCAGTCTTAGGGGAGTATCTCAATAGCTAGAACTGTGGAAACCCAGAAAGACAGGGTTTAGATGCTCCTTGTGACCTGGGGCAAGTTACTTAAGCCTCTGTTACCTCAAACGTAGAGGCCTATATGCTAAGTCCATCAATGTTTTACTTTTTTGTTTATTTCAAATTTGATATCCTGCCAAATCTGGAACCAGGTCAAGGTGGCTCACAATAAAATTAAAATCAATCAAATATTAGAAAGTAATGCCAAAAAAATGGAAGGACGGAGTAACGCATTCTACAATCATACAAGAACCCAAGTTGGCCAAACCCAGAACTTAACTATTATGCTAATGCAGATCCACTGGGCCCAGGGAAAGAAGGGTGTAATGACTATCCAAAAGCCTGCTCAAAATAGTAGGCTTTCAATAAAGTATTCAATTTAGCAAATGATAATTCAGAATGAAGGTACAGGGGGAGACTGTTTCATAATGGGGGGGGGGGGGGGGCTAAAAAGTAATAGGCTGAGCTCCAGGTCAATTAATAATGTATTTATTTAATCATCTTATTTATTCATAGTTGGTGAAAATCCAAAGATCAAAGTGCATGGGTGGGGGTGTAAGGAATTGTAACAGGGGACAGATATGAAGGGGAGCCCGGGTGAAGAGTCTTGTGAGTTAACCAGAGAACTTTGAACCAACATCTGAAACAGACAGGCAGCCAACACAACTTAGTGGCACAACCTCCACGGTAAAGCTTTTGGGACAAGATGAGAAGGGGAGTGGAGATCCTGGGATCGGAGAGATAGGGAAAGGAAGGGGGGTATGCTGGATACAGGAAGGGTAGGGAAGAGTAGATGCTGGACTTTAGGGGGTAGGGAAGGGAAAGGAAAAGAGGGCAGGGAGAGGGGACAGGGAAGAAAAGAGGAGATGCTGGACTATGGGGGAGGGGGGAGGGGGTAGAACCTTGCTGAAGGTTCACGTGGGATGTTGGGTCCCCTAAGGCCAACTCTGCAAGTAGGGAGAAACAGGCATGATGCTCCTGCATGCTAATGCAATG
This sequence comes from Microcaecilia unicolor, assembly GCF_901765095.1. Classification (NCBI taxonomy): domain Eukaryota; kingdom Metazoa; phylum Chordata; class Amphibia; order Gymnophiona; family Siphonopidae; genus Microcaecilia; species Microcaecilia unicolor. The sequence goes on along the minus strand of NC_044035.1, from coordinate 35,803,905 downwards.
GCACATAATGTAGAAACAACTTTAAAGATATTTATTTATTTATTGCATTTGTATCCCACATTTTCTCAGCTTTTTGCGGGTTCAGTGTGGCTTACAATATGAGATGAATGATGGAAATACAGTTTGTTACAAATTGGTTATGGATTACATTGTGCAGAGTTATGCGAGACAATCGAAGTGTCGTTAAGGAATGTAACAATGGAACACAAACATTGAAACGTTGGAAGGAGACAATGAGAGCTTAAAGGGCGATAATAAGGCATAAAGACATATGGTATGCTCTTTCATTGTAAATGCCTGTCTTGCTATTAACATGCATTATGATCAGGGCTTTTTTTGAGGGGGTACTTGGGGGTACTGAGTACCGGCACCTTTTCCATTGTCTGCTAAAATTGACCCATGGAACCCAAGTTTTAATGAAAGAGCTCAGGCTCTACACAACAATTCTGCCTTATCATAGGTTCTGTTACTGGTTGCAGGGGGCCTGGCTATTGTGGGGTGGGTCCCTCAGTGATCACCCCACTCCTGAAGGGTGGCCTGGCATTTGAGTACCGGCACCTTTTTCTCTAGAAAATATGCACTGATTATGATACTGGGCGTTCATACCAGTATTACTCTCCCTGCTCTTTTCACACTCCTTTGGCACATTAACAAGGAATTCCTTGTTTGGTATCTGATGTAGGATAATGTCTAGTAGCAACCTGTGCTGTGTGTTGATGCTGTAACACATATTAAAATCCACGTTATAGCTTAATAAATGTACACCTTAAATTGCAAGCCCCTTTGGGCAGGAAAATGATTGTAACTTGCTTTGAGCTCAGATTTGGAGAGCCAAGTAATTAAATGCAAACCGGATGTGGAGCCAGGCATAAAGATGAATTTCTCATCACTTTTCCAACCATGAAATTGTTAAAATAAACCTCCACTTCGGTGGAGTGCCTCTGAAGTGGCGTCCATTCTCAAAAACAAAGGCCATGGAAGAATTTCCGGGTTAACATTAAAGCCAAAAGCAGTGTAGGGACCGTATTTCACTATCCAAACCATTTCAGTAATTAATACAATGTGAAACCGCTGACAGAATTCATTTTGCAACTTTTAAAAATCTGTAAAGTATCCAAGCAAAGAAAGAATCTTTAAGGACTTACATGCCTGTTTGATGAGGAGTTTCACAGCCTGTTTAGCATAATATATTCAGCTCAGAGGTGGAAAAAAGTGACCATGTCTGTGGTACTTCTGAGAGACTCTGTTGCTTTACACTGAGCTGCCTACAGCTTGTTCACAGTTGCTCTTTAGTCTTCCATAGAAATCTTTAGCTCTTTACTTAGCACTATTATAGAAAAGTTATCACTAAGAAAAAAGCAAAGGCAAAGAGGAGTGGCCTAGTGGTTAGGGTGGTGGTCTTTGGTCCTGGGGAACTGAGGAACTGAGTTTGATTCCCACTTCAGGCACAGGCAGCTCCTTGTGACTCTGGGCAAGTCACTTAACCCTCCATTGCCCCATGTAAGCCGCATTGAGCCTGCCAAGAGTGGGAAAGCGCAGGGTACAAATGTAACAAAAATAAAATAGATACTATTGGAGATTCTACATGGAATGTTGCTATTCCACTAGCAACATTCCATGTAGAAGGCTGCGCAGGCTTCTGTTTCTGTGAGTCTGACGTCCTGCACGTATGTGCAGGACGTCAGACTCACAGAAGCAGAAGCCTGCACGGCCACATTGGTGATCTGCAAGGGCCGACTTCTACATGGAATGTTGCTAGTGGAATAGCAACATTCCATGTAGAATCTCAAATAGTAGCAACAGTGGAGGAGTGGCCTAGTGGTTAGGGTGGTGGACTTTGGTCCTTGGGAACTGAGTTCAATTCCCACTTCAGGCACAGGCAGCTCCTTGTGACTCTGGGCAAGTCACTTAACCTTCCATTGCCCGCTGCATTGAGCCTGCCATGAGTGGGAAAGTGTGGGGTACAAATGTAACAAAAAAAAAAAATAGCATTGGGTTATTATGTTTATATCTGAAGACAATGAGTGGTTGAAAGCAAATTGCTTGAAATTAAATATGCCAAAATGACAGAAGTTATGTTTTTGTCAAACTATCCTTGCCAAGAAATTCTGAAATGCTTTGATAGAGGTTCTGAATTGCTTTGATATTGATGGGCAAGAAATTAAAATTGTCAATAAGTTACGTATGCTCGGACTTTTTGTTGACTGTGAAAGATCATATGAAAAAGGTGGTGGGAACTATGCTTCCAAATTAAAGTTAGTTAGATGCTTGAGAGAATTCTTAACTGCTGAAAATTTTAGGATGATGGTCCAAAGTGTTATTATATCGCATTTTGACTATTGCAATGGCCTTTTGGCTGGGTTACCTACAAAATCTTTGAGGGCTATGCAATTAGCTCAAAATGCTACTGCATGGATTTTATACAGTTTGTCAAAATATAACCATATTTCTATAACTGTGGTACAATTACCTTGGTTACCTACTGAATTTAGAGTATGATGTAAGATTTTGTTGCATGGCTTTAAAGTATTAACAATACCTTGTGTCATCTCTGCTAATTTGCCTTTACGAGTCAGCTAAACCTTTAAGATCTGCCTCGTGAAAGTTACTTGATATGCCCTCATTTTGCTCAGTTCGTCTTGAGGAACAAAGAGCTTTAAATTTTGATATTATAGGACTCTGCGGTAACGTGACTGAGGGTATGGTTTGAATCTCTCCCAAACACAGGGTGTGCAAGCACAAGGACAAAGACTTACTATGTAACTTTGTAAGTTTAAGAGGTCCTTTTACTAAGGTACGCTGAAAAATGGCCTGCGGTAGTGAGGACGCATGTTTTGGGTGCGTGCGGAATTATTTTTCGGTGCACCTAAAAAAAATGCCTTTTTAACATTTTTCCGAAAATGGACGTGCAGGAAAATGAAAATTGCCGCGTGTCCATTTTGGGTCTGAGACCTTGCCGCCAGCTATTGATCTAGCGGTAAAGTCTTACATGGTAACCGGGTGGTAAAGACCTATGTGCATCAAATGCCACTTGGAGTGCGTCCGATACGCACGCCCATTAATAAAAATTATTTTTCAGACGCGCGTATCAGATGCACCCCAAAAATGAAATCACTGCAAGAGCCACACGGTAGCTGGGCGGAAACTTCATTTTGGCGCATGTTGAGCGTGTGTAGGTGCTTATGTGGCTTAGTCAAAGGGCCCCCTAAGTGCTTTGAAAATATGCCTCCCTGGGTTCTAAGGATGAATACCTTCGGTCAACACACACTTTTTTTCTGGATTTCTTACACAGATACACACAGTCACATCACAATGTCTTGCTGAACAAAATAGTGGCATGCCACAGAAAGGATCTTTAAGCATTGCTCTATGCCTAACAATGTGCAAGGCGCAGAAGTGTCATAATGGTGTGTAAATGGGCAGACGGTCTTCAGGATATTGGCATGATTGTTAAGATTATTGCTGTGATTACTGTGGTTAGTATGGCTGAAGACTGATGTAGGCTTTCAGAGGCTCAAAGCTGAACAGGAGTCTCAGCCTGGAAAAGTTTGATGATCTCACTAGTAGTTGTGGTCTGAGTGAAAAGCTCCTTTTCGTGAGCTTTGAGGCACTAGTGGAATGTGTGGTCCAACGTTTGTACTGCATACATTACAGAGTGGTTATAGAGGGGATGGGGAAGCTAGTCAGATACTGGGACCATTCTGAGTCAGTCTGGCCAGAATGCTGCTGGAGACCATGAAGAACAGAACTGGGATATAGTGAAGGTCTCCAGAGGAAGCTGGAGCAAAAGGGGTCCATCGGGACCTCACTGTTTTTCAATTATCCCGCCAGGACTGAGCGACCGATACACCGCACTATTCAAGATAAGTGTTTTGGTGATTTATTTTGTATGTCATTATGATTTATGACGTATGTATGAGTTGTTTTGTTTTGAAAATTCATTGTTGCATTTCATAGGAAGTTTTTTCACTGACGATTACTTTTTTCACTGTGTGACTAGCTGATTTTGCAGCCCGGTTTTACATAACGTTGGACACAGTAGTATGAGGTTTTTCCTCCTTATTTAATGAATGAGTGTGCTATTATTTTGATTCACAGTATAATTTTTGCAGATTTCTCTATGCACATTCCCAATGGTTTCTGTTGCCCTCAACAATGTCCTCTTTGAAGATAGTTCTAAACACATGCTCATGTCAGATTCTGCTCATACTCTGTTTAACCAATGGATATTTGAATTTCCATTCATGGCAATAGTATGATTATATTAATGAGGACTTTTTCTGAGAACATGAGAAACATTTTTCTACCACTTATTAAGGGTTACATTACATTACATTACATTCTTAAGTAGAGAGGTGTGGTAGCCGTGTTAGTCCACTCTTAAAGGTTATCAATAGAAATCAAACAAAATAAAACATGGAAAAGAAAATAAGATGATACCTTTTTTTATTGGACATAACCATAACTTAATACATTTCTTGATTAGCTTTCGAAGGTTGCCCTTCTTCTTCAGATCGGAAATAAGCAAATGTGCTAGCTGACAGTGTATATAAGTGAAAACATTCAAGCATTACTATGACAGTCTGACAGGGTGGGAGGATGGGGGTGGGTCGGAGGTATGCATGGGGACATCAAAGCATATCATTGATATTCTAACAGGATGGGTGTGGATAGGTGAGGGGTGGGGTGATCAACACAGACATACAGCTTTATGGTTTATAATGGGCTAGGAACCCCAGATCCTTGTTAAGTTCTTTCTGTTGGGTGTTAAAATATTCAATCATTCTGACTTCAAAGGTCTTACGTTCTTGTATGGTTTTAAAGTTACCTTTGAGGATTCTCACTGTGAAGTCACTGGTACAGTGTCCTGGTCCTGTAAAATGTTGACCAACAGGTGTGGGAACCCTGCTGGCACCAGTATTGTTCATATGATGTCTATGCAAATTGAATCTTGTCAAGCATCTGGCCTGTTTCTCCAATATAGCATCCTTTGTTACATTTTTTACACTGAATGATATATATACCACATTGGAAGATGAGCAAGTGAAAGATCCCTTTATGTTGAATATATTTCCTTTGTGGATGACTTTGGGGTCCACACCCACCCTGTTAGAATATCAATGATATGCTTTGATGTCCCCATGCATACTTCCTACCCACCCCCCTCCTCCCACCCTGTTAGACTGTCATAGTAATGCTTGAATGTTTTCACTTATATATACTATCTGCTACCACATTTGCTTATTTCCCATCTGACGAAGAAGGGCAACCTTCGAAAGCTAATCAAGAAATGTATTAAGTTATGTCCAATAAAAAAGGTATCATCTTATTTTCTTTTCCATGTTTTATTTTGTTTGATTTCTATTGATAACATTACATTCTTAAAATCCACAGCTACCTCAAGTTTTTATGCAGATTACAGTTTAAGAGGTCCAATACAAATCATGGAGAATTACAGTAGTATGATAATAATTCCTACAAAAAACTCATTAAGATACCAATATTTCTTAAACAGGGGCATAGCCAGACCTCGATGGAGGGGGGGGGGGGGCAGAGCCCAGGGTAGAGGGGCACATTTTGGCCTCCTCATCGCTGCTCCTCCACCTCCACCGCTGCGAAGGTACCTTGGCTGGCGGGGGTCCCCAACCCTCGCCAGCTAAATCGTTTGTCCCGCGCTGGTCTCACACTGCCTGGTGCCCTGTCCTGTTTTCAGTCGCTGTGCACGCTCGTTTTAATTAAACTGATTCATTACAACGAGCGTGCACAGCGACTGAAAACAGGACAGGGCGCCAGGCAATGTGAGACCAGCGTGGGACAAATGCTTTAACTGGCGGGGTTTGGGGACCCCCGCCAGCCAAACCAGGGCCCCAGAGCCAATTTGGGGGGCCCAGACCCCGTGGCCCCCCATAGCTACACCTTTGTTCTTAAACAAAAAAGTTTCCTAAAAAATGATAACCAGTCAATGTCCTTAACTGGACCGGTGCACATAATATCTTCAGTGAGTGGATGCTAGAGGCTTTATTGATTCATTTGCATTCATATATTGAATATATTCCTATGTGGGAGACAAAGAAAAGTTTATTTATTTATTTATTGCCCGTCCACAACAGAATGAGGGAGTTTATTTTAGCCACACTTTTATGGATTGTTTTTATCAGGGCTTTTTTTGAGGGGGTACTTGGGGGTACTCAGTACCGGCACCTTTTCCATTGTCTGCTAAAATTGACCCAGACCCAGACTCTACACACCAATTCTGCCTTGTCATAGATTCTGTGACTGGTTGCAGGGGGCCTGGCTATTGTGGGGTGGGCCCCTCAGGGATGACCCCACCCCTGAAGGGTGACCTCTCATTTGAGTACCAGCACCTTTTTTTTCTAGAAAAAACACACTGGTTTTTATGCTATTTCAGTTCTCAGTTGTCCAATTCCATTTTCCTGGAAACACTGCCATGTTTGTGGTGTTTACATTTGTAATTCAGCTTCTAGTGTTATGCTATTAGAAGGAAGATAGTAGAGTAATAGAAATTAGCTCTGGATAATTATATAATAAAGGGTCAGATCCACCGAAATCTTGGCGCCCTCCTTATAGAATTATACCCATAGTTCAGTCACCTGCTATGTGATAGGTCTAAACTAAATCTATAAGTTATTCAAAGAGTGAATAATAAACATCGCTCCAAACCTGACCCCAAATTATCCAGGTATTGCTTGGTCTTTCTCATATTTTCAGCCCAGTCCTACAAAAATATACAGATAGCAAAACTATACATTTCCCAAGTGCTAGGCAATGTATAACTTCATTTGAATATTGGGTCAGTTGATAATGTCTTTGTCCATCGGCGGACTATGGGTCCTGAAGCAGAAGCCTATGGTTTAGGGCAGCTGAATTAAGACCTAGCAGGAAGAAACACAGTACAAAAATAACACAGACTACTAGCAAGAAAGCTAAACATTCCTCCTACCTATTTATGCTTTGAACTGTGCCTTGAAAACTGTCAGACGTGCTGCAGCTCAGTGGGGAGGGAGAAGCAAGCGGGAAGACTTTCAGCGGAGCAGATACAGCCTCCACGTTACTTTATTTAAAAATAGGAAAGTTCTACTGAATTGATTCCAGTTACTGTTCTGTCACACAGCAATGGGGTTGAAGGTTTTTTTTTGTTTTTGATTTTTTTTAATACGGTGAGATTTCTGAGTTGTATTGCTTTTTTATATGTTTTGTTCTTTCATGTTTTCTACGTGGTGCACTGCTCTGTTGCGTGCTCAATAAAAATGATTTATCATAAAAATAGGAGAGTATCAGAAATGTTGTCTCGCTTGGTTTCATATCTTTTACACACTGGACAGCAGGAAACTATTTGACTTACTAAGTTGAAAGTCAAACAGGGTTATGCACTGCATTGACTTAGATGCCATGCCTGCACTCAGAGGTAGGTCAATGATTCTGAATCTTCTCAAGAGACTCCTGGAAGAGAGGGTGTGTTGAAGGGGGGGGGGTGGGAGGGTGTAGGAAGACGAGGGCACAGAAAAAGCCTTGAGGGAGGGATGTGATTGAAGGTATAGAGAAGAAGGACAGGGTGGAGGGGGAAGAGGAGAGGAGGCCATGAGATGCTTTGGGTGAGGAGGAAACATGCTTACAAGGTTGAGGAGGGCAGCATAGATCTGGCATGTGCCAGAGTCTTCACCTAGTTTCCTTTTCTCTGCCAGACCTGTTGCCCAACCTCCCCCCAACCTTTGGCAATGTCGTCACCCCCAACAAAGTTGAGCATCTTCCCTCCCTTTCTCTTTCCCCCCACGGGTGACCAGCATCTCCCCTTGCTTCCCCGCTCCTCCGTTTGCTCTGCTTTTCATCTTTCTTTCCCTTTCCCTACCATTACCCTGTGTTCAGTATCTCCCCCAATCCCTTCTTGCTGCCGGGGAGATGCTCAACTATGTTGTGTGTGTGTATGGTGTGGGGGGGGGGGGGGTGTGGCACTGTTGAAAGTCCACCTAGGGCCCAATATGTTTGGGCCAGCTCTGCATGCATAAGCACTAAGATGAAAGCTAAAAGAATGCAGGAGTGTGTGAGAAATAAGAAGAAAAATGGGACTTGTTCAATAAGTAAAATATGTTATCATGTATATTTATAGACCTTTCATCTGTTAAAGTTTATCTGTGCTAAAAATGACAAAACATTTTAAAAAACATTCTTTCCAAATCCCAAACCCTCCACTACAGATATACATGTATGTTTGGTTATTTGAGTACATATTGTGATAAGTATAGGACATGCCCTGCCAGGAACTGGTCACTAGAGGGAGCTCCAAAATGGGGACATCAGGGTAATGACTTGAAGAGACCATCAGGGGGTGCTTTCACAGGGAAAAGCCTGTAAGATGTCATGATCTGGTCACTAGAGGGAGCTCCAATGGGTACACTAGTGTAAAATGCTATAAAGGGGCCACTAGAGGGAGCTCCAGCAAAGGCCAGGAAAATAGCATCCATGGAGGACCCATAGCAGTGGATTCCCTTTAAGAAGGAAATGCCCTGAAGAAGGTCCTGGACCCATCCAGAACCAGGAGGAGGGTCCCAGAAGGGGTGTGGTGGGTTATTACCAGCCCTATAAAAAAGGCACCTTCTGAGAAGGAAGCTGAGTGACTTGTCAGCAGACTCCCAGGAGATGGACCAAGGTGGGATGAAATCCTGGGGATCAGACCCCCCAAAGAAAATCCATAAAGAGTGAGAAGGAATGTTGCCAGAGAGAGAGAGAGAGAGAGGATCAAGTCAGGCTGGAAATCCCAGGGTCTGGTCCCTGAAAGAAAGGATCCCTAAAGAACAGATAATGTACTTACTTGAATACTAAAAGAAAATGGAAAAAGTATCAGGAGGAATCTTTGTTGTGGGCTCCAATGAGAAGGGAACATTGGGCCAGATTGAACTCATCAGTATTTGGACCAGAACAGCGGAGGACAGGACTGCAAAGCTGAAGTGAAAGTTGAAAGTCCTGTCCAGGGATGGAGGCTGTTTTACTGAGACTCCAATTCTTCCTAAGGAGTGTTCAGGTGTAAGAATGTTTGATGACTTATTGAGGTGAAGAAGTCATTCCCCCATAAAGAAACTTTCATTAACATACTAAAGGAAGTTAATTTGGATATTGGTGGAGTCTAATTTGCATATTACCTTCAGCATGATAACCAGTGGCTTACAGAGAAAGAAAGAAGTCTAATGATCATGAGATGGTACCAGAACTCTTAAATAATCTTTGATTAACCTTCCAAGAAAAGTTGGGAGCAGAAAAACCAGAGGTGGACGGAAGTCACCCTAAGGTGGAAGGAGGGCCCTTACATTGACTCTGATAGCATTAGCAATCTACAAGGGAGAGCTATTTCTGAGCTGTTTCTTAGGGACGAGGCTGTGACTAACCTTAGCAATATGCTAGTAGAACAGGTTATGAACCACAAGGGGGCATTGTATAATAGCACCCAGGTAGAGCTTCTTGAAGAGTCAATAACCAGTAAGCAGACTACAGTCAAGACTAGAGAACCAGCAAACTTGCACTAAAGGCTCAACTGTCTCAAAAAGTTATCAGAATCCACACAATCTTCAGTGAGAGGAGATGAGAGAGAATGGGACCGTGGTCATAAGGGGTTTTTCACAGTATGCAAATTTGTATACTCACACACTGCCTAAACTGTGTCCCTGTACACATTTACCAGCCAAGTAACATAGTAAATGATGGCAGATAAAGACCTTAATGGTCCATCCAGTCTGCCCAACAATCACACTCATCATCAAGGCATAATTAAACCAACAATGAATGTGATATTTTTATTTTTTATTTTATTTATTAGGATTTATTTACCGCCTTTTTGAAGGAATTCACTCAAGGCGGTGTACAGTAAGAATAGATCAACATGAGCAGGAGGCAATTAGAGCAGTAAAAATATTCTAACAACAATACAAAGTATGGCATGGTATACTACTTGCAATGACAACACAATACATACTAAAACATTATGATTGGTAGTGAGGAGTAAGGCAGAGTTGTAACATATAGATGAGTAAGAAAGTAGGAAGAATTAGAAAGTAAGGAGATTGATTTGAAGAAAGTTGCACGTGAGTTCAGAGAGATGGTTAAATATTATCTCAGCTTGGATAGGAGTGGATAAACATGTCCCGCTGCAGTATGTGCAGCCTGAGCCAATCCTTGTGTGTGTGTGTTTGTGAGTGAGACTAACAAGTTAGTTACTTCTTCCATTAAAGGCTTGGTTGAAGAGCCAAGCTTTCACCTGCTTCCTGGGGTAGAGGTAGTCTTGTGTTAAGCGGAGCCTTTCAGGTAATGCATTCCAGAGTGTGGGGGCTACTCCGTAGAAGGCTCGCTTGCGGGTATCACATCATGTAATGTCTTTTGGAGAGGGTGTAGTTAGTGAAAGTCCTTGGGAGGACCTTAGTGTCCTTGGCGGTGTGTGGAGGATCATCTTATTCTTCAGATACTCGGGGCCATTTCCTTTCAGGGCCTTGAAGATCAGACATAGTTTTAAATTTAAAATACTTCATTATTGTCTCTCTTTGACATTTCTGGGACATAAACCATAGAAGTCCACCTGGCCACGTCCTTGGGTTCCAACTACTGAGGTTGCCGTCAAAAGCCACTCCATCTAATCCGAATCCATGTTCTCATTTGCAGGATACAGACCGTAAAAGTCTGCTCGGCACTGTCCTGATGTTCAAATTACTGGAGTTTCCGGTGAAGTCCTCTCCAGCCCATCCTAAAGTGGATTGTCATATACAGGATTCAGACCATACAAGCTTTCCCAGCATCGGCCTTACTTCTTCACAGCCGGAGTTGCCATCTAAGCACCACTCAACATACAAACACACATGCAACCATTTAAGGCTTTTTGTTTGTTTGTTTTTTATACCATTCATTTTCTAATTAGAGATCCTCTGTGTTCATCCCATGACTTTTTGAATTCTGTCACCATTTTTTTTCTCCACCACCTCCTTCGGGAGGGCATTCCAGTATGCACCATCATGTCAATGCAACTTTAGGCCCATTAGTCTTATAATAGTTACATGTCTATGTGGTCTCATTCACTCAAAAATGGCTTTATTAAATTATCCCCTAAAGCTCCAACACACAAGAGAAGATGGCAAGAGTGAGAATAGGCTCCCAGCACAGTCCCTCCTTTCTATCTGTCCTTACGGCTGGAAACCTAACGCTAGCTCGGAGCCAGCACTGGGGTATTGGAAGAGAGGATTTCCTATGATTTTATCCTTAACATCTGGTGGCTTTGATTTGAATTTGGAAGGAGAAGGAAGCCCCTGCAAGCCTCTAAGCACTGGGAATGAGAAACACACGTATGTAAATCTGAGCAGCGCCGAAAATGAAAGCACACAGTGTCTGTTTTTCTGCACTTTAATATAAGCCTTCCAGTGGAAAAAAAAATTGAAAGGCTTATACTTAAAGTTACAGAGGAACAGCACAAATGTATTTTTTGTTACATTTGTACCCCACACTTTCCCACTCATGGCAGGCTCTATGCGGCAGGCAATGGAGGGTTAAGTGACTTGCTCAGAGTCACAAGGAGCTGCTTGTGCTGGGAATCAAACTCAGTTCCCCAGGACCAAAGTCCACCACCCTAACCACTAGGCCACTCCTCCACTCTAATGTGTGTGTGACCCACACTGCCTACCCAAAAGCATAGGCCGAGTGTTTCCCACCAAATGCCACTTGCCGGAGAGCAAACTGGAGCCACAAGGCACCATGTACGGAAGTGTAAGACAAAATCTAGAGCACTGCTTGCCAAACTGCAAACTGAATCCGCCATCTATGCTTAAGGAAGTGTGAGTTGAAATCCAGAGCATGGTTTGCTGAACTGCAGACCGAATCCACCAGCCACCGCTTACCAAAATATAAGCCAGTGCAACCCAGAACTACCACTGGCCCAATGCGGCCACCAGCGGTAATTCCACCTTGAGCATGTGCTATTTCCAGCACTATGGAAAATAATTCCATAATTTCTAGTGCAGCGCTAACGTAACTGGCACTGCCTGGTTACTGCCGGGTTACCGTAGGAGCCCTTACTGCGACCTCGGTGGGTGGCGGTAAGTGCTCCCCCCCCCCCCACACGGCCACATAGTAAGAATAATCTTATCGCATGACCATGTATTTTTTAGGGGATTTTTACCCACTGCAATAAAAAGGACTCTGGTATAGGGCAAAAACGGCCCCCGCCGCTCCCCCAGTGCCCTTTCTACTGCAGGTTAGTAAAAGGACCCCTTAGTGTTGAGCACTGGGAAGCTATTTTTATGCGCTATTCCCGTGCTATTCCCAGGTGCTGTTTGCTATAGAACTGAGCATCGGCCAATCAGACTGGCTGTCCCCTTGCAATACCCACTTGGACGTATAGAAAGAAGGTGGGGAGGGGGTAATGCTGGATCCCTTTCCCTCTACTCTGCTACTACAGGGCCTTGAGGTGGATTGTAATTTTTAATTTACAATCGGATTATTTTAAATCAGAACTCAAGAACAAAAACTTTTGAAATGACTGTTTACTGCTGCTATTTGTGAGTGAATCCAACCTATATTGAAAACTTCCTGAATTTCAGTTTCCTATGTATCTTGCCAGGCTGGGAGAAACTGGTGCGTGCCAAACTGGGGTGATGGTAATGTTGCTATGGTGACTGAGATTTTTCCTTTATACATGTTTTGTAGACCAGATAGCATCTGAATTCAAGCATGGGATGAGAAGAGAGGATCTCTAAGGGAGAGGAAGGGATTGTAGAGCTTGGTGTGGATGCACAGGTTGAAAAATGGAGTGGAGGAGTGGCCTAGTGGTTAGGGTGGTGGACTTTGGTCCTGGGGAACTGAGGAACTGAGTTCGATTCCCACTTCAGGCACAGGCAGCTCCTTGTGACTCTGTGCAAGTCACTTAACCCTCCATTGCCCCATGTAAGTCGCATTGAGCCTGCGGAGTGGGAAAGCGCGGGGTACAAATGTAGCAAAAATAAAATAGATACTACTGGAGATTCTACATGGAATGTTGCTACTATTGGAGATTCTACATGGAATGTTGCTATTCCACTAGCAACATTCTATGTGGAAGGCTGTGCAGGCTTCTGTTTCTGTGAGTCTGACGTCCTGCTCGTTCGTGCAGGACGTCAGACTCACAGAAACAGAAGCCTGCGCGGCCACATTGGTGATCCACATTGGTGATCTGCAAGGGCTGACTTCTACATGGAATGTTGCTAGTGGAATAGCAACATTCCATGTAGAATCTCAAATAGCAGCAACAGTGGAGGAGTGGCCTAGTGGTGGTGGACTTTGGTCCTGAGTTCGATTCCCACCTCAGGCAGCTCCTTGTGACTCTGGGCAAGTCACTTAACCCTCCATTGCCCCAGGTAAGCCGCATTGAGCCTGCCATGAGTGGAAAAGTGTGGGGTACAAATGTAACAACAAAAAAAAGGCCCTTTGGTTCTTATCTGCTATTTCTTTTCTGTGGGTATGTTTTGTTGTTGTTGTGTTTTTCATTATGCAAAACACTGGGCAGCACCTGATTTTTCTTTTTTTAACGGAAGCTTCATATTTAATGATGCTTACACATCTGCTCTCTCAACTTATAAATATGTGCAAATAGCACATAATTCAGAAGTGCATCATAACAAATTAAGACACACGGTGAATATGATTTGTGCCTCTGCTTATTCTGGAATTTATGTAGAATGCATCTGTTACTTTCTTCAGTGTTTCGGGCAGAAATGGAGATTCCTACGGTGAATTGTTTCCTTTGAAAATGCTTTCTTTGGCAACTGAGTAGTGAGAGGCTTTCCCTTGTAATTCTAGGCAAAAACGAAGCAGCAGTAAAGCCTTGCAGACAAAGCTGAATAGGTTGACTCGTCTGTATTCCTGAATCTTGGGGACATTATAGAATGCGTAAGGCTATCTTTATTTGAAAACTGAAATTTTTAGTTTTTTCTGTGGCAAGCAAATGATTCGCATAGGACTAATTGAAGCATGCTTAAAAAAAGTTGTATTGTGAAAAATGTCTAATGACAGTAAGATGCCTGAGGAGTTGGAAAAAAAATCCTATTGGGGAAGAGGAAAATATTGAAAAATACCATGTTTTATGATATTAAAACAATTTAGAGATGCTCCCTTTGCATCCATGAGAAAATAAACCCCTAATAAAGATGATTAGCTGTTGTACCCTCCTCTGCTACTTAACTATAAAATAATCCACCAATTTCAAAAGACAAATGTCCAGTTTCATGTGCGGAGATCAACTATACCCAAAGACATACACTAGATGAAGTGTTGTTATTTCAATATAGTTGCCCCCCCCCCACCCACCCACCCACCCCACCCCACTCCACCACCCATGGAGTGGAGGAGTGGCCTAGTGGTTAGGGTGGTGGACTCTGGTCCTGCGGAACTGAGTTCGATTCCCACTTCAGGCACAGCTCCTTGTGACTCTGGGCAAGTCACTTAACCCTCCATTGCCCCATGTAAGCCGCATTGAGTCTGCCATGAGTGGGAAAGCGCGGGGTACAAATGTAACAAAAATAAAATAGATACTATTGGAGATTCTACATGGAATGTTGCTACTATTGGAGATTCTACATGGAATGTTGCTATTCCACTAGCAACATTCCATGTAGAAGCCTGCGCGGCCACATTGGTGGAATAGCAACATTCCATGTAGAATCTCAAATAGTAGCAACAGTGGAGGAGTGGCCTAGTGGTTAGGGTGGTGGACTTTGGTCCTGGGGAACTGAGTTTCATTCCCACTGCAGGCACAGGCAGCTCCTTGTGACTCTGGGCAAGTCACTTAACCCTCCATTGCCCCAGGTACAAATAAGTACCTAAGCCACATTGAGCCTGCCATGAGTGGGAAAGTGTAGGGTACAAATGAAAAAAAAAAAAGGGATGCATGGCAGGCATGCTGGGCAGTATCATTTTAGAATAATTTTAATACATTTTTAGAATCTTGTTGTTAGAAATTCAGTTGTATGTAGCTTACTGGAGCCTACAGCTTCAGTAATTGCTGTGTATGCAAGGAGAGAGATTCAGCGCTGATGGGTCACAGCGCACACACTAACCAGATATTTATTTTATTTTATTTGTTACATTTGTATCCCATATTTTCCAATCTATTTGCAGGCTCAATGTGGCTTACATAGTACCGTAAAGGCGTTTGCCAATTCCGGTATGAACAAATACAGTAATGTTGTGGTAGAATAAGGTTTGTGTGTACAGACGCATTAGGGAATCATAGAGAGAGAGAGAATCGTAGAGAGGAAGAGTTATTATATGTCCATTACGAGTTTTGGTTTCGTTGTGTTGCAGGGTACAGGCATTTAAGTTGGGTCGGTAGGGTATGCCTTTTTGAACAGGTTAGTTTTTAATGATTTCTAGAAGTTTAGGTGATCATAAGTTGTTTTCACGGCTTTTGGTAATGCGTTCCATAGTTGTGTGCTTATGTAGGAAAAGCTGGATGCATAGGTTGATTTGTATTTGAGTCCTTTGCAGCTTGGGTAGTGGAGATTTAGGTGTGTTCATGTTGATCCTGTTGTGTTTCTGGTTGGTAAGTCTATGAGGTCTGTCATGTATCCCGGGGCTTCGCCGTAGATAATTTTATGAACCAGGATGCAGATTTTGAAAGCAATACATTCTTTGATTGGGAGCCAGTGCAGTTTTTCACAGAGGGGTTTGGCGCTTTCGAATTGCGTTTTTCCAAATATAAGCCTGGCTGCCGTGTTTTGAGCGGTCTGAAGTTTCTTTATAATTTGTTCTTTGCATCCCGCATAAATTCCGTTGCAGTAGTCTACATGGCTTAGTACCATTGATTGTATCAAGTTGCAAAATGTTTCCTTCGGAAAGAATGGTTTCACGCATTTGAGTTTCCACATTGAGTGGAACATTTCCTTTGTTGTAGATTTCACTTGGTTCTCTAGTGTGAGGTTACGGTCGATTGTAACGCCGAGAATTTTCAGGCTGTCTGAGATAGGGAGGGTATAATCATTCTCCATATCAAGCTATTCCATTGCAAAACCTTCAAATCGAGACGGAAATGGTTTGTTCTCTCAACCCAGTCTTCAGGACACATCCAGAAAGTCAGGTTTTCAGGATATCCATAATGAATATGCATGAGAGAAATTTGCATACACTACCTCATGTGTAAACCTACCTTACGTACATTCATTGTGGGTATCCTGAAAAACTGAATAGCTAGATGTGTCCTGAAGTCTGGGTTGAAAACTACTGATCTAAACGGATGACATTGTAATAGGGTGACTCTATGGCTCCATGTTGAGGGGTCACCTGAGCCAGTCCCTGTTTTAACATTATTTTATTTTTTTGTTGCATTTGTACCCCGCACTTTCCCACTCATGGCAGGCTCAATGCGGCTTACATGGGGCAATGGAGGGTTAAGTGACTTGCCCAGAGTCACAAGGAGCTGCCTGTGCCTGAAGTGGGAATTGAACTCAGTTCCTCAGGACCAAAGTCCACCACCCTAACTACTAGGCCACTCCTCCGCATTAGTGCAAGTAATGGTGCATGCCTACTTTTCCCTAGTAATACATAGAAAGAAAAGAAAAGACAAAAGGTGATAACCTTTCATTGGACTAACTAACCCCCTTTTTACAAAATTGTGCTAGTGGATTACTGTGTGGTAATGCTAACACAGCCTATTCAAAGTAAATGGGCTGTGTTGGCATTACCACACAGCAACCACTAATGAAGCTTTGGAAAATGGGGGTAGGGTGGTAAATATGTTTTTTGAGAAACTTTTGAAGGCACAGACGCCATCTTAAGATAGGTTAACCTTGTCAAAAAGCTAATTATCAAGGAGGAGATTCTACATATGACACCCAAAATATCAATTGGCACCTAGATTTAGGCACTGATTATAGAATATACTTAGTTGATATTTCAACGCCGATATCTGTGCACATCCATTTATGTCAATGAAAACCTGGTGTAAATCTCAGAACGTAGATTTAGGCACATTGGGCCATATTCTATAACTAAGAGTCTAAGTTCTGAAATGCCCATTTACCTACCCCTTACCACACCCTCTTTTTGCCTCTCTGTGTTAGAAATTCGGCAAGCATTGTTACAGAATACGCTTAGCGAGTAGTGCACCTAAATTCTAGTCTGTGCCAATCAATGCTCATTATTGCTTAAGTGCTGCTATCAGCGATCATTAGCTTGCTAAGCCAATTAAGTTACACGTGGTGTTATAGAATCTACGCTGATTTTGGAACCTAAATCTAAGCACACTATATAGAATCTGGGGGTAAATGTTTGAAGCTAGTCCAACATATTACCTTATTTTCCTTTCATTTCTATTTATTACCTTTTAAAGTAGACTAACACAGCAACTGCACTACTTTTCTTAGGGAATTCAGAGTTGCTTCATTGGAAATCACCAGGACTGCTGCAGTGCTGTCATTCTAGCACTGATCGATGCTCAGTTTGTTGATCCTGAATCGCTGCTGTGTATTTGGGATCTAGGTTGTACTGCCTGAAACTTTGCACTTTCTAGAGACCCTGCTCAGCATTTATCTGGAGAAAGGCAGGAGGTCTGTACACAGGGCACATTCAACCCTACTGACATCACTGGTGGTCACAGAGGTTGCTAAATCCAGTCTGTCCTCACGGTACAGTCAGATTTAGGAAGCAACCTTCATCGAGTGGCTTGGTGGCAAAGAGTGCTTTAGCTGAAAATTAATTTTATAATAGGCCATCACTAATATGAAAATACAGAGAACAGATGGTTCTCAGGATTGTCATAGTTGGCATTTTATGTGGTATGGGCTCTTGTGAAGATGGGGGGGGAGGGGGGGAGAGAATTCAGTAAACCCAAATTTAGGCACCGGGATGTTGACCGTTAAATGCAAATTCTATAGAGGCAGTTCCGCATGGAATACTATCTTAATGCACAATTTTGTGCCTGACTGCGGGTTTGATCACTGATGCCAGTCAAAGGCTGGTGTAAATGCTGGTGCCCAACAGCTGCCAGTTAGGCATACAAATTCAAGTGTCCTATAACCACGAGCTTAAATCTTGAGAATGCCACGCCCCCTTCGGAGCTGTACTTGAGAAGTTAGATGCACAGGCCGTAGACGAGAGGCATAGGACAGATCCATGCGTAACTACTAATGACTCCCAATTAGTGTTTGTTAACACCAATAATGGATGATCACCTATTTAACCAATTCGTTTATGCGTGGATCTGTGATCGACCCCCCCCCCCCCCAAAATTATGCACCCAACTTTGTAGGACCTATACACAATCCTGGGTTTTGATATTATGTACACTAGAATCCAACAGCAATTGTATTGAGGAGCTACTGGCATTTGACTTGTTAACGAGAGAGGAAGGGTTTAAAAGGTTCAGTAGAATTGGAATATGTACTGTCAAGACATGGATGCTGCTCTCTTGCACATTTCAATGTTTATATTTTACATCTTTGTAATCAGTATAAAAATAATAATGTGATCTCCTAACAAGGGATAATTTTAATCTAATGGGTGGTAATTAATGAGGTTGGCTGTCTCACTTATAGAATAAGCAATCAGAAATTTATAGCAGAGACATAAGCTAATTGCTCAATTGTTCTGTTCTTTGTGAGCAGAGATGCTGTGATACAGCATGATACAATATGATCAAAAGTCATGCTTTGTTTTCAAGATAATGACTTTTTCTTTTTTTAAATAAAAACTCAGTTTTATATAAAACTGCAGCACATAACAACAAAGTGTTACCGAATCTATGAAGCTACTTTATTTAGAGGAAAAAACAATATTGAGATCTGCTGTTACCTTGCCTTATTTTGTTATATATCAAGATAAGCCGAATCAGAACGCATTTTACGTTATGCTGTTCTAGTGTGAAGCCTTGTTTTACCGTGATAGGTCACAAGCATTAAGGATGTGCTGCTCTTTTAAAACAATACATAAAACATTAATGATATTTGTTATATATTTTATAAAGTTATTTTCACCAATCTTTATGCCAATATTTACATATATACCCCCGGATTCTTTATAGCGTGCCTAGAAATCTGCACAGGTTCAATAACAATGCGTGCAACTTAATTGGCTTAACAAGTTAATCAGCATTGATAACAAGCAATAATGAGCATTAATTGGCACTGATTAGAATTTAGGCGCCAACTCGCAGTGAAGTGTGCTGAACTTCTAGCGTGTGCAGGCAAAAAAGGGCGTAGATATGAGTAGGGAAATGGGTGTTTCACGGGCGTTCTGAAATTTACGCACCTACTTATAGTATACGGCCCAGTGTCCATAAATGTACGTGCCGGGATTTACATCACAATTTCTTTGGTGTAAATGGATGCACGTAGCTTCATGTGCTAAGATATCAACTAAGCGTATTCTATAATCAGCATCTAAATCTAGGTGTCGATTATAGAATACACTAAGCACTGATTTCAGCGCCGATTTAAAAAAAAAACAAAACATTTTTTTAATGGCACCATATATAGAATCTCCTCCATAAGACTTTTATAAAGTGGAGGAGTAGCCTAGTGGTTAGTGCAGTGGACTTTGATCCTTTCCCACTGCAGCTCCTTGTGATTCTGGGCAAGTCACTTAACCCTCCATTGCCCCTGGTACAAAATAAGTACCTGAATATATGTAAACCGCTTTGAATGTAGTTGCAAATATCTCAGAAAGGCGGAATATCAAGTCCCATTTCCCTTTCCCTATTTGAGATTCTAGATGGAATGTTGTTGCTACTATTGAGATTCTGTTGCTACTATTTGAGATTCTACATGGAATGTTAATGTTGCTATTCCACTAGCAACATTCCATGTAGAAGCCTGCCCTTGCAGATCAGCAACGCGGCCACGCAGGCTTCTGTTTCTGTGAGTCTGACGTCCTGCACGTACGTGCAGGACGTCAGACTCACAGAAACAGAAGCCTGCGCGGCCGCATTGCTGATGTGCAAGGGCAGGCTTCTACATGGAATGTTGCTAGTGGAGGAGTAGCCCAGTGGTTAGTGCAGTGGACTCTGATTCTGGGGAAATGGGTTCAATTCCCACTGCAGCTCCTTGTGACTCTGGGCAGGTCACTTAACCCTCCATTGCCCCTGGTACAAAATAAGTACCTGAATATATGTAAACTGCTCTGAATGTAGTTGCAAAAACCTCAGAAAGGTGGTATATCAAGTCCCATTTCCCTTTCCCTTTCTCACAGAATGGCTAGATCACATATACTTGAATACAGCTATGGGGGTCTTTTACTAATGTGTGCTAAGCAGTTAACACATGAATTAGTGTGTTAACAACTTCTGCACAATTGTTAATGCAGTGGCATGAGGGTTTGCCTCTGCTAATTTGCATATTAGCTGCATGTTGGGTTAGGGGGCAGGAACCAGGTAGGTCATGGGGAGAGAGGGGGTAGACTGCATATTTACTACTACTACTACTTATCATTTCTATAGCGCTACAAGGCATACGCAGTGCTGTACACCATACATGAAGAGACAGTCCCTGCTCAAAGAGCTTACAATCTAAATAGGACAAGCAAACAGACAGAACAACTAAGAGGCAAGGGAGTTAAAAAGGTGGGGAAAGAAGGGTACAGGGCATTTGAGTAGAGGTTAGGAGTCAAAAGAATTTGGAAGTCTCACACCTTTTCAGTAGTAGCTCAAGGTGAGTTACATTCAGGTTTACTGGGTATTTCCCTGTCCCTGGAGGGCTCACAATCTAAGGAGTCTTTTTACAAGGCCACGGTAAAAAGTGACCTGCAGTAGTGTAGGCACAGGTTTTGGGCGCACGCAGAATTATTTTTCAGTGCGTCTGTAAAAAAGGCTTTTTTTTTCTCCCTGAAAATGGATATGCAGAAAAATCAAAATTGCCGTGCGTCCATTTTGGGTCTCTGACCTTACCGCCAGCCATAGACCTAGCGGTAAAGACTTGTAAGGACCTACGCGGATCAGATGCCACTTGGCGCGTGTCCAAAAATAAAAAATTATTTTTCAGATATTCATAACGGATGTGCGCCAAAAATGAAATTACCGCAAGAGCCACGGGGTAAGTCCATTTTGGCACATGTTGGGCATGCTTAGGCGCCTACACGGCTTAGTAAAAGGGGCCCTAAGTTTGTACCTGAGGCAATGGAGGGTTAAGTGACTTGCCCAAGATCACAAGGAGCAGCAGTGGGATTTGAATCGGCCACCTCTGGATTACAAGACTGGTGCTCTAACCACTAGGCCACTCCTCCACTAGCAGCAGTCTCTCTAGAATGTCATATAGTAGCAACATTCCAGAATCTCAAAAAGTGGCAACGTTCTATGTAGAATCTTCAATAGTAGCAACATTTTGTTCACACCTTTTTCAGTAGTAGCTCAAGGTGAGTTACATTCAGGTACTCTGGATATTTCTCTGTCATAGGAGAGCTCACAATCTAAGTTTGCACCTGAGGCAATGGAGAGTTAAGTGACTTGCCTAAGATCACAAGGAACAGCAGTGGGATTTCAACTGGCCACCTCTGGATGGCAAAGACCAGTGCTGTAACCACTAGGCCACTCCTCCACACTTTTCCCAAATTAATAATAATAAAAAGAAAAACATTGTACTGGTTGTGATGTACGCTGGAAAAATACTTGTTTGTTCCTCTATGGGTGGCTGCATAGGGCAGATAAAATGACCAGTTATCAGTCCTGTGCTCAGTCTGAGAACTTCTGTTGGACAATCCCTGCTCAGTTTACATTCAGGGTTCCCTATCGCTCTTCTCCACTCCTCATCCCCAGTCCCCCCCGGATCTCTGCTCCAGATCTTGCATGCGCACAAGAACTGCGCTTACTGTGAAACTACTGTGCGCACGTGCCAAGCGTGTTCCTCCCCCCTTTACGCAGCGCACATATAATTAGAATAAAATTTGCTTTGAGCATTGGAAGGCAGTGTTTTAGCGCTGTTCCCACGCTGTGGGATTGGCACTGTTCACTCTAGTGCATGACGTCTGAGCAGTCCCTTGCAGGAAGGGTACAGGTAAGAATTTGGCTGGCAAATGGAGGTCTCAAAGAGAGACAAAGTGGTGGGGGGGGGGGGGGGTAGTGTGGTGGTAATCTTTCTGAGAGTTGAATTAAGGGGTTGAACGTGTGATACGGGAAGCAACTGGTGATAAATGATAGATCAGTTCATTAAACATACTGTACATCTCAAGTCCATTTCAAAAGGGAGATGAAATTAAGCAAGGTTGTTCACAAGACAAGCCTTTTGTGTATCTGTTGGGGTTTTCTGCCCTCTAGCACTCTCTGCTTATCCCTTCCCTGCTTCTTTATCTCTCTTCTCTCCCTGTAAAGCTTTTATCCCTTCCCTAGCTATCAGTTTACTTGCATGCTGATTAAATAAAGATACTGTGCACTGTTATCTTTTTTTTCTACAGTATGATATAATTAATGTAAAACATGCAGATGTGAGTCTGTTTGCAAAATTGCTTTATGAATCTTCACTTGATTCACTGAGCTCTTCTTTCCGTCACACAGGCACTCATTTGAACCTTTTTGAATCACTGTGATAGTATATTAATTGAGCTGTCTGAGAAGTGTATTTGGAGGATCATTTTCTAGAGCATTTCTGGGGTTAGAACAGTGCTTTTTGCACAGAAACGGGCTTCCAGATAAACTTTCCCTACTGAATGCAGTGGAGGAGTGGCCTAGTGGCCAGAGCATCATTGCAAACCACAGGTGGCTGGTGGTTCAAATCCCACTGCTGCTCCTTGTGATCTTGAGCAAGCCACTCTTAACCCTCCATTGCCTCAGGTACAAACTTAGATTGTGAGCCCTCCGGGGACAGAGAAATATCCAGAGTACCTGAATGTAACTCACCTTGAGCACCCCCCCCCCCCACCTGTTGACATCCGGGGCAGACCACCCCCACTGCCCCGCCCTTGGTACGCCACTGCTTAGGCAGAAACTGTAGCTTCCAAATCTACGTGCCTCCATTTACACCAGTGAAAACATGTCATAAATCCCAGCATGTAGATTTAGGCACAGAGGGCCATATTCTATAACAGTGTGCGTAAATTTTGGAATGCCCGTGAAACACCCATTTCCCCACCTATAACCCTACCCCTTTTTTGCCTGTGCATTTTAAACGTTAGGTGCAGTGCATTAAGAATATGCTTAGCAAGGTTGTGTGTGTAAATTTTAATTATTGTCAATTAGTGCTCATTATCAGTTAAGTGCTGTTAACAATGCTAATTGGCTTGTTAAGCCAATTAAGTTATGCGTGCAGTTATAGAATATGCTTGGATTTTGGCGCAGAACACTAGGCGCGCTAAATAGAATCTGGGGATAACTGCATAAAATAACCATATAATAAATCAGTCCTATCTTATGAGGTTAAGGGCTAAATATTGCACTTATCATACGTTTTAGAGGCCAATATACAACTGAATATTCAATGCATGGTATTGAATATCTGGGAATAATGCTGACCGCCGGCTGAATAATGGCCAGATAGTAAATTATGGCAGCTAAAGACCTCTATGGTCCATCCAACAGGGTGTTCAGAGCTTTATCTGGCACTTTGTGCACACCTCTTCATGAGTAAAAACTGGCATCATAAGCAGGGCTGCCATCAATTTAGCAGCATGGCAACCCCATATAGGACATTATACATGATGCACTTTTGGAACATAATACCACAATACCACGTTAAAAAGTCCAAGAGGGTTTTATTATAGCCTCAAGCAACAAAAAAGCGAGAGGAAATCTTCACGCAAATCAAGGACAAAGAAAATGAAAAAGTGAGGACAATGTAGAGGAGATCCAAAAAACTTTATTGATAATCGGGATAACGACCCGACACGGCGTGTGTTTCAGCATTCAAGCCGCATCAGGGGTCTAAACAAATCTTTTTTTTTGGTTGACGTTCGAGTTAGAAACCAACAGAAAATGGGGTAATTGGATTCCTTCAAACTATGGAAATTGGCAAGTAGTCAACTTAGGAATGCCACAACAGGCAATACTCATGATCACATTCCTTATCAATACATGATTAATTCAACAATATTGGCTAACGTAACAACCTCTTACCTGCCTAATTGAGTGCCAGTAGTGGTTAAAGCCCTGTGACGTTGCAAGCCAGAGGTGGCCAGAGTTCAAAATCCCAATAGGCTGCTCCTGTGAGATCCTTTGGGCAAGTCAATATTAACCCTCCATTGCCCCAGGTACAAACTTAGATTGTGAGCCCTCCTAGGACAGAGAAATATCCAATGTACCTGAATGTAACTCACCTTGAGCTACTACTGAAAAAGGTGTGAGGAAAAATCTAAATAATTAAATAAATAAACCCTAACATATCTTCCCCTCCCCTATTGAGATACAGTGGTGTCAATGAGAAGGTTTTAGATACACAGCAAGGTGGGCACTATATATATATATATATAAAGACTATACTGTAAAGAGAAGCTGCATCTTTCTGGTGGCAAGAAAGAGGAAGGATCTTGAGAAATTCAGTGTTTGTTTTTTTGTTATGATTTTATGTTCTTTTTGCTGCCCTCTTTATTTATTTAATTTTATTTTTTGGGTTGGGGGAGGCACTGGACAAGGCTGCCTGCTTTCTCCAGCATCATTCTCATTTGATTTTAGATCTGTTGTTATAGTATTTAAGTGGGGCGTGGAAATTGAGTAGTGGACCTAGAGGGCCAACCATTTAAGGGTGCAACATTTGCAGAAGATATTATGATTTACCTTACTAATACCACAAGATCCCTTTCCCAAACGTCTAGTGATAGGTGACAAATTCGGACCCTTTTCTGCCCTTGTTACATGACAGGAATGGGATTTGGGCTTTCCTTTTCAAATAGGCAAAACATTCAGATCAATTAGTTAGGCTTGCATCTGCCTGCAAGATCTAAGATTTATACAAACTTAATGTCACATTCTCCATTAAAGAGCTTAAACACTTGTTACAGGCCTGGCAGCCTCTGCCACTTTCATTGCTGAGTAGAATCTATTTATATAAAAATGTTCATCTTGCCAAAATGAGTATATATGATTCAGTAGATAACTCTTTTTATTTTACCAAATGACCTTGGTATTAATTACAAAGCCCAGTGCAAATTTCTTTGGCTGCAGGCCACATATCTTTGCAGCTTTTAATGGTATAGAGGAGTGGAAGGGCTTGGCTTTTGCTGAATCTGAGGTGATATAACATAGCCTCATTAAGGACTGGATGAAGGCGCACCTTGTACTACACCCCTTTGTTAGCTGACTGCTTTCTTTTCAGAACCCTGGAGCTTATGTGGCTGTCTAGTACCTCTGCCCATTCACTGATACCCAGTGGCGTTACTAGGCTGGCTGACACCTGGGAGGATCACTGATGCCCCACCCCGGTGTAGCGCCCCCCCCACCCCCCCCCGGGCTAAATTACAACACCCCCTCTCCGAGTGCAGCGCGACCCCCCCCACGGTGAAATTACATCCACCGGGTGCATTTTTACCTGCTTGGGGGGGGGGGGTGCCGCGCACCTGTCGGCTCCGAGTCCGTCGTTCCATGCTGCTCCCTCTGCCCTGAACAGGAAGTAACCTGTTCCGCACAGAGGGGAGCAGCAGGGAGGGAACGAGCGGACTCGGCCAACAGGCGCGCGGCCACCCCCCCAGCGGCGTGCACCCGGGGCGGACCCGCCCCCCCTTGGTACGTCACTGCTGAAACCCCCTATGTAGAACATGATTTGGATCAAGAGGAGGGTCAAGCGCAATTTAGATTCACCCCATGGAGTAGAGGAGTAACCTAATGGTTAGTGTAGTGGGCTGAGAATCTGGGAGCTGTGGTTCCGTTCTCACTGCAGCTTCCTGCGTTCTTGGGCAAATCACTTAACTTCCCGTTGCCCCAGGTATATTGTGAGCCCACAAGGGACTGAGAGAAGTACATGAATATAATAACGTAAACCACTTTGGTTGTACTGCAACAGGCAGTAGAACAAATCCACTACCCATTTGGCTCTTGTTGGAGTTAGTCCAGTTTTTACTTCTTGGGAAGATAGGGGAATTCAAATGCTTCCGGATGTTATTAACCTCAAGGGAGGCACCAGGACCTTTTAAGGACTCCAGTAACCAACTTGTCATCCCCTTGAGGGAGTTGGTTTTTTTTTTCCCCCTTATTTACAAATTCAACTTTATGTGTATAGCTGGATAGGATGCCTGTCAATCTTTTTGTGGTGAAAAAACTGTGACCCTCCCCACTGGATGTGCCAGAATAATGATGCACCTATGGAGAGCCTCCTCCAAGTTGTGACCCACCTTTTTTCTGAATCCTTCCCTCCTCATTACTAAACTCATTCCTTACCTTCCTCTGATGTCTTAATTCTCCTCTTACCTCCTACCCCTCTCCTTATTTAGCTTTATGAACCGCCTAGTTGCCTATGTTGCAGGCCCAGTATGGTATATGAAATGTGATAAATAAAATAAATAAGTAAACAAATAAATATGACCTGGATATTCAAAGCTAGTTTCCAGATTGTGTCCGTATTGAATAGCTGAGTCTGATTCTGCCCGTAGTGGTCAGCGCTGTAAAAAAATCATGACTGCCATTGGCTGAATATTTGGACTTCTGTTTTCATCAGGTTGTCCTGGTGGTGTGGGGAAGGAAGAGGGTGATGGGTTTCGGTTACCTATTTGTCTGGGTGTGTTTTCTTTCTGTAAACCATTTTGTGCCTGTGCATTGTATTTTCTTGAAGGAATTAATAGAAACTAGTAAAAAAAAGGCCCATTTCTGGAGCCAATGAAACGGGCGCTAGCAAGGCTTTCCTGTGGCTCCCCCCCCCCACCCGTCGTCGATGTGGGTGAATTGCTCCGCCTCGCCCTCAACGTCATAACGTTTGACGCGAGGGTGGTGAATTGCTCCGCCTCCGCCGTCAACGTCATAACGTTTGACGCGAGGGCGGGGCCCAGAGACTGTGATTTTGAGGCTTCAGAACCTTCGAACATACGAACCTTGGCTTCAGTGACGTCAGCAGCCAATAGAACATTGAGGGTGAGTTTATATATATAGATAATCTAAAAAAAAAACAACAACAACAACAACAAAAAACTTAAAACAGTAGTATCATAGAATTCAAATACAAATCCGGCATTCAGGATTTTCAGTCTGGCTCTGATGCTCTAATTCTATAAATGGTGCTAAAATTGCGTGTGCAAATTTAATTGCCAGATGAGCCAATTAGTGCTGATAATTGGGCATTAATAATCAATTATTGGCACTAATTGGCATTAAAATTTATGCACACATCTTGGGTGCCAGGATCCGCACATAAATTTTACATACAGATCCAAAATGGGGGCATGGCCGTGGGAGGGTCATGAGCTGTGTTCACTTCTGGCGCCTACAATTCAGCCTAAATATATTATTTGTTTATTTACTACTTAAATTTTTACATACTTCTGCTTAGTCTACGTTGAGGAACCAGTCAAGTTTATTTTGCATTTTCTTTCCTTCACTTAGGGCCCTGTTTACTAAGTCGCACTGTAGGTGCGCTAATTGTTTAGCGCACGCTAAAAATTAGCACAAGCTAACAATAGAGACACCCATTATATTCCTATGGGTGTGTGAATTTATTTATTTAGATTTTACTCACACCTTTAGTAGCTCAAGGTGAGTTACACTGGATATTTCTCTACCCCAGGAGGGCTCACAATCTAAGTTTGTACCTGAGGCAATGGAGGGTTAAGTGACTTGCCCGAGATCACAAGGAGCAGTAGTGGGATTTCAACTGGCCGCCTCTGGATTGCAAGACTGGTGCTCTAACTAGTACTACTACTACTTAACATTTCTAGAGCGCTACTAGGGTTACGCAGTGCTGTACAGTTTAACAAGAAGGTCAGTCCCTGCTCAAAGGAGCTTACAATCTAAAGGATGAAATGTCAAGTTGGGGCAGTCTAGATTTCCTGAATAGAGGTATGGTGGTTAGGTGCTGAAGGTGACATTGAAGAGGTGGGCTTTGAGCAAGGATTTGAAGATGGGCAGGGAGAGGGCCTGGCGAATGGGCTCAGGGAGTTTATTCCAAGCATGGGGTTAGGCAAGGCAGAAAGGGCGGAGCCTGGAGTTGGCGGTGGTGGAGAAGGGTACTGACAGGAGGGATTTGTCTTGAGAGCGGAGGTTACGGGTAGGGACGTAGGGGGAGATGAGGGTAGAAGGTAAGGAGGGGCTGCAGATCAAGTGCATTTGTAGGTTAGTAGGAGAAGCTTGAACTGTATGCAGTACCTAATCGGAAGCCAGTGAAGTGCAGTGCACTAGGCCACTCCTCCACTCTGTATTATTCGCACATGCTAATTTTTAGCGTGCACTAAAACGTTTGGGTGCCTACAGGGCCCTTAGTTTAATTTCATTGTTTTGTCTGGCTAAAAGCAACTTTGTCTCCCTGAAAGCAACCTTTCTTTTTCCTTGTGATCTGAGCTGGATCTATAACAACAATAACAGTGATCTGCATCGATTGGATCATCAAACAACTTCATGATCAGAAAGTGCAAAATGATGAAACCATAACTGCAATTCTGTGAGTTTAAGATCACATATTTAACTTATATCAGCTCTATATTTCTGATATCCTGCTGAAGCTCCCTCTGCATTAAACTTCCAAATAATTTCACAGAAGTGAAATACAGTCATTTGATCTGTCTATAGTAAACAGAAGTACCTGTTAGATATTAGACACTGGACTGTAAACACTATTTTCTTGTTTCAAGATTTAAAAGTACAAAATATAAATAGAATAAGCAGTTATACTGACTGACTACTTATCTATCAGAGAATCTCAACTCCTACTTCAAAGGGACCTTTATCAAGCACTATCTGCACTTGCTGACCTGAACATGTATACTCTGGAGGAAAGGAGGAACAGGGGTGATATGATACAGACGTTCAAATATTTGAAAGGTATTAATCCGCAAACGAATCTTTTCCGGAGATGGGAAGGCGGTAGAACGAGAGGACATGAAATGAGATTGAAGGGGGGCAGACTCAGGAAAGATGTCAGGAAGTATTTTCACAGAGAGGGTGGTGGACGCTTGGAGATTTCTTTATTTACAGCAACGAATAACAAAAATACAAAATCATATAAATACCATATTCACATGCCTAACACAAACCATTCTATCACCAAAACAATCCCTTCTTCCCCTATACATATACACCCCTCCCCCTCCCTTTCCCCCCCTTATTCCCCCCTACAATTAAACCAACACAACATCACAGTAACTATAATCATAAGGCCTTTAACCTCACATGCTTCCACCACAAGGACACCATCGGTGAATCCCTCTCCACTCTTTCCCATTGCGCCACTTGCTGTACGCCCGCACCACATCCCAACTGACCTGTTCAATGGATCTATCTTCTTGGTGCAGGATACCCGGCAACGAGCCATCCAAAGACAGAACCGGAGAATGAGCGAAATCAAGAACCCTGTCCCCGGATCCAGCTGACCTCTCTTGAATCGATATCCATACACCCAGTCCGCATACGTATAGGAACGGAACGTGGGGATCTGGAGGAGAGCAGAAACCCTGTCACCCACCCCCGGGAAAAGGGACAGTCCTTCAAAAAGTGGTCCATGGTTTCTAACTTCCCCACACATTCCCCCCTTGGACATTCCTGTCCTGGATCTTCCTATCTCTCAGATTCTCTCTGACATATAATTTGCCGTGTAGGGACAGCCAGGCAATGTCCCGATATTTAGCCGGAATCCTCTCCGAATTGATATTCCGTAGCCCTTGCCTCAGCACTTCCCTAGGAGCATCCCTAAGTACCAGAGGGGAAGAGAACATCTGGGAGCGCACTCTCTCCACCCAGATTCCTCTCTTCCCATCCCTAATCTCCCCCACTAGAATCCCCCAGACCCGAACTAATTTTACTAACGTTTTATAGTACCCTACCCTTTCCGGAGCCCCTTTCCGCAATACCCCTACCCTCTCCCCTCTCCTCCACCCCACCCAAACCCTCTCCCACCACCCCAGCACACTACTCGCCCACCCTGGAGGAGCCTGACCCACCGCTCTCCCTAGATTAAAGTGCACAAACAAAGAACTAAAAAACAAAACCGGATTGATCATCCCTACCCCCCCCTCCTTCCTAGATAGATATGTGGTGTTTCGTTGACTGGATTCAACCGATTGCCCCACAGCAGCTGGAAGAAAATGCTATACAACGAGGCATAGCACTTTTCAGGTACCAAACAAATGTAGCTGATGAAAAAAAGAGGGGCACCAAATGGGTCTTGATGAGTTTCACCCGATCTTCCATGGACATTTTCCACCTCTTCCACCTGTCCACCCGCCCCTTTGCTTCCTGAAGACAACGGTCCCAGTTGAATTTAGCATAATCTCCTATCTCAAAGTAAATCCCCAAAACCCTCATTCTATCCACCACCCCCGGGAAACCCCCTCCTAATTCAAACTGCTCCCCTCCCGGCCCAACCACAAACTGTTGCATTTGTGGATATTCACCCGTGACCCTGTAGCCCCTGCGAAATCGTGGATGAACTCCAAAAGTTTATCCCCTTCTGCTTTGTTGCCACCCACACAGTAATATCGTCTGCGTATGCCACCACCCGCAACTGTTCTCCCGTGCTTACCTCCACCCCCCTCAATCCTCCCACCCCACCCTGCTCCAGACGCCTAATAAAAGGGTCTATAGAAAATGCATACAGCAAAGGGCTTAAAGGGCACCCTTGCCGAACCCCTGCCGTCAGCTCAAATTCCCCCCCTTTCCACCCATTGATCAATGGAAATGCATGTGCATGAGAATATAACAATCGTAATTGTGCCACCCAATCCCTAGGGAACCCGTAATACTCTAAAACCCGCCAGAGAAATCCCATTGGACCCTGTCAAAGGCTTTTCTTGGTCAAGCGCCACCATCAGCCACCCTGACCCCTCCTCCCGACTCCGCTCTAAACCTTCCCTCACCCATGCCGCAGCCTCCAGAACCCCTCTACCCGGCACCCCACAAGCCTGTGAGGCTGCCAACAAGTCCCCCGAGAATTGCCGCATACGCTTGAAGAGCATCTGCGCAAAGATCTTACGATCACAGTTTAGTAGCGCAATAGGCCTCCAGTTAGTTAACAGCTGCGGATCTTTGCCCTTACTTAACAAAATCAATGCAGACTCCAACAAGGATTTTGGAAGAGACCCCCTCTGACGTGCCTCTTCCCAGAGATCCAATAAATCGGAGCCAGGCGCCTGCGAAACGTATGATAGAATTCTGCCGGCAGCCCGTCCGGCCCCGGAGATGTCCTCTTTCTCAGGGCCCCTATAGCCTCCTCAACCTCCTGCAGTGTCCAGGGGCACGAAAGGGCCTGGAGATGAGACCCCCAATTCCCCACCCCCGGAGTCCCTTCCACATACTGATCCATCCTCCCCCCATCCAAGTGCTGATCCGAAAAAAAACCCTGAAGTGCTCTTCCACCACCTTCAATATTCCCTCTTTGGAATCCTGCATCACCCCCCTAGTATCCCTAAAACCCACCACCCTATGCTCTCTTCTTTCCCTACAACAAACGAAGGGATCTGGGCTAATCAATTTACCAAAGTCCCTCTCATAAACTAAAGAGGAATACCGATCGTATTGAGTCTTCTCTAACAGAGACTGTAATTCTTGGATATCCTCTTTCCTCCCTCCCTTGGAAATCAAATAATCCTTCCTTTGCTTCAAGGCCATCCCCAAACGTGTCCTTTCCCTTCCCCTCCTCCGTGCCTGTCCCATGAAAAGGAAACGCGTCCGTTTTTTCACCACCTCCCACCATTCTCCTCTGGAGGGAAAGATCCCCCGTAAGGATAACTGGTCTTCTAAAAAATTCAAATATTTCTTTTGAGCCTCCTCATCCTGGACCCATCTTAAATTCATCCTCCACAACCCCCTACCTATCCTATGAGCCGCCGACCCCCCTACTTCCACAAGAAGCAGTTTATGGTCGGAAAAATCCACGTCCAGCAGGCGAGGCCCCCGCTGGCATACCCCTCTCGAACCAAAAACCGATCAATCGGCTCCTACATCTCCCCCTGCTAAACGTGAATCCATCCTCATCTGGGAAATGTTCTATGTGAACATCTATCACCCCCCCTCTTTCATGATCCCGAGCAAGCGCACCCCATCATATGTCACCTGTACCTTAGTACCCCCACTATCCTGTTTCCTAAGAATTAAATTGAAATCTCCCCCCCAAATTACCTGGCGTGCAGTAAACAAGTAAGGCCTGATCTTCCCTAATAACAAACTGCGCTCCTTCCTAGTCTGTGGCCCATAAAGATTAATAATTCGCAACGCCATACCCTGCCATAATACGTCTACCACTAAACACC
Organism: Microcaecilia unicolor; assembly: GCF_901765095.1. Lineage (NCBI taxonomy): Eukaryota > Metazoa > Chordata > Amphibia > Gymnophiona > Siphonopidae > Microcaecilia > Microcaecilia unicolor. The sequence continues at coordinate 35,771,595 of NC_044035.1, read as the reverse complement.
TCCCCACCCCGAGTTCCATCACACGCTGAATTTCCACCTTATGTGACTTAAATAAAATCCCCACTCCCCCATATCTTTCCCCTGCCAGCCCCCACACCGAGGGTCCCCATCTCCAATCCCTGCGCGCCCTTCTCAGCTGCTCCAGGTTCTGCAAACGCGTTTCCTGAATCAGAAAACAATCGGCCTTAACCTGAGAAAAGCACTCATAGGCCAAACACTGAGCTCTCTGGGAAGCCACACTCGCACATTTAGGGTGGCGAACGTCAGAAGAAGCCCTGCCATACCCCCCATTAGGACTCATGCAACTCCTCACTCTCCTCCTTCCTTTGCATACTATCTACTCTCTGTGGCAACCTGCTACCCAGAATGTAATCCTCCTCTCCATTATCCCCTATCTCTGCCGCCCAGTCCCTTATCCTTGTATCCTGATCCCACCTTCCCCTCCCCCTCCCTCATTCCTTTCTTTCCCTTTCTTCTTTTTAAACCCTACGGAATCCCCCCCTGCAACCTTCCCCTCTTGAACCTCTCCCCTCTGCACCCCTCCCCCTCCTTTCCTACCTCTACACTACCGTCCCCTTGAGCTGCTCCTGGCTAACCACCCCCTCCCCCATCCTCCTCTTCCCCCCCCCCCTTCCCTACCGGAACCCCCTCCTCCTCCCCAACCCACATCTTCCACTTCCATCCCCCCTCCTCGTCATGGGTACCCCTTCCCTTCCTACCTTGACTCCTTTCCCCCTTATCCTTTCCCGACTCCTCTCCCCTCCTCCCTCTTCCTGAGGTCCCTTCTCCCCATCATCCCCCTCCCCTGTATCTCTGCCCCCCCATCCTCTTCTTCCAAAATCTGAAATCGATTACCCCCCTGCCCCACCCCAGGCAACCCCTGTAATGTCAAACCCTTACCCTTTGAAACCTTCCGTTTCTTTAATTTTGACACTTGAACCCACTCTCCCTTTCCCCCCCTCCTGTCCCCCTCTATTCTCTAGACCCCGCCCTCCTCTAACCGTAAACCCTCCTCTTCCCCTGCAAACCACCCCTCCCCTGTACCCCCAAACCTCCCTCTCCTCCCCCTTCCTCCCAAGCCCTCCCAACCCCCAGACCCCCAGAACCCTGACCTAGATCCTGCCCCTCTCCCCGAATCATATTCCCCCTGCCCTCATCCCTCCTATTATGACGCGCCCTCGGGCAGTCTCTAAAGGCATGCCCCAGACCCCCGCACAAATTGCAACGGATAGAGGAACAATTTTCTGTATAGTGCTCCTTACTCCCGCACTTTACACACTGTTGTACTGGGCAAGACATACTATAATGGCGAAAGGATCCGCAACGGAAACACTGCCGTGGCTGTCCCTTGTAAAAACAGAGAATCCTGTCCCGGCCAATAAAAGCCGCAGAAGGAATGTGCTTGACCACTTGCCCTTCCTGTCTTAGCTTAACCCAAGCCCCCCACCCCCTGCCCACACCCTACTTGGATCCGGGAGTTTGGATAACGGGGTTCTCAAATCCGCATGCCTCTGTAACCAGTAGGCCAGGTCTGCCCCTGAAATGGACTCGTTTCGTACCAATACAGTGACTTGCACCAAGTCAGGTCTACTAATAGGAATAACCACATAATTGCTCCAATCCCCCTTCCTTTCACCCCTCATACCTTCCCAAAAGATTTCCATACCCCTCTGCGTTAGAAAACTAACATCGTACTCAGGCAAATTAACTGGGTGAATACAGGCATAGAAGTCCTCCGGCACAAACCCCAGACCCATGACCATCCTCAAAACCATCTCCCGAGAAGGCATAGCCCCCTCCCCCACCCATCTAATCTGCACACATTCCTTCGTTTGGGGATTTGCCCCGCCCCTCTCCCTTCCCCCCCTTTCCCCCTTGATCCCTCCACAGCACTGGCCGCCCCCCCATCTCCCCTCCCCCTCACCCCTCACCACCGCCGCAAAGGAAAGAGCACCCTGCCCCTCCCCCGCCCCCCTCACTTCTCCCTACCCTTCTTCCCTTCCTCCGAATCCCGGCTCCCCACATCCCCCTCCCCCACCTCCGACAAGAAAGCATACCCCTCTCTTGACCAAGACCCTCCCCCCGCCCCCCCCCCTCCCCTCGCACACAGCCCCCCCTCAACCAGTTCAAACCCAGACCTTCAACTGGGACATCAGGAGCTTTAAAATTAGTGCACTTTCAGAGCTACTCTGGACTGAGCAATTGGTCCAATGTCCTGCTCCATTCCATGCAACTCCTGTTCCGTTCCTCTTTCTCCTGCTGATTCTCATGTCCTGGGAACCATACCCTAGCAGGTCCCCTGCAACTTGACTGCAGATTGAACAGAGACCTCTCCTGATTCTTCCTCCTGTCCGTCCTGACCTCGCGGGCAGACCTGCTCTGAGCCAAGCTGCACAGCTGATGATAATTGATTACCAGAAACTGCTGCCTCAATCAGAGCACCTTTGGAGTGCTCCTGCAGTTGGAAGCCTGCTGGCTTTTGCTTCTCTTGCAATCTCTCCATACAGGTAAGTTCAATACTTTTTTCCACACCCTGTTCTTCTTCCCCACTAGTGGGTACTGAAAAATTGTCCTGGGGAAAAGCCTGTCTCCATCCGTTTCAATAATATGACAGTGTTGTAACTTTGTGTCTTTTCCTTTCTGTTCTACCGGAATACCTGAGGCCAAACAATCCGCCCCCTTCTCCTGGAACCGTATCCAACCTGAGTACTCCCTCTTCCCTTGGGCTCATCAGGGCTTTCATAGTTTGCAATGTACTTTGACTGTTTGGACTTTGTACAATCTCTGTTACCAACTGCCTTTTGTGAAACAATGTTCCTGAGCTTAAACTGGTAGATTCCTGTGCTGGGGAAAAACCTCCTGGCTCATAGTTTTAGATGTACCAGCCTGCATCCTCTCTTGATTCTCATAAACCTCCCTCAAGGGATTTGCAGAGCCTGTTTTAAACAAGCAATTCTTTTTTCCTTCTGTTTCAGCAACTTTGTTAAGCGCTTTTCTTCGTCTTATACTTTTGACCATGCTCTGCTGGGGCAAGCCTACTCATGGCTTTAGTCATTTTCAACCGTTTCCCCAGCTCCTCTATTTCCTTATCCAGAGACTTGATGTGCCTCAACCGCCCACCGTTTCTCTGGCACACTGTCCTGGGTCCATCTTCTCCCACTCACCGGCCTCCTCCCCTTCTTCTGACCACTCTTCTTCACTGCCGGCTCCTCAAATCCCAACTGGGCCTCCTGCCCCACCTCCATTCCTTCTTGTCCTTGCTCCTTCTGGGTCTGCACCTTTAGGGCCTCAACCTTCCTCCTTCCTCCCCCATGATCTTCAGGCTCCTTACCTGGACGCCGCTGGGTCATGGAGGAGGCGCCAGATCCACAATCCTCCCTGGCCCTGGAAGCTTTACGGTCCAGGGGACTACGCTCCCTTCGTGCTGGAGGAGGGGCTGGCTGAGAGCTACTCCGCCGGGCCTTCAGATCCTTCGGCCTTGTAGGCCCCATAGCCTGGGAGTTTCCTGGGCCTCTCTCCCAGGACCCCTCCGCCTAGCTGGGGAAGGGACCAGGCCTGGCTCCCTTTCCTCAGAGCCTCTGACAGCACCTCCTTCCTGTCCTATGTCTGACAACAACTGACACTTGGAATGCCCTCCCGCGGGAGGTGGTGGAGATGAAAACGGTAACGGAATTCAAACATGCATGGGACAGGCATAAAGGAATCCTGTGCAGAAGGAATGGATCCACAGAAGCTTATCTGAAATTGGGTGGCGGGGGGAAGAGGGGTTTGGTGGTTGAGAGGCTAGGATGGGGGAGGGCAGACTTATACGGGGTCTGTGCCGGAGCCAGTGATGGGAGGCGGGAAATACTGCTGGACAGACTTATACGGGTCTGTGCCCTGAAAAAGACAGGTACAAATCAAGGTAAGGTATACACATATGAGTTTATCGTGGGCAGACTAGATGGACCGTGCAGGTCTTTTTCTGCCGTCATCTACTATGTTACTATGTTAACACCTTTCTGTAAATTGCTGCCAAAGACAAACTGGCTTTTTGTTATACTGAATAGCTAGGGAGCTCTTTAATCTAATTTACTTTAAACAAGGATGTGTTTTGGCCTAGTAAACCAAAAATCTTCACACATTCCAGTAATCTGGGGAAGAAGAAACAATAGACTCCTCCATCTGCCTAAGGGACACAACAGGTGAAACTCTTATCTAGCTATACCCACAGGAATGCCTGCCCATCATCATCAAGTAACCCCCTTCACCTGTTTGAGTTTCCACATTGAGTGGAACATTTTCTTTGTTGTAGATTTCACTTGGCTCTCTAGTGTTAAGTTACGGTCCACTGTAACGCCCCGAGGATTTTCAAAGCTATCTGAGATAGGAAGGGTGTGATCTGGGGTGTTGATACTTGTGGGGATGTCCGCGCTGTGTTGGGATGAGAGGATGAGACAATGAGTTTTTTCTTTATTGAGTTTTAGTTGAAATGCATTGCCCATGAATCCATGATGTTTAGGCCGAGCTTGATTTCGTTGGTGATTTCTGTCAGTTTGGTTTTGTAAGGAATGTATATTGTGACATCATCTGCATATATGAAAGGGTTAAGGCCATGGTTGGATAAGGACTTGGCAAGTGGGATCGTCATTAAGTTGAATAGGATCAGTGATAGCGGTGATCCTTGCGGTACTCCACAGTCTGCGCACTAACTTCAAAACTACTGCAGGGCACTGGCACTACCCCAGTGGTAGTGTTTGATTTAGTGCATGTTACCCACACCTTAGCCCTACCAGGGCTACTACTGTAAGTACTCCTGCATTATGGGCCCCTTTTACTAAGCTACGGCAAAAGGGGGCTGGTGCTGACCTCAGCTCATGTTCTACATGCATGCATGCATGCTGAAGCCTCCTTTTACATAGCTGGCAAAGAGAAGTACTACTACTTAACTACTACTTAACATTTCTAGAGCGCTACTAGGGTTACGCAGCGCTGTACAATTTAACGAATAAGGACAGTCCCTGCTCAGAAGAGCTTACAATCTAAAGGACGAAATGTCAAGTTGGGGTAGTCTAGATTTCCTGAATAGAGGTATAATGGTTAGGTGCCGAAGGCACATTGAAGAGATGGGCTTTGAGCAAGGATTTGAAGATGGGCAGGGAGGGGGCCTGGCATATGGGCTCAGGGAGTTTGTTCCAGGCTTGGGGTGAGGCGAGGCATAATGGCCATGCGGCAAGTAAAGCACTTGCCATGCTGCCATTTTGGGGAGGGGGGGAGCCCTTACTGCCACCCATTGAGGTGGCAGTAAGGGTTCCCACATTAACCCGGTGTAACCGGGCAGCGCACAGCACTGCCCGATTATGACCGAGTACACTCCGGCACTACAAAAGTAAATACATTTTTGTAGCTCTGGAAATGACAGCATGCTAGGGGTGGAAGCCTGGTAGTACTTTCTGTATAGCAAGAGGTACGCGAGTGGTACGCCCATGTGGGCTTACCACCGCTTATTAGAAAGGAGCCCTAACTTTCTGCAGGTACTGCAGGCTAATGGCAACATTAGCTCATGACCTACCCCCCCCCCAAAAAAAAAGTTTAAAATTGTTTAAAAAGGCAGCATAAAATCTGGACAGTGTGTGGGGAAAGTCTTGTGTTAGGACATGCTATGCCACACTATAGTAAAGGACCCCTTTGCGAGTAAAATGTTCTTAGTTAATAATACTATTGAAGTTGGTTCAGTCATGAACTGATAATGAATAACTGTTGGAGAGACTGGATGGACCATGCAAGTCTTCATCCACCATCATTTACTATGTTACTATTGAAAGTCATCGTCTAAGTTACAGTGGTGGAAATAAGTATTTGATCCCTTGCTGATTTTGTAAGTTTGCCCACTGACAAAGACATGAGCAACCCATAATTGAAGGGTAGGTTATTGGTAACAGTGAGAGATAGCACATCACAAATTAAATCCGGAAAATCACATTGTGGAAAGTATATGAATTTATTTGCATTCTGCAGAGGGAAATAAGTATTTAATCCCTCTGGCAAACAAGACCTAATACTTGGTGGCAAAACCCTTGTTGGCAAGCACAGCGGTCAGACGTCTTCTGTAGTTGATGATGAGGTTTGCACACATGTCAGGAGGAATTTTGGTCCACTCCTCTTTGCAGATCATCACTAAATCATTAAGAGTTCTGGGCTGTCGCTTGGCAACTCGCAGCTTCAGCTCCCTCCATAAATTTTCAATGGGATTAAGGTCTGGTGACTGGCTAGGCCACTCCATGACCCTAATGTGCTTCTTCCTGAGCCACTCCTTTGTTGCCTTGGCTGTATGTTTTGGGTCATTGTCGTGCTGGAAGACCCAGCCACGACCCATTTTTAAGGCCCTGGCGGAGGGAAGGAGGTTGTCACTCAGAATTGTACGGTACATGGCCCCATCCATTCTCCCATTGATGCGGTGAAGTAGTCCTGTGCCCTTAGCAGAGAAACACCCCCAAAACATAACATTTCCACCTCCATGCTTGACAGTGGGGACGGTGTTCTTTGGGTCATAGGCAGCATTTCTCTTCCTCCAAACACGGCGAGTTGAGTTCATGCCAAAGAGCTCAATTTTTGTCTCATCTGACCACAGCACCTTCTCCCAATCACTCTCGGCATCATCCAGGTGTTCACTGGCAAACTTCAGACGGGCCGTCACATGTGCCTTCCGGAGCAGGGGGACCTTGCGGGCACTGCAGGATTGCAATCCGTTATGTCGTAATGTGTTACCAATGGTTTTCGTGGTGACAGTGGTCCCAGCTGCCTTGAGATCATTGACAAGTTCCCCCCTTGTAGTTGTAGGCTGATTTCTAACCTTCCTCATGATCAAGGATACCCCACGAGGTGAGATTTGCGTGGAGCCCCAGATCTTTGTCGATTGACAGTCATTTTGTACTTCTTCCATTTTCTTACTATGGCACCAACAGTTGTCTCCTTCTCGCCCAGCGTCTTACTGATGGTTTTGTAGCCCATTCCAGCCTTGTGCAGGTGTATGATCTTGTCCCTGACATCCTTAGACAGCTCCTTGCTCTTGGCCATTTTGTAGAGGTTAGAGTCTGACTGATTCACTGAGTCTGTGGACAGGTGTCTTTCATACAGGTGACCATTGCCGACAGCTGTCTGTCATGCAGGTAACGAGTTGATTGGAGCATCTACCTGGTCTGTAGGGGCCAGATCTCTTACTGGTTGGTGGGGGATCAAATACTTATTTCCCTCTGCAGAATGCAAATAAATTCATATACTTTCCACAATGTGATTTTCCGGATTTAATTTGTGATGTGCTATCTCTCACTGTTACCAATAACCTACCCTTCAATTATGGGCTGCTCATGTCTTTGTCAGTGGGCAAACTTACAAAATCAGCAAGGGATCAAATACTTATTTCCACCACTGTATCTCTGCTCTTCCAAGGGGAGTAAGTCGGGAGAGCGCATCACCACCGTGCAGGCTTGAATTACTCTTCCATGCTGATGTGCGTTGGCCTACAGGGGATCGGAAAGAATCCTACACTCCCATTTGTTTCTCTGTTTTTCTTAAATTGAAAAGCAACGATTGATTTCCAACGCAGGCGTTTGTAAAGCACTTCATGTTCATGAGATGCAAAACAGAAAATTATGGGGTAAAACTTTGCCTGGAAGACAACACTCTATTATAGCAATCATTCCTTAAAGATCACTCACAGCTTCGGCGTCACCTTGAGCTGCTAACTAACAGGCTGACTCTAAGCAACAGCTAATGAATGATTTCCAAGGGAAATCGAGGCTTAAGTATCTTCATAAAGCTTGCTAATTTGGATAACCTTCCTGAAAACTGGATCACGAGTTTCAATAGCTGACATTTTTGAACGTCGACAATTTGACAGGTGAATCATTTTGAGCATGGAGGCTCAGTATGGAAGCTGTTTTCACGTTAGAAACAGGTTCGGAACACTGCAGCATGTGGTATTGGTATTTTTAGCTTCTGGACTTTGCCATGACAACAAGACATTTAAAGTTGTTTTTAAAGCTGAAGTTCAACGAACCTGCGTTTTATTTATTGCTGTTGCATTTATTCATTGCAAGGGGAATCCGTGAACATAATTGTGGCGATCAGTTTTATAAACATTTACCCACACTCACTTTCAGCGCCCGCCACCCGGGAAATGGAAGCCCCTGGGCTCACATTCGCTCTCTTCCTATGCTTTTGGAGCCTGAGAGGCCGATTCTCAAAGCCGCGCGCAGATTGGCCTGCAGCGCCAAAACTACAACACCATAACAACATCAGCTGCATGTATCAAACATGCGTGGGATAAACATAAAGGAATCCTGTTCAGAAGGAATGGATCCTAAGGAGCTTAGCCGAGATTGGGTGGCAGAGCCGGTGGTGGGGGGCGGGGATGGTGCTGGGCAGACTTATACGGTCTGTGCCCTGAATAGGACAGATACAAATCAAGGTAAGGTATACATAAAAAGTAGCACATATGAGTTTATCTTGTTGGGCAGACTGGATGGACCGTGCAGGTCTTTTTCTGCCGTCATTTACTATGTATGTATCATGCATCAGTTGTTTGTTTTTTAAATAGTGACTGACCACTACTTATGTTTTTGCTGTGTTTTGATTGTATTCCAGTCATTCTCTTAGAAACACCAAGGTCAATATTCAAAAATGCTTTTGCAGTCCATTTCAAGCGCTGAACACATAAGAACTTTTATTTTTCTGGGCTGTTAAATAGATACATTTTGTCAGTGTAAGTTGATGGACAATCAAAATATTTCTAACTTGAGGATGTTCAGGGCATGGGGTCTAAACTTATCTGCAGAGTGGTGATATTCAGAGGCTACCTGGATATATTTATCCATAGAATTGGACCACATAAATCTCACAAAGAAGGAAAAAGAAGGCAGAGACAGAGCAGGGTGGGGCGAGCAGGAAACAAACAAACAAACAAACAAACAAACAAAAAAAGAGTAAGCCATTGCCTAAAAGAGCAGAGTATCAAGTACACTCAGTTCTCTGAGAACTGTACGGAACAGGCTTTGGCAGATACAGGATCTGATGAATCCTCGTTTGAGGGATTTCCAGCAGAATCTCATCAGATACTGAAAAAATTTGTAGTTGAAGGTCTTGAAAATGTAGTTGTTGGCATGCTAAGTGGTGAGGAGATAGGAAATGGTACTGTTAGAGCCAAGAGAACCTAAAGGTACAGCTGGTAGTGGACAATGTGAAGGATGTCCCAGGTCTTTCATCTTCTGCTCTGCCCATGGCCCCAGATCCAGCCGCAGTGGCCTCAATAAAGCAGGGAGGAACTCCAGTTAAAAAAAAAACAAAGGGTCTGAAGTTTGGAGGATCTGCAAATGCAGAATGTATGCACTGTCAGACCATTGGTAGAGGAAAGCTAATGGGCCACCTCTCAAACAGTGCTATGATGCAGCTGCCATTCAAGCTCTGTTTTGGGGGGGGGGGGGGCAACTTACACTAGGCTATTGACTCCATCCTGGATCACAAGGAGCAGCAGCAGGAAAACTACTGAAAAGAGAAAATCCATATCTCTACATTGAGGTACCAGGCAAGCAGCTTCATTGCCCCTGTATAGAACTATGGTGTGCTATATCTTGACTGTTCTGCAAAAAAAAAGGATATATCAGAACTAGAAAAGATTCAGAGGAGGGTGGCAAAAATGATAAAAGGGCTAGAACACCTCTAATGATGAAAGGCCAGAAACTTGGGGTCTTCAGTTTAGAAATGTCAAGGCCAGCAGGGAGCTAGAGTAGATCTGTGCTGTGCTTGGTATCAACCTTCCTACCTCCAGGAGGAGCTGTGTTCTCATCCCTTCTCTATCTTCATGGGTAGGTGTCCTTTGGTATTTCTTGTCTTATCTATCTCTGTTAGGTGTGTTCCTATCTGATTGACCCTGCTGTGGCCAACCAGGTTTTATCAGCCCTGCTTTTGAGCTGGACTAGCACTGGGTCATTATCTGTGTCTTCTCCTAGATTCCAGCTGGCCATCTCCTCCATTTCTTAGATTCTAGCTAGCCATGGTCACTTATCTAAGTTTTATCTCAATACTTGTGCTTCCATATTCCTAGCCTATGTCCTGTGATTGCAGTTGGCTTTGCATCATCTGTCTGTATCTATTTCATCTTGCCATGTGCAGTGTATCCTTGGATTCCCTTCTGTAATGCTAATGCTCATGGATTTATGCTTCATCTTCTATATCTGTATAAGGGACTCTTGCAAAGGATGAGTGACGTGAACTTGCCCATTGTCAAAGGTCAGTGCTTATGGAACCTATGTATTGTGAAGGCTAACATGACGTAAGAACTAGACAGATTTATTTATTTATTTATTTGTTACATTTGTATCCCACATTTTTCCCACCTAATTGCAGGCTCAATGTGGCTTACATGGTACCGTAAGGCAATCGCCAATTCCAGTATGTACAAATACAAAGTGATGTAGTGGTAGAATCGAGTTCATGTGTGACAGACACATTAGGATTCGTAGAGGGGAAGAGTTAATTTATGTCCAGTACTAGCTTTGGTTTCGTTGTGTTATCTTGCCTTGATTGCCCAGGTTCCTCTGGAATAGGGTTACCCTATTGTTAGTTTCATTACATTGTTACCTTTTTGAGATCGTATTTGTTTCAGGTTGGTTTGCTAGACTCATTGCTCTCTTTATGGAAGTCATCCAAATATTTGATCAGGGTTTCTAAATACATTCCTACTAGAATCCCACATTAAAGTAAAGAACAAAAATTGTTTCTACCACTAGCTGAGGGTCCTTTTACGAAGGTGTGATGAAAAAGGGCTTGCTTTAGTGGGGGTTTTAGTGTAGGTGGGGGGTTTTAGCGCACCTGTAAAAAAGGGCCTCTTTTTTTTGCCAAAACTGGACATGGGGCAAAATCAAAATTGCTGCGCGTCCATTTTGGGTCTGAGACCTTACCACCAGCCATAGACCTAGCAGTAAATAATATGGGCAGTAATGACGTACGTGCATCAGAAGCCATTTGGCGCATGTCCGTTAGGCACACACCAGAAAATAAAAATATTTTTCAGACGCGAGTAGCGGACGCATGCCAAAATTGAAATTACCGCATGGGACATACAGTAATGGGGTGGCAACTCCAATTTGGCGCATGTTTGGCATGCATGGAAGGGCATAATCGAACGGGGGCACCCATCTATAAGGGCACCCATCTCTAAGACAGCCCCGTAAAGAAGCATACCCGACCGTATTATCGAAACCAGATGGGTGGCCATCTTTCGTTTCGATAATACGGTCAGGGACGGCCAAATCTCAACATCTGAGTTGACCTTAGAGATGGCTGACATTGGTTTTTGCTGATAATTGAAACTAAGGGCGCCCATCTCAAAACCAGCCAAATCCAAGCCATTTGGTCATGGGAGGAGCCAGCATTTGTAGTGCACTGGTCCCCCTCACATGCCAGGACACCAACCGGGCACACTAGGGGGCACTGCAATGGACTTCACAAATTGCTCCTAGGTGCATAGCTCCTTTACCTTGGGTGCTGAGCCCCCCAACCCCCCCCCCAAAAAAAAAACCCCACTCCCCATAACTGTACAACACTACCATAGCCCTTTAAAGGGTAACGGGGGGGCACCTAGATGTGGGTACAGTGGGTTTCGGGTGGGTTTTGGAGGGCTCCCATTTACCACCACAAGTGTAGCAGGTAGGGGGGGGGGATGGGCTTGGGTCCGCCTGCCTGAAGTGCACGGCAGTACCCACTAAAAACTGCTCCAGGGACCTGCATAGTGCTGTGACGGAGCTGGGTATGGCATTTGGGGCTGGCATAAAGGCTGGCAAAAAAATGTTTTTATATTTGTTTTTTTTGGGTGGGAGGGGGTTGGTGACCACTGGGGGAGTAAGGGGAGGTGATCCCCGATTCCCTCTGGTGGTCATCTGGTCAGTTCGGACATCTTTTCAAGGCTTGGTCATGAACAAAAAGGGACCAAGTAAAGTCGGCCAAATGCTTGTCAGGGACTCCCTTGTTTTTTCCATCGGCGGAGGACAGCCATCTCAACCATGCCCCCGTCCCGCCTTCAGTACACTGCCGACACGCCTCCTTGAACTTTGGCCGTCCCTGCAACGGAAAGCAGTTGAAGCCGCCCAAAATTGGCTTTCGATTATGCCGATTTGGGCGCCCTTAGGAGAAGGACGCCCATCTCCCGATTTGTGTCAGAAGATGGCCGCCCTTCTTCTTCGAAAATAAGCTGGATAAGCACCTACGTGGATTAGTAAAAGGGGCCCTGAGTGTTGTATATTGAAAGAACATATTACCCAATTCTTTTCAGGAATGGTGCTGACTGATATGATTTAAGGGATCCAGGATCATGTATTTTCAACATAAATTGAAAACCTGGCTATTGTTTGAAAGAGCACATTGATGGTTCTTAAAGGGATATAGTTTAGTTTACTTATGACATTTTTCTTGATCACCTTCCAAACAATTATCAAAGTGGTTTACAATCTCTAAAGAAACATTAGTAAAGGGCAGCTATCGGCGAGACAGGACAGTGATCTGTCTCTAGTGACAGTGGTTGGGAGGCGGGGATAGTGCTGGGCAGACTTATACAGTCTGTGCCCTGAAAAGACAGGTACAAATCAAGGTAGATATACACAAAAAATGGCATATGTGAGTTTATCTTGTTGGGCAGACTGGGTGGACCGTGCAGGTCTTTTTTCTGCCGGTCATCTACTATGTTACTATCCAGCTCATGATCGAAAGTGATCGCCGGCCATTTCCCGACACAAATCGGGAGATGGCCGGCAATCTCAGAAAAGCGGCGAAATTGGTATAATCGAAAGCTGTATTTTTTGACAGCATCGCCGCTTTCCCGTCGCCTCACGGCGAAAGTTCAAAGGGGCATGTCGGCGGTGTGAAGCGAAGGCGGGACATGGGCGGGTATGGGCGTGGCTACCAGATAGCCGGCTTTCGCCGATAATGGAAAAAAAACGGCGTTAAGCAGTTATTTTCGCCGGGTTTACTTGGTCCTTTTATTTTCATGACCAAGCCTCAAAAAAGGTGCCCCAACTCACCAGATGACCACTGGAAGGAAGCGGAGATGACCTCCCTGTACTCCCCCAGTGGTCACTAACCCCCTCCCACCAAAAAACCCCACTTTAAACACTTTTTTTTCCAGCCTGTATGCCAGCCTCAAATGCGTACCCACCTCCATGGACAGCAGAATGTGTTCTGTTCTCCGACAGCCTTTTCCTGCTTGTGATGGGCTCTGCGGTGAGTGTGACACCTTTTCTGTTATTTGCACTGCAGAGTCACATCAGCAATGCATTGTCGTGGGTGTAGGTATTGGTAGTTGGTAGGCTCTACTCCCCTGGTGCTTTCCCCCTGCTTATTGGGGTCAGAGTGTGCCCTGTTTTGTTTCCTGTTGTAGTCCATGCGGTAGTGGCCATTTTGTAAGCAGTTTTTAGTTCCCTTTCCTGTCTTACCCACATTAGAGAACGTAGTTCTTTCCTTGAATGGTGCTGAAAGAGGGCATTGTGCACCATTGTGCCAGCTCTGACCTACTGCCTCATCTTAGTACCAGGGGACTCTTGCCAGTGGGGCACAACCTCTGATCTGCAGTTAACTGTCAGTAAATGTGCTTATTCAAATAAGGACTTTTCAAAGAGATTAGTCTTCAGGTATGAACTGGTGTGCCAAAGTTATACAGCAGCAATAAGTCCTAGAGGCTGTATGCAGGTCCCTGGAGCAGTTTTAGTAGGTGCAGTACATTTTGTGTGTAGGGGGTTTGGGGGGGGGGGGGGTTGGGGGGCTTAGCTCCCAAAGTAAGGGAGCTATGCACGTGGGAACTTTTCTGAGTCTACCGCAGAGTGACCCCTAGGGAGCCCGATTGGTGTGCTGCCATGTCAGGGGGGCCAGTGCACTAAATTGCTGGCTCCTCCCATGGCCAAATGTCTTGGATTTGGCCGGGGTTTGAGATGGCCGACATAACTTTCCATTATCGCTAAAAACGAAACCCGGCCATCTCAAACCCCGGCCAAATCCAAGGCCTTTGGCTGGCCGGAACCGTATTATCGAAACAAAAGATGGCTGGCCATCTTTTTCGAAAATACGGGTCTGGCCAGCTGTTTGCGGCGCCGCCAAAATACATCGCCGGCCATGTATTTCGCCAGCGCCGTTCGATATTCCCCTCCACGTTACTATATATGAAGGAACATGCTACCTCAACAAAATAAGTTTTAATCCCTGTCTCAATTTCAGGATTTACATTTTGGAGAGCTCTTTTTAGATGGTTTTGATGTTATATATATTTACGAATATGTTAAGTTTGGTTGATAGTTGTCTCGGAGGTAGTTTTTCCAAATGGGTTAATTTTGCAATACTACGACAGGAATGAACCCCACTCCTAAACTAGGGTATGTACAATATGCCTGCTTATAATCGAAATAGAAAAACGCCTATATTGTGACCCAAATTGGGAGATAGACGTTTATCTCACAAAAATGAATAAAGCGGTATAATCGAAAGCCGAATTTGGACGTTTTCAACTGCACTCCATCGCGGATGCGGACAAAGTTGATGGGGGCGTGTTGAAGGCGTGGTGAAGGCGGAACGGGGCGTGGTTATCGGCCGATCAGAGATGGGCGCCTTTCGCCGATAATGGGAAAAAAATATGCGTTTTTAGCGAGAATTTAGGGCACTTTTCCTGGACCCTGTTTTTCCACGAATATGCCCAAAAAAGTGCACTAAATGACCAGATGAGCACTGGAGGGAATCGGGGATGACCTCCCCTGACTCCCCCAGTGGTCACAAACCCCCTCCCACCACAAAATATGCCGTTTCACAACTTTTTATTTTCACCCTCAAATGTCATACCCACCTCCCTGGCAGCAGTATGCAGGACATTGGAGCAGTGATTAGGGGGTGCAGTGGACTTCAGGCAGGTGGACCCAGGCCCATTCCCCCTCCCCCACCTGTTACACTTGTGCTGGTAAATGGGAGCCCTCCAAACCGCCCCCCAAAACCACTGTACCCACAGTAGGTGCCCCCTTCACCCCTTAGGACTATAGTAATGGTGTAGACTTGTGGGCAGTGGTTTTTGAGGGGGATTTGGGGGGCTCAACACACAAGGGAAGGGTGCTATGCACCTGGGAGCTGTTTTTACCTTTTTTTTTTTGTAAAAGTGCCCCCTAGGGTGCCCGGTTGGTGTCCTGGCATGTGAGGGGGACCAGTGCACTATGAATCCTGGCCCCTCCCACGAATAAATGTCTTGGAGTTATCATTTTTGAGCTGGGCGCTTTCGGTTTCCATTATCGCTGAAAAACAAAAACGCCCAGTTCAAAAAAAAGATAAACGCCCATGTTTTTCGAAAATACGGTTCGGTCCGCCCCTTCACAGACCCGTTCTCGGAGATAACGCCCATGGAGATAGACGTTTCCGTTCGATTATGCCCCTTATGGTCTCTTAAATTTACAGTTAACACTCACTGTAAAGCTTGCATGTGCCAAAGAGAGCTTTCCTTTGGAATTCGTAAGACGTAGCATGGATAACCAACTTCTCCAGGTATGTTTGACAATTCTTTTGATCGAGCTTGTGGCACCCAAAACAGTGGGAAATATTTCAGTATCTTTCTGCTACATTTTCTGATTCAGACTGCACTTCCAGGTACTTAAGTATCTTCTCTCTCTCTCTCTCAGCATGATTCATAATCGCTCGGGAGTGATGGCTTTACTGTATATGCTATAATTGGTTTTGCTACTATTACATGTTATAATTTGACTTTGAGATGACACCTGTTGATCTCAGAAGGCTAACCCAGGGCTAAAGAACCTGTGAAGGGAGGAATTATAGCATAAGCTCTGAAAATTCTGATGTAATTATGCACAGGTGTATATAATTTGTCAAATAATAGAGTAAGTAAAATATAGGTATTTCACCGTTCCTGTTTTGTTTGCTTAAGAGAATGCCAGGCATAAAAATACTGCTTGAATTTGGTCTTCTCTGACAATTAGGTACCTGGTTACTATGCTGCGATAAATGTTTGCACTCGCCATGCATTGTATGAAGCAATTAATGTGTGTTATTTTATTTATTTATTACATTTGTACCCCGCTCTTTCCCACATACAGCAGGTCCAGTGCGGCTTACATAGTAAAAGAAAGCATCTTACATGGTAAGAATGCAGTAAAAACAAGGAAATGTAGGAACAGTATTATAAATTGTGATGATCATAACTACTTATATTATGAAAAGTATTACAAAGGACATGCGGAAAGAATATAATGAACTGTGGCAACAGTGTCCCGGAATATATGATTTAGAATAGGGAAGGTAGACAAGGATATGATAGGTGAAAGAATGGGAGGGAAATGGTAAAGGATGGAGGGAAGAAGATGAGGGATTGAGTATAACATTGGGGTCAGAGTAAGCGTCAACAGCAGGAGTATCGTAGGTGATCTGGTGGAATTAAGCTGGTCCATTAGGGTAAACTTGCTTGAAAAAATTGGGACTTTAACATTTTCCTGAAAGGTAAATAGTTATTAATAGCTCGATGAGGTCTTGGGAGAGCATTCCAAAGTTTGACTACCAGGAAGGAGAAACTGGAGGCATAGAATGTTTTGTACTTGACACCTTTGCAGTTTGGGAGGTGTAGATTTTAGCACTAACACGTGCTATTTTAGTACAGGTCTATTTTATACAGTGAGTCCTAGTTACTAATAACTGGGGTTAACAGTAAAATAACACGCCCTAACAAATAGCCCACACTGATAACTTCCCCCTGGAAAAAGGGAATGAACTGTCCATTTATGTGATGTAGTAGGTAGAGATTTAGGATGTGGTTATCGATGAGGGCTGTCATTAAGATGTGTTGTTGTACCATTAACTCATGCGATTTTAGCATAGGCGGGTCGGTGGACCAACTGTTTGGGGAGGCTAAAGGGGGTGGGGTTGGGGGTGGAGCCAGGGGCGGAGCTTATAGCCACAATTACACAGAAAAAATAAGTAAAAATAAAATAGTCACAATTAATACCTTTTATTAAATTTAGATATTAGATATGTATCATATGTCAAAGACTAAAGTGGTTGCTCAAAGCATATACTAACCACAATCGTTTCAACTGCAAAACACTATGCACAAATTTGTGCAAAAACACACTCAGAACCTTACTGTACCATAACACTAGGCAGACCCTAATACACCATATACCACCCATATAGAAAATGCAGACCGTCAACAATATGAACAAGGGATCATAATATCACAATTCTCATGTAGAGCCACAAAACACCCTTTTAGGGTGGATAGTGTTCACAATGAGCTCCTTTTATTAACAACTATATGTAGATCCTTCAAGAGGTAGTGTGTCATAATTTAGGCTCTAAAACCCTTTCTGATGTTTTGGTGCACCTCAGTAATGCCAATACACAATCTCTCCACTGCAAAACACTATACACAAACTTGTGCAAAAAACACACTCATAACCTTAGCAAACCATAACAGCACTAATTCCAAGGACAGGATGAGCTACAACCTTATGCGTGGAAAAGCAGCACTGTAATTACACCGGGCTCTAAAACACCAGTACACAACCTAGTGAAACAAAAAAAAAAACCCCAAAAAAGGGCTGTAAATACTACACACTAGTAGAATACTGCACCTTGATTACACATGAAAACACATGACACAACAGATACGAAGGCAAAACTGGAAAGTTACCTCAAGAAGTCAGCATGCAGCAATACTAGAAAAATTGAAACTTACATGCAAAATATCACAGATGCAGATTTCCAAAAGCTGACATATTCCAGTTAATAAATTCTGAATAAAATACTTTTTTCTACCTTTGATCATTTAGTTTTTCTATTCGCTTTGGTCCCAGTGTCTTCTTTCCATTTGATATTTTTCTCTCAACGTCCACCATCCTCCTGTGTCCTTATGCGTCCTGTCTACCCATCTGTAGCCCTGTCCCTATCCTTTCTCCAGTTTCAGCATCTGCCCGCAAAGTGTTCCAATCCAGCCCTTAAATTCAGCAATTTTCCCTCCATCCATATCCAGCATGTCTCCCCTCCCCTCCATCCATGTGCATGAACTTCCTCTGCCTTTCCTTCCCTCCATCTATGTCCGCATTTCTCCCTCTCTCCCTTCCACCATCCGTATGCATCTCTTCCTTTGTCTTTCCTTCCCTCCATCCTGGTCCAATATTTCTCCTCTCTTCCCTCCATCCATCCATCCATGTCCCGCACCTTCCCTCTTTCTCTCCTACCCTTCCATCCAGTGTCATCCCTCTTTCTCTCTCCATCCTTCTACCGATACCCTCTCCAATCCTTCCGTCTATTGTCTCCCTCTCCTTCCATCAATTGTCCTCCCTCTATCTCCCCTTCCTTCTAAACAGTTCTTTCTCTTGACCCTTTTCCATTCAGCATGTCCTATCTATCCCCATCCTTCCAGTGTCTTTCCTCTTTCCCTCCCTACCCTTACATCCAGTGTATTCCCTCTTTCTCCCTCCTTTCATTCAGCATTTCTCCGTCTGACAGCTAGGGTCTCCCCCAGTTTCTCCCCAGCAGCTTCTCTCTCTCTCCTGCCCATGTGCCCTCTTTGTCTCCCCATCTTTCCATTAATCTCTCTCTCTCTCTCTCTCCTCTTTCATCCAGCATCTTCTCTCTGGCTCTCCCCTGCTCTCTTCCATGTCCCCTCTTTCTCTCCCCATCTCTCTCTGGCTCTCCCCTGCCTCTCTTCCATGTCCCCTCTTTCCTCCCCATCTCTCTCTCTGGCTCTCCCCTTCTCCCTTCCATGTCCCCTCTTTCTCTCCCCATCTCTCTCTGGCTCTCCCCTGCTCTCTTCCATGTCCCTCTTTCTCTCCCCATCTCTCTCTGCCTCTCCCCTGCTCTCTTCCATGTCCCCTCTTTCTCTCCCCATCTCTCTCTGACTCTCCCCTGCTCTTTTGCATGTCCCTGGCTCTCCCTGCACTTTTCCACTTCTCTCTCTCTCCTCCAGCGTCCTCATGCATCCCACCTTTCTCTTCACTCCCCTTCTTGCTTCCATCACTCTCACTCCTTTTCTCCACCCCCCTTTTCCCATTCCTGCCATTGCTTTCCTTCCTCCCTCTTCCCTTAGATGTGGCACCTCACATCCTCCTCTCTCCACCCCCTTTCCCTTTGGTCTGGCAGCTGGCTGGCATGATGCATCGCTCCCCCCTTGCTACCCCCCCCCCGGATGAGTTCGGTATTAGCTCTCCCCCTCCGCTCCTGTCATGTCTTTAAACATCAAGGATTCCTTCCGGTAGCAGCAGCAGCAGCATCGGCAATGATGTAAGCGCTGCTTTCAGCCTGCCCCGGAAGCACTCTCGTACAGTTTCCGCGTAGGAGGGACGCTGTCCAGAGAAGGCTTCTGGGGCAGGCTGAAAGCAGCACTTACATCATTGCCGATGCTGCTGCTGCTGCTGCTACCGGAAGGAATCCTTGACGTCAAAGACGACGTGACAGGACAGGAGCGGAGGGGGAGAGCAATACCGCAGTAGTCGGGGGGGGGGGCGGTAAAGATCGCACGGTCCACGCACCAGTCGGGGGGGGGGGGGAGGGAGATGTTCAAGGCAGCGGGAGCTGCACCCGGGGCGGTCCGCCCTTGCTGCCCTTCTGGCTGGGGAGGCTTAGCCTCCCCAAGCCTCTATACCGGGCACCTATGGATTTTAGCATAAGTTCCATTCTGTGCAGTGAAACCCAGTTACTAATACCTGGGGTAATAGTAAAATAGCACATCTTAATGGTTCTCCCCTTTAATTTATGGAAAAGAGAAATGTCTCTAGAAAATGAAATCACTGCTATCTAATATAATAATTTGTACCGTCAATGCTCCATGGCTGGCTGGCTGTCTGGGTTTGTAACATCCTGACGTCGGCAAGCCTCCAGCGTTCCATTCCCTCCTACGGTCCCGCCCTCGTGTATAGACAAAATGACGTCAGAGGGGCGGAACAGTGAGAGGTAAGGGAATGCTGGAGGCGAGCTGATGTCAGGATGTTACAAACCAAGCAAGACAAGTGAAGGCAACGGAACGCTGGACATGGAAGGGAGGACAGAATCGAGGGACATCAAGGGGAGGGGAGGGCAGGGCAATCAACATGGATGGAAGGAGAGGAGAGAATCGGCGGGACACGGATGGTGAGGGCAGGGCAGAGGAGAATTGCTGGACATGGAGGGAGGACAAGGGCAGAGGACAATTGCTGACATGGAGGGGAGACAAGGGCAGAGGACAATCGCTGACATGGAGGGGAGTCCAGGGCAGAAGAGAATCGATGGACATGGATGGATGAGAGGAGAGAATCGCGGGACACGAGGAGAGGGCAGGATAGAGGACAATCGCTGGACATGGAGGGAGGCCAGAATCGCGGGATCCGGAGGGGGAGGCAGGGCAGAGGAGAAGCGCTGGACATAAAGGGGAGGCCAGATTGCGGGACATGGAGGGCAGAGTAGAGGAGAATCGCTGGACATGGAGGGGAGGCCAGAATCGCAGGACATTGGAGGGGACAGCAGGGCAGAGGAGGATCGTTGAAATGGAGGGAGGCCAGAATCGCAGGACACGGAGGGGACGGCAGGGCACAGGAGAATCACTGCACATGGAGGGGAGGTCAGAATCACGGATATGGAGGGGATGCAAGGGGAGGGAAGAATCGCTGGACACTGGAGGGGAGAGCAGGGTGAGAGAGGAGCCATCGCTTCGACGAGAGCCTTAAAAAACCATAATCACATTACAAGATAGCCTTGCTAGCGTCCGTTTCATTTTTTGAGAAACGGGCCTTTTTTACTAGTATGTAATAAAAGTGAGCAAGTATAGAGCAATCAAGCCATTGGGACATCACGGATGAGGCTGACTCTAGGCATTGGTGGAATGAGGCATTATGACATCACAATATCAGCTCTGGTAACCAGAGACTGAAACTCTTCACACTAAGGGGCATGAGTAATCAATGAGGGCTACTGTTATGACCAGGGCCAGAATAAGGCCAACTGATGCCCTAAACGCAGCCAAACAATGGTGCCCCTCACTCTTCCATTGCTTAACTGACAATTAAGACTCAATAATGCTGACAATATCTTTATTGTAAGAATTAAAACATCACATTTATTTTATTTATTCATGACAAACAAACAGTAAAGGGGTCCTTTTACTAAGGTGCACTGAAAATGGATTGGTGTGCGCCCCAAACCCGCGCCTACACTAACCGCAAGACATTTTTCAGCGCACATTAGTAAAAGGACCCCTAAGTGCCCATTAACTTTACTAATTGATTTTAATGCCTAATTAACTAATTAGGGGTCATTTTACAAAAGCACACTAGTTTTTTAGCATGTACCTAGTGCTAGAGATGCCTATATATTCCTATGAGTATCTCTAGCGTTTTAGTGTACGCCAAAAATGCTAGCGAGTCTTTGTAAAGACCCCCTAGTTGCGTGTGGATCTGAGATTCATGCCCAACTTTGGGTTCCATATGTAAAATTCATCAGCGAGTGAACAACTACAGCCGTTATTGCTCCCCAGGCCCCTTGATGGAAGGAAGTGATGGGCTCCTATACACATAACCCTTTTATAGTTCTCTCAGATTTGCTTAGCAGTTAGTTTAGCAAGGTTTAAAAAAAGTTTGGACACATTCATAAAAGACAAGTCCATAAGCCATTATTAAGATGGACTTGAGAAAATTCACTGATTATTCCAGGGATCGACAGCATAAAATCTGTTTTATTCTTTTGGGATCTTGCGAGTACTTGTGACCTGGATTGGCTACTGTTGGAAACAGAGTGACCCTTGATGGACTTTCAGTCTGTCACAGTATGGCGATTCTTATGAAGGTCTCCTCTTGCCCAGTGTCAAGGCAAGTCCTACCTCCATTACCATTATTGTAAGCTGGGGTCAATTTAGGAGCAGGGACTCTGGCATGTTCCTTTTTGGGACAGAGGACACATTTCTGAAGATGCTGCAAGGGCTTGTTTTTTTTTTCTTTTGAGAATATGAACTTGTTGTATAGAAAAGGTACTGCCAGTGCCTTTTCCAGTTGAATGAAATGCATACTTGTGTGTAAGTGAGATGTCTTCAGCACAGAAAAGGCTCAAACCAGGTGCTAGATGGTTGAGAAAGCATAAGAGGGATTGTTTTTTCTGTTACGTATACAATAAAAACTTTATTTAGGGGTCCTTTTACAAAGGCATGCTGAAAAATGGCTTGCCGTAGAGTAGGCTTGGGTTTTGGGCGTGCGCAAATCCATTTTTCAGCGTGCCTGTAAGAAAAGCCTTTTTTAAATTTTGCCGAAAATGGACATGCTGTGCGTCCATTTTGGGTCTGAGACCTTACCGCCAGCCATTGACCTAGTGGTAAAGACTCACGTGCGTCAAGTGCCACTTGGCGCACGTCTGAGATCTGCGTCCGAAAACAAAATTTATTTTTCAGACGCGCGTATTGGACACGCGCCAAAAATGAAATTTCCGCAAGAGCCCGTGGTAGTCGTACAGTAACTCCATGTTGGCACAGGTGCGCGTAGACGCTTACGAGGCTTAGTAAAAGCCCTTTTTATTTTTGCATTTAGGGGTATTTTTCACAGTTTATGGTTAAAATCTAAAATCAGAAGCCCAGCTCATAATTTCTAATAGCCAGATGTCTCCTTTATTCTCCATCTGCAGGAAGTCTTCGTGCCACAGTAAAAGCACATCATACTGCAGCAGGCTTTGACCATTCGTTTTGAGTCATCTTGGCTCAGTCCAGTGGAATAGTTTTGCACATAAAACACTTCAGAAAGATTTCTGAGCTGACATTTAAAACTTAATTTAATTTAGGGGGAAAAAAAGCGTCCTGGCTGATTATTTAAAATGTATTAGTTCTGATAAAATATTTAGCCTTTAAACAACAATTTAATATGGCGAATTGCATTTTATTTATTAAATGGAAGTCGGAAGGAGATTTGTAGGAGCTGTACTAAAGTGCACTGTGGTGAAATTGCAAGATATAGTAATTACTGGAAATATCTGTTGAATTATTAATACCACTATGCCTGTACTAGTAGAGGCTTGGGAAGCAGCATTGCTTTTAAACCTTCTTTTTTTTTTTAATTTTTATGCTAAGGATTTTTCTTTTTTTCTTTCTTTCTCTCTCTCTTTTTTTTTTGTTAAAGCAAAGCTCTATCACTAACACCATCGGTTTCAGAATACTGCTGTAGAGGAGTGTGGTAGCCGTGTTAGTCCACTCTTAAGGTTATCAATAGAAATCAAACTAAATAAAACATGGAAAAGAAAATAAGATGATACCTTTTTTATTGGACATAACTTAATACATTTCTTGATTAGCTTTCTAAGGTTGCCCTTCTTCGTCAGATCGGAAATAAGCAAATGTGCTAGCTGACAGTGTACATAAGTGAAAACATTCAAGCATTGCTATGATAGTATGACAGGGTGGGAGGATGGGGGTGGGTCAGAGGTATGCATGGGGACATCAAAGCATATCATTGATATTCTAACAGGATGGGTGTGGATAGGTGAGGGGAGGGTGATCAACAGAGACATACAGTTTTATGGTTTATAATGGGCTAGGAACCCCAGGTCCTTGTTAAGTCCCCTCACCTACCCACACCCATCCTGTTAGAATATCAATGATATGCTTTGATGTCCCCATGCATACCTCCGACCCACCCCCATCCTCCCACCCTGTCAGACTATCATAGCAATGCTTGAATGTTTTCACTTATATACACTGTCAGCTAGCACATTTGCTTATTTCCCATCTGACGAAGAAGGGCAACCTTCGAAAGCTAATCAAGAAATGTATTAAGTTATGTCCAATAAAAAAAGAATACTGCTGTAAACGTGTAGAAAAAAAAAAAGAAAGATCCTGTCTTAGGAAAAAAATCATAGAGGTGTGGTTATCAACGTGGGCTACCATTAGCTTGTGCAATGAGACCTAGAGGCCCTTATACTAAAGAGTATTAAGCTGTAACGCAGGGGAAAAAAAACAGGCTTCACAAAACGTATTAAGAGTTTTATTATATTTTGCTTTTTTGCGCATGCTAAGCACGCGTTAGCTATTTTACATAAAAATATTTGTTTAGAGGAGGCATCTCATTGGCAGTGAGTGGATGGAGAGTAGGCTTTCCCATCTTATCCAAATAGCACTTTTGAATTATTTTGCAGGAGTGTTATAGGAAGAAGTGGGTGTGCACCCATCTTAAACACCAAAAAATAAGACTTTACAGGACATAGACATAATTGAAATCTTATCACTTGACTGATCAACCTCCTTACCACTAATGAATAAGCATAACCACTTCAATCTCTATGTCGAATATGGTCTCTCCATAGTCGATGACCTAAAGAATGATACAACCCAATTTCGTACTCAGGAACGTTCATGTATTACCATAATTTATTCTTCCTTAACATATATATGCACATGATATATATCTATACCATGATCTGTTCACGTATGTTATGTTACATGTATGTTACCATGCATGTATGCAACTTAACACATTACCATTTGTAATTCTGTTACCCGGAAATGGCAACCGCCATTACGGCAAATGTTAGCCACATTGAGCCTGCAAATTATTGGGAAAATGTGGGGTACAAATGCTACAAATAAATAAATAAAATAAATAAATTATTTTTTGCAGGTGTGTGTGCTTATGGGAATGAGTACATGACCTGCAGAAAAAACCATACCCAATTTTAATGTCATGGTACATCTGGGCTTAGCATGCGGAAAGTCCCATGTTAGAATGCACCAAGCCCAGATTTCACTGCACCTTACTAAGGGGGTCTTTTGCTAAAGGTTGGCTTGAGCTATCTGCAGCAGATCACATTTTATTACTACGGTCCCTGCTGCAGATATCTCAAGCTAATCTTTGGTAAAAGACCTAAAAGGATTCCTTAATTAATAATACATGGGGTTAAAAATATTTAACTGAGTATTAGAGAGGAGGAAACAGACTTCAGATGCTCAGTTAACGTGCTATTGATACACAGTTTATAACTGAGGAGCTTCTTTATCAATGCAAAAAAAATTATTTAATAACGATCAATTTTTAATTTTTTATAGTTCTTTATGACTCAGTTTCAAAGGAAATCATCTATAAAAGGCTGCTTAACTGGCAACTGGTATGCTCAACAGAGTGCTACCGTTTCACATATCAGCTTCCTCAGGAGCAACACCATAGTGGACCTCTTCAAATCCTATAATAAAACAAGTTATCTTAGACTCGGCATCTTCATAATTTAATTCAAAAACAGTTCCTAATACTGGTAGTACCTGATTTCAGAAGTCAGCAGATATTGTCAGAAATTCATGTTAAGTTTATGCTCATACTGTTTACATGCTTGCTTTTCTTAGTCTTATTTTGCATTAAGGCGTGAGCTACAAGGCCTTATTTAAGGATATAGCTAAACTTAAACTTGTTTTTCTATGCTACATTGTATTACAAGAATAATTTACTCCTATATAAGTACATAAGTACATAAGTAGTGCCATACTGGGAAAGACCAAAGGTCCATCTAGCCCAGCATCCTGTCACCGACAGTGGCCAATCCAGGTCAAGGGCACCTGGCACGCTCCCCAAACGTAAAAACATTCCAGACAAGTTATACCTAAAAATGAGGAATTTTTCCAGTCCATTCAATAGCGGTCTATGGACTTGTCCTTTAGGAATCTATATAACCCCTTTTTAAACTCCGTCAAGCTAACGGCCCGTACCACGTTCTCCGGCAATGAATTCGAGAGTCTAATTACACGTTGGGTGAAGAAAAATTTTCTCCGATTCGTTTTAAATTTACCACGCTGTAGCTTCAACTCATGCCCTCTAGTCCTAGTATTTTTGGATAGCGTGAACAGTCGCTTCACATCCACCCGATCCATTCCACTCATTATTTTTATACACTTCTATCATATCTCCCCTCAGCCGTCTCTTCTCCAAGCTGAAAAGCCCTAGCCTTCTCAGCCTCTCTTCATAGGAAAGTCGTCCCATCCCCACTATCATTTTCGTCGCCCTTCGCTGTACCTTTTCCAATTCTACTATATCTTTTTTGAGATACGGAGACCAGTACTGAACACAATACTCCAGGTGCGGTCGCACCATGGAGCGATACAACGGCATTATAACATCCGCACACCTGGACTCCATACCCTTCTTAATAACACCCAACATTCTATTCGCTTTCCTAGCCGCAGCAGCACACTGAGCAGAAGGTTTCAGCGTATCATCGACGACGACACCCAGATCCCTTTCTTGATCCGTAACTCCTAACGCGGAACCTTGCAAGACGTAGCTATAATTCGGGTTCCTCTTACCCACATGCATCACTTTGCACTTGTCAACATTGAACTTCATCGCCACTTGCACGCCCATTCTCCCAGTCTCGCAAGGTCCTCCTGTAATCGTTCACATTCCTCCTGCGACTTGACGACCCCTGAATAATTTTGTGTCATCGGCGAATTTAATTACCTCACTAGTTATTCCCATCTCTAGGTCATTTATAAATACATTAAAAAGCAACGGACCCAGCACAGACCCTGCGGGACCCCACTAACTACCCTCCTCCACTGAGAATACTGGCCACGCAATCCTACTCTCTGCTTCCTATCTTTCAACCAGTTCTTAATCCATAATAATACCCTACCTCCGATTCCATGACTCTGCAATTTCTTCAGGAGTCTTTCGTGCGGCACTTTGTCAAACGCCTTCTGAAAATCCAGATATACAATATCAACCGGCTCCCCATTGTCCACATGTTTGCCTTACCCCCTCAAAAAAATGCATTAGATTGGTGAGGCAAGACTTCCCTTCACTAAATCCGTGCTGACTTTGTCTCATCAGTCCATGTTTTTGTATATGCTCTGCAATTTTATTCTTAATAATAGCCTCCACCATCTTGCCCGGCACCGACGTCAGACTCACCGGTCTATAATTTCCCGGATCTCCTCTGGAACCTTTCTTAAAAATCGGAGTAACATTGGCTACCCTCCAGTCTTCCGTATTACACCGATTTTAGGGACAGATTGCATATTCTAACAGTAGCTCCGCAAGTTCATTTTTTAGTTCTATTAATACTCTGGGATGAATACCATCAGGTCCACGGTGATTTACTACTCTTCAGCTTGCTGAACTGACCCATTACATCCTCCAAGGTTACAGAGAATTTGTTTAGTTTCTCCGACTCCCCCGCTTCAAATATTCTTTCCGGCACCGGTGTCCCCCCCAAATCCTCCTCGGTGCAGACCGAAGCAACGAATCATTTAATTCTCCGCTACGGCTTTGTCCTCCTTGATCGCCCCTTTAACACCATTTTCGTCCAGCGGCCCCAACCGACTCTTTGGCCGGTTCCTGCTTTTAATGTATCTAAAAAAGTTTTTACTATGTATTTTTGCTTCCAACGCTAATTTCTTCTCAAAGTCCTTTTTTGCCCTCCTTATCTCCGCTTTGCATTTGGCTTGGCATTCCTTATGATCTATCCTGTTACTTTCAGTTGGTTCTCTTCTCCACTTTCTGAAGGATTGTTTTTTGGCTCTAATGATTTCCTTTATCTTACTGTTTAGCCACGCCGGCTGACGTTTAGTCTTTTTTCCCTTTTTTCTAATACGTGGAATATATTTGTCCTGAACCCCGTGCTTTCCCACTCATGGCAGGCTCAATGCGGCAGGCAATGGAGGGTTAAGTAACTTGCCCAAGGTCACAAGGAGCTGCCTGTGCCAGGAATAGAACTCAGTTCCTCAGGACCAAAATCCACCACCCTAACCACTAGGCCACTCTCCTCCACTGTTGCTACTATTTGAGATTCTACATGGAATGTTGCTATTCAACTAGCAACATTCCATGTAGAAGTCGGCCCTTGCAGATCACCAATAGCAACATTCCATGTAGAATCTCCAATAGTAGCAACATTCCATGTAGAATCTCTAGTAGTATCTATTTTATTTTTGTTACATTGTACCCTGCGCTTTCCCACTCATGGCAGGCTCATTGCGGCTTACATGGGGCAATGGAGGGTTAAGTGATTGCCCAGAGTCACAAGGAGCTGCCTGTGCCTGAAGTGGGAATCAAACTCAGTTCCTCAGTTCCCCAGGACCAAAGTCCACCACCCCTAACCACTAGGCCACTTCTCCTCCATATAAGCATCAATTGTTGTTTCTTCTGATAGGTTTTGACTTGTCATATTGAAAATTTGTATAAATAAACTTGGACAAAAAAAAATAAAGAACTCTCTACTTTAAAACAGAGAGAGAGTAGCATTGCCTTAACGAACGCAGTGTTGTATTTAAATTAAATTACAATTTCACTGCCACTATATAGCCGCTTCCAAGATGACGTCCAAAATGTGGATGTTTGTGTGAGCAGGATGTCTGTGCCTTTGCTATGCCTATGACAACCCCTTTATTTATTCATTTAATTGGATTATGGATCACAAGTAGCAGCAGCGGGATTTGGAACTGGCCACCTCTGGATTGCAAGACAGTGCTCTAACCACTAAGCCACTCCTCCACTCCACTCCCTTGAAATTTGGCCGTCCCTGTTGGGGGGGGGGTGCAAGTTCACAGGTTGTCCAAAATGTTTGAAAGAAGGACATCCACACCTTCGCTTATTCCTTTGCTGACACAAGACACACCTCTCCCCCCCCCCCCCCCCCCCCCCCCAGGGACCTGCATACTGCTGCGATGAACCTAAGTATGATATTTGAGGCTGGCAAAAAAGTTTTTAAAGTTGTTTTTTTCAGGGGTGGGAGGGGGTTAGTCACCACTGGGGAGTCAGGGGAGGTCATCCCTGATTCCCTCCCCCTTCTGGTGGTCATCTGGTCAGTTCGGGCACCTTTTTGAGGCTTGGTTGTAAGAAAAAATGGATCAAGTAAAGCCTCCCAAGTGCTCATCGGGGACGCCCTTCTTTTTTCCTTTATCGCTTTGAGGACGCCTATCTGTTAGGCACGCCCCAGTCCCGCCTTCGCTATGCCTCCAACACGCCCCCCCGGAAATTTGGTCGTCCCCGTGATGGGAAGCAGTTGGGGATGCCCAAAATCGGCTTTCGATTATGCCAATTTGGGCGACCCTGAGAGAAAGATGCCCATCTCCCAATTTGTGTCGAAAGATGGGCGCCCTTCTCTTTCGAAAATAAGCCTGATAGGGATTTCTTTCCTCTAGTTTATATTTTCCCTCCGCCTCAAACATACTCAGCAAGTGTCACTGCAGCAATCGTCCAAGTTATTTCAGTTCTGACCTTCAGAGTCTTTTCAGGGCAGTTCCATTCCCTTCGAAAACTTACAAACATGGGCCCTGACTGAGATTATTTAGATGCCACTCCCATCCATGACCACAATCTTCTCCTCCCCAGGGACTGTGAATCTGTCTTCACAGCATGCTGACCTCTGGCCAGTCCTGACCCCTGGCAAGTCCCAACCCCGCAACTGGAGACCTGCAATCTTATAATGAGCACACTTACCATTTGAATTACCTGCTCAGCCCAAGTCAACTGTTTCTTATAAATTGGAATCATTTAGGGGTCCTTTTACTAAGCTGAGGCAGGCTCTATGCGTGTGCAGCCCACACCCAAATGAGACTATCGCCAGGTGGTAATTTTAGATTTGGCGTGCGCCCATAATGTGTGATGAATTATTTATTTATTTCCTCCTATGCGTGCCGGTTCCAGTAGTAATTGGCACTTCGCACGTGACGACTGGTCACCACACGTGTAGTGAGCTAGATCAATGGGTGACGTTAAGGGCTCAGGCCGTTTTTGGGTGCACTGGTTTCATTTTTACTGTAGGCCCTTTTCCCACCCCATTTAAAAAGAAGTCCTTTTTGTAGATGCAGTAAGAACTGGCCTGGCGGGCGCCCAATACACACACCTGCACTAGTGCAGGCCACTTTTTACCGCTGCTTAGTAAAAGGACCCCTCGGTCAACTTGACCAAGTCACTTATTGTAGTCATTATGCCTCTGTTACTATTATTTGGATAAATGGTACCAGATCCAATGCTATCCTCTCCCCATGTATGATTATTATTATTATTATTTATTACATTTACCCCACGCTTTTCCACACATGGCAGGCTCAATGCGGCTTTCATAGTAACAATAAGAAGAATTACAAGTCGTTAGAAGAATATACAATTTGTAGTAAACGTAATATCAATGGGGTTAATGGATAAGTAAATTGAACAAAGGAGGAATTAGGTGTAGAAGGAATACATGAACTGTTGGGGGCTTGAACCCTTTCTGAACTGCTGTGTTTGGGGAATTGTTTTGCCGAACTGCTGGGGAGGGTTTGAACCCTTTCTGGAGCTACTGTGTTTGGAGAATGACTTTGCATACCTGCTATACATGAACTGCTGGGAGTTTGAGCCCTTTAGACATCTAGGCCTCATTTCTGAAGGCAAAACTAGAGGAAGCCTTTGTCTGTAGGCAAACCTTAAATTCCTTCAACCAAAGAAACTTCAGCCTGCCGTTAAACTTCAGATCTCAATACAAACTAGGTAGGTCATATGAAAAACTGCCTGAAGCAAACAGAAATGAGCACAGATGTTGGTTTGCAATAATGCACAAGCTTAAAACATACACACTGCTCTAAATTAATAGGCATAAGAGAGATCTTTCACCCAAGCTACTGAACTGTAATGTAAAATATGTAGAAATAATTGCTGTTTTTCCGTCTAAACAGCATTCCTTAATTGATCCATTGTATATTTATTTCTTTTTATCTGTGTTCATGTTTGAACTGGGGATGAAACAACTCTTTTGCAAATGCAAGCAGAATGATTATGAACGCTTACTGTATTTAAAAGGTGCAAATACCGAACAAAATGGGATTACGGTTGGATCTGGGATTCTTTCCCACTGTGACTGAACAGGCAGCCAGAAAGTAGCAGATGTGCACCACAGGAGTGAGAGACGTGGCGGCTGAATGAACTGCGTAAAATGTAATGGTTTGGGGGATATTCTTGATTAATTTTCATAGGATACGTTGAATACCCAATATTCCCCTAATTCAATAATTTTAGCAGTAGTAGTTATTATTATTATTATTACACTTGTACCCCGCGCTTTCCCACACATGGCAGGTTCAATGCGGCTTACATTATAATAGAATTGCAAAGTTATTATAAGGAAATTATTACAAACTGTAGTAAACATAGAAATAGAAAGGCCTTGAGAATATGTGAATTTGACATGGAAAGGTGCAACAAGACAGGATAAGTGAAAGGAAAAGAGATTGGGAAGGGTATGGTGTAGGGAAGATGGCGAAGAAAGACTAGGGAAGAGTATGAAGGAGATTGGGAGACATGGTCTAATGTATAATCATCGTCAGAAACAGGAGCCATATGGGTGGCTATGATGTTAGGTCGGATCGTTAGGGTAAGCTTGCTTGAAGAGATGGTTCTTCAACATTTTTCTGAAGGGTAGACAGTCGTTAATTGTTCGGATGGATCTTGGTAGA
Organism: Microcaecilia unicolor; assembly: GCF_901765095.1. Lineage (NCBI taxonomy): Eukaryota > Metazoa > Chordata > Amphibia > Gymnophiona > Siphonopidae > Microcaecilia > Microcaecilia unicolor. The sequence goes on along the minus strand of NC_044035.1, from coordinate 35,740,169 downwards.
GCGTTCCAATGCTGGCTGCCTAAAAAGGAGAACTGGATGCATAGGGTTTTGCATTTAATTCCTTTGCAGTTGGGAAGGTGTAAATTAAGGTAAGTGCGTGAAGATATTGATCTATTTCTGATTGGGAGGTCAATCAAGTTATTCATGTAGCTAGGGGATTCTCCGTATATATTATGAATCAGTGTATGGACTTTGAAGTTTATTCTTTCTCTGATGTTGTGCACTAAGACTGTAGAATTCATGCATATATTTACTTTTATTTATTATCATTTATTTTCCTCCTTTTTGAAGGAATTCACTCAGGCGGTGTACATCAAATGTGCTCTGCACATGATAAGCGCTGTTCTACAAATTTAAAGTGTGACGCAGGTTTGCAAGGGGGCGTATACAGTACATGGTGAGTCCTGCAGACAGCAGATAAAGACCTGTATGGTCCATCTAGTCTGCCCAACCAGATAAACTCATTACATAAGGTATGATGTGATACTACATATATACTTGATCTTGGTTTTCTTTGCTATTTTAAGGACACAGACCCTAGAAGTCTGCCCGGCACTGGCCTTGTTCTCCAACTTCTGAAGTTGTCATCGAAGTCCCACTCCAGCCCATCATAATTTATTTATTTATTTATTTGTAGCATTTGTATCCCACATTTTCCCACCTATTTGCAGGCTCAACGTGGCTTACAATTGTTCCGTAATGGTGATCACCAAATTCCGGAAAAAGAGAAATACATAGTTAAAATATGGAGGTGACAGAGTGGAATTAGGTAGTCAAATAAATAAAGTTCATTATCGTAATAAGAAATACAAGATAATTGGATAAAAAAACATAGTAGATGACGGCAGAAAAAGACCTGCACGGTCCATCCAGTCTGCCCAAGAAGATAAATTCATATGTGCTACTTTTTTTATTTGTACTGTCCTCTTCAGTGCACAGACCGTATAAGTCTGCCCAGCACTATCCCTGCCTCCCACCACCGGCTCTGGCACAGACCGTATAAGTCTGCCCAGCACTATCCCCGCCGCCCAACCACCAACCCCGGCACAGACCGTATAAGTCTGCCCAGCACTAGTCCCGCCTCCCCAACCACCAGCTCTGCCACCCATTCTAGGCTAAGCTCCTGAGGATCCCTTCCTTCTGCACAGGATTCCTTTATGTTTATCCCACGCATGTTTGAATTCCGTTACCATTTTCATCTCCACCACCTCCCGCGGGAGGGCATTCCAAGTATCCACCACCCTCTCCGTGAAAAAAACTTCCTGACATTCTTCTTGAGTCTGCCCCCCTTCAATCTCATTTCATGCCCTCGTTCTACTGCCTTCCCATCTCCGTAAAAGGTTCGTTTGCGGATTAATACCTTTCAAATATTTGAACCTCTGTATCAATCGTAATAGAATAGACTTGAACAATCAGGAATAAAGAGTTACGTTTTGTGTAGTTCTGGTGTAAGTTTTGTTATTGGTATTTAGGATGGATCTTTTGCTGCGTGCGTCTGGTAGCGCTATACAAATGTTAATAATAATAATAATCTTTGTGTATGCCTTATTGAATGTTAGTTTTCAGTAATTTTTGGAAATTATTTATGTCGTGTGTTTTTTATTGATTTTGGTAATTCATTCCATATTTGCGTGCTTATATAAGAGAAACTGTGAAGAATGCTATAAATTATGTGCTAAAATGTACATATTTATTCCAGTCTTAAACCAGGCCTAAGGGTGCATGCCTGAATGGCATATAAATACCAATCCCAACTTACAATGTATTCTATAATAACATCTGGGTATCCAGATCAAACTATAGAGTAGTGCTTAGCTCATAGCATTTTGCCCATATTTTGGTGCCTATTGTTGCCTATAATTTTGGTGCACTATAATTTTTTTTTTTTTGTTACATTTGTACCCCGCACTTTTTCCCACTCATGGCAGGCTCAATGCAGCAGGCAATGGAGGGTTAAGTGACTTGCCCAGAGTCACAAGGAGCTGCCTGTGCCAGGAATTGAACTCAGTTCCTCAGGACCAAAGTCCACCACCCTAACCACTAGGCCACTCCTCTCCACAATGAATTGCCACCCATATGGAACTCTGTCTCATGTATACAATAGACTGGTTATTTGTGCCTCCAGGTCATAATGAAAACCATGTAGGGCACCCAGTCTCTTGCAAGTCCATGACTGCAAAATTAGACCTTTGTACCAGAACAGAATCAAGCAAGCCAACTGATCTGTTTCCCCCTCCCCTTATTTATTTTAATTCTGGCATTTATAATCTGCTCAACCATCAAGTTCAAGGCCGAGAACAATCACACATTACTTTTTCTGTCCCTAGAGGGCTCACAATCTTGGGGGGTCCTTTTACTAAGCAGCGGTAAAAAGTGGCCTGCAATAGTGGAGGTGCATGTATCGGACACGCGCCGGACCAGTTTTTACCACAACTATTAAAAAATGGCTTTTTAAAAAACGGGACGGGAAGAGGGCCTGCGGTAAAAATGAAACCACACGTGCCCAAAACTGCCCTGAGCCCTTAACGCCACCAATCGATCTAGCGGTAAAGGCTGATGTGCTAAATGCGTGGTGACTGGTCAGCTCACGCCAAGTGGGCACGCTTAGGAGGGAATAAATAATTCATTCATGCGTTATGGCCATGCACCAAATCTGAAATTAATGCCAGGAGGGTGTGCTAGTCTCATTTGGGTGTGCGCTGCACACGTGTAGAGCCTACAGCATCTTAGTAAAAGGGCCCCTTTTGAGTTTTTGTACCAGACGCAGTGGAGGGTTAGGTGGCTTGCCCAGGTCACAAGGAGCAGCAGTGAGAATTGAACCCAGGATGCTGGGATCAAAGCCTCTTGCATTAACCATTAGGCAACTCCTGAGTCCAGCCTGGCTCCCTAATATAGAAGTGGATTTGAAACATGAATTCATGTCAGAATTGGAATTGCTAGACTGGCTGCTTAAATCAGATAAGTGAAATTTAGTTACCTCTCACTTGCAATGTGGAAGAGATCATGGAAACTGAAAAATTACAAGTTTAATGAGGAAGTGAAAACATTTGGAATGATGAAGATATATTGAGTGACTATTATAGCAAAAGGTCCTCTGTGATTTAATGGTCCAGATATTAATAAAGGATAAGGTGGGTTATGGTGTATATTTAGGATACATATTTCAATTCTGAGTTGGTTTGTGTATGTCTCTATAAGACAGCTATAAAATAGGCATTTAAAAAAAAAATGTAGATGCTGTGTTTGAAATTTCCCAGCCTTCCATTGTCTGCCCTATTTTTTAAAAGATATTTTACTTTTTCTCTATGCTTCTTCTCTGAGGTTTTCTTTGCAATACCCTGAGTCTATTTGGTTATGTACTTTCTCCCTATCTCTAGATTGTTTCTGGCTGAGTGACGTGTGGCTCTCATCATACCCTCTTTCCCCTTTATTGCTTAATTTGGCACCAGTGGCATTCCTAGGGGAGTGGTGGGTGCGGTCCGCCCCGGGTGCATGCCACTGGGGGGTGCCATGCGCCTATCAGCTCCGCTCGTTCCGTGCTCCCTCTGCCCCGGAACAGGTTACTTCCTGTTCTGGGGCAGAGGGAACATGGAACGAGCAAAGCCGACAGGTGCGCGGCACCCCCCCCCCCCCCCAGCAGGAAAAATGCACCTGGGGTGACCTTTCGCCTGGGGGGGGGCGCTGCACTTGGGGGGGGGGGCGCATTGGCGATCCGCCCCGGGTGTCAGCAACCCTATGAACGCCACTGTTTGGCACTAGAACCTTTTAGTAAGGTTATCCTGGCTGCTAATACAGTACATGTCATAACACTTGGTCAAGCAAATATAAACTGACAGTTCCTGTGGATGTTCTCTTTCTCTGTATGCCCTCTTGACCCCATTGCTCCAACTCATAGACCAGTTCTCTAACGTTTTAGGGTGTAAGATTACTTGGACTAAGATAAATCTTACCTTTAACACCATACATTTACAAGCCCTTTATCTGGGCCCAGGGCCTGTAGGGGTATTTTGCTGCTATCTCACCTTTGCTGGTCTGGGGCCTATACAAGCCTGAACCATTCTTTTATAACTAATATGGGTTCTATAGCCTGTGGCCTGAATACATCTGAAACCATCAGAAACCAGCTTTTCAACAAAGGAAACTCACTGCTTGGCACACCCATGATGACTTCATCCAAGGACACATTGTTTACAGCAAACTAGCCTCCAGTTATCTCCTGGGAAGAACGGAGGAGCTTACTTCACAGAGACCATGGCTCCAGTTGCTACCATCTGCCTCATCTGATAAGAGTTTCTTTGCTAATAACAAGGCCTCTCTTCATGACCATGAATTCTGCTAGCAGAATTACACCATTTGTGATTGGTCCATAGGTATCATCTGACACAGAAAGATGCCAATGTTGGACTGAAGAGAAAGGAGAAGAGCAGAAAACTTGTTGGTGGATAGGTGGCTCTGTGAGGAGCGAGAGACTGATTTTCTAAACACACCAGTGAACTACATACCTTGTAACAAACTGACAAGGTCAGTTAAGCTACAATACTAGGCCTCACCTGAAAGACTGTGCTAGCAGTATCAGAATACAGACCTTAGATTATATTCCTGGACTGAGACTCACTGGGGCTTCAGCTTGAGTCTCTGAGGAGGAATCTGATTCTTTATTATTGGACGTCTACAATAAAGACGGCGAGGTGAGAACAGGATTTATTACCTACAGTTGGAATAGTTAGTCCATGGTTTTACCTGTGACAGACTAGTTTCCCAGGACTGGTGGTCAGTGAATTACTAGCTGCTAAGTGTGCATTTTGCAGAAGACATATTAGTTGTGTAAGTTCTCATAATAATCCTTAGGATATTAGTGGTGTGATTAGTTGTATTATCTCTCACCAATATAGTTTTTTGGCTAATCATATCTATCTTGGTGATCTATTTTTGGTAGTACAAGCTTATTTTTGTAATTTGCTTTGCATTTGCCACATTAATTTTTTTTTTACCTAATAAAGAACAATGTATTCTATCTGTGGAATTGTTCCTTTCATTAGTATAGCTAGTCAGAAGAATCTAATAAGAGGTACGCTTCCCCTAGAAACATGTCTAGAATAATTGCTATTTAGTAGTGTTCTGTTAGCCAAGTACCTCTGATTATATATTAGGAGTTTATCCTTCTAATATATCCCTACAGGCTGGTCTTGGCAATTGCTGCCACTGCCTGATGCTCACTACTGAAATGTGGATGCACATTAAGGTAATGAGTAGGGAGTTGTTCCGAGACAGGAGGACAGACGTGCCAGAGATGCGGGGTCCCTAGGAGCGTGAGGCCCTGTGCGACCACCCCTTTTGCCCCTGCCTAAGACCGGCCCTGTCTGGGCCCTGGACAAGCTTTAATATCTGGGGATTTGGTACGAGAGTACCTTGGGTCACTCTTTAGAATTTAGTCAGGCCTATGGTGTTGTGTTTTTAAGATGTCATAGATGCAATTGCTGGGGTCACTTGCAAAATATATAAGCACTTAGGGAGATGATAATTTTTATAATCTGGTCCTCCACAGAAACTCTGCCAAAAATGGATGAGGAAATTATTTGTAAGCAGTTCCTCAGTGTTTGGGATTAGTGAGTGGAGGGGGAGTAAAAGGAGGAAGAATAGGTGCATTCAGAGATATGAGAGGCACAGGACATCACAATTCTCTCCTGGAGGAAAATCAATCTTTTAGTTACATAAAAAAAATGTTAGTTTTATATTGAATAATTTGGGTGTGCTAATTAATAGTTATGCATCATTGAGAATGATGGGTCTGAGTTGCAGAGTATAATTGCCTATGTGCAGTGTATGTCCTAATACTGTAGTGTAGGTGGTGAAAATGAATGTCAGAATAATGTATTAATGCTGATGGAAGGAGAGGGTTTAATGTGATTATTGAGACCAATGGGAAACTTGCTTGGTAGGTAGGGACTGTCAAAGCTAGTTTTTAATAGATGGATGCTAAGATCTTTTGGGGGGTAAATGCATTACTGTCTCTTTGAAAGAAGCAAGAAACTGGTCCAAAATAGGTTTTTTATCTTGGATTTTGTTTCTGATATTTATTTATAACATTTGTATCCCACATTTTCCCACCTATTTGCAGGCTCAATGTGGCTTACATAGTTCCTTCCGTAAGTGGTGATTACCAGTTCTGGAGAGGAGAAATACATCGTTGAGGAAGAGGAGACATATCGCCTTATTTTTGAAAGTGATGGGTGCCCATATTTCGACCCAAATCGGGAGATGGGCGCCCATGTCGCAAAGGCGCCCAAATCGGTATAATTGGAAGCCGGTTTTGGGCGTATTCAACTGCACTCCATCGCGGGAACGAACAAAGTTGATGGGGGCGTGTTGGAGGCGTGGTGAAGGTGGGACTGGGGCGTGTTTATCGGCCAAGGAGAGATGGGCAGAAGCGAGAATTTGGCTCAATACTTCATGAATCACAATCCGGTTTCAGACCTCTCCATAGTAGAGAAACTGTACTGGTATCTCTTCTTGCCAAATTCAAGCAAGAAATTGCCCTAGGTAAAAATTCTCCTACTTCAATTCGACATGTTTAGCGCATTCGATATGGTAGACCACAATATACTACTAAGTATACTCGACAAGATAGAAGTCGGAGGGAATATACTCAAATGGATCAAGGGGTTCCTAACCACAAGGTCATATGAAGTAAAGTCAAACTCCAACATCTCTCCACCCTGGGAAACAGACTGAGGAGTACCTCAGGGATCATCTCTTTCACCCATCCTTTTCAACCTAATGATGACCCCCTTAGCCAAGTCTCTTTTCAATCAAGGCCTTAACCCTTTTCTGTATGTGGGTGATGTCACAATATACATACCTTTCAAATCGAACCTTTCAGAAATCACCAATATAATAAAAAGCAGCCTAAGCCTAATGGATACCTGGGCTATGACATTCAAACTAAACCTCAATAAAGAAAAAACACACTGCCTTATTCTTTCATCTCAACAAACTACTCCACAGACATACATACCCTGGAACACATTCTTCCAATCTCAGATAACTTGAAAATCCTCGGCATTATTATTGACAGCAACCTAACGCTAAAGAACCAAGCCACTGCCATTACAAAGAAAATGTTCCACACAATGTGGAAACTCAAACAGGTACATAAGTACATAAGTACATAAGTAATGCCACTGGGAAAAGACCAAGGTCCATCGAGCCAAGCATCCTGTCCACGACAGCGGCCAATCCAGGCCAAGGGCACCTGGCAAGCTTCCCATACATACAAACATTCTATACATGTTATTCTCAGAATTGTGGATTTTTCCCAAGTCCATTTAGTAGCGGTTTATGGACTTGTCCTTTAGGAAACCGTCTAACCCCATTTTAAACTTTGCCAAGCTAACCGCCTTCACCACGTTCTCCGGCAACGAATTCCAGAGTTTAATTACGCGTTGGGTGAAGAAACCTTTTCTCCAATTTGTTTTAAATTTACTACACTGTAGTTTCTTCGCATGCCCTCTAGTCCTAGTATTTTGGAAAGCGTGAACAGATGCTTCACATCCATCTGTTCAACTCCACTCATTATTTTATATACCTCTATCATGTCTCCCCTCAGCCGTCTCTTATCCAAGCTGAAAAGCTCTAGCCTCCTTAGTCTTTCTTTATAGGGAAAGATTTGTTACATTTGTACCCCGTGCTTTCCCACTCATGGCAGGCTCAATGCAGCAGGCAATGGAGGGTTAAGTGACTTGCCCAGAGTCACAAGGAGCTGCCTGTGCCGGGAATCGAACTCAGTTCCTCAGTTCCCCAAGACCAAAGTCCACCATCCTAACCACTAGGCCACTCCTCCATCCCCATTATCATTTTAGTCGCCCTTCGCTGCACCTTCTCCAATTCCACTATATCTTTCTTGAGATGCGGTGACCAGAATTGAACACAATACTCAAGGTGCGGTCGCACCATGGAGCAATATAATGGCATTATAACGTCCTCACACCTGTTTTCCATACCTTTCCTAATAATACCGAACATTCTATTCGCTTTCCGAGCCGCAGCAGCACACTGAGCAGAAGGTTTCAGTGTATTATCGACGACGACACCCAGATCCCTTTCTTGGTCCGTAACTCCTAAAGTGGAACCTTGCATGAAGTAGCTATAATTCGGGTTCTTTTTTCCCCACATCATCTTGCACTTGCTCACATTAAACGTCATCTGCCATTTAGCCGCCCAGTCTCCCAGTCTCGTAAGGTCCTTCTGTAATTTTTCACAATCCTGTTGCGAGTTAACGACTTTGATTAACTTTGTGTCATCAGCAAATTTAATTACCTCGCTAGTTACTCCCATCTCTAAATCATTTATAAATATATTAATAAGCGGTCCTAGCACAGACCCCTGAGGAACCCCACTAACTACCCTTCTCCATTGTGAATACTGCCCATTTAACCCCACTCTCTGTTTCCTATCCTTCAACCAGTTTTTAATCCACAATAGGACTTTTCCTCCTATCCCATGACCCTCCAATTTCCTCTGTAGGCTTTCATGAGGTACCTTGTCAAACGCCTTTTGAAAATCCAGATACACAATATCAACTGGCTCCCCATTGTCCACATGTTTGTTTACTCCTTCAAAGAATTGAAGTAAATTGGTCAGGCAAGATTTCCCCCCACAAAAGCCGTGCTGACTCGGTCTCAGTAATCCATGTCCTCGGATATGCTCTGTAATTTTGTTTTTAATAATAGCCTCTACCATTTTCACCAGCACCGACGTCAGACTCACCGGTCTATAATTTCCCGGATCTCCCCTGGAACCTTTTTAAAAATGGGCGTTACATTGGCTAACCTCCAGTCTTCCGGTACCACGCTCGATTTTAATTCTTCCCGAGGGAAACTTTTCGCAACATGATTCAAACAATGGTATTAACACATGTCGATTACTGCAATGGAGTATATGCGGGTTGCAGGAAACAAATCCTAAGGAAACTACAGAGTGCTCAGAATACAGCAGCCAGGCTTATCTATGGAAAATCTAAATGTGAAAGCGCAAAACACCTCCGGGGGGAAAAACTACACTGGCTACCAATCTTCAAGATTTGTACCTTTGTTCACAGAATAATACATGGTCTAGCCCCGAGCTATATGTCTGAACTAATCGACTTACCAATTAGAAACACAATTGAATCAGCCAGAACAAACTTAACACTTCACTTCTCAAGTTGTAAAAGCCTGAAGTATAAATCAATATACGTGTCAAGTTTCTCTTATATATTCACACAGCTCTGGAATTCTCTACCAAAATGCCTGAAATCTATGAATAATCATCTAGAATTCCGAAAAAACTAAAAACTTACCTGTTCAAGAAGGCATACCCCACAGTATCTGGCATAAACACCGAATAATGAAATATGGCATTTTAATCAGGAAATGGAGTTTTCAACCCTGACGCATGATCACACCCTAACATTTTGTCTGAATCACCCCAACCTATTTACCGATACTTCTTTACTGTACTTGTCACTGTAATAGTACCCCTATACTGTATTTGTTCACACCGGAGTCTCTAACCACCTCTCCGGAACTATGTAAGCCACTTTGAGCCTACTAATAAGTGGGAAAAGGTGGGATACAAGTGTAACAAATAAATAAGTACCTGTTTGAAGCTTACATTGTAAAGAAAAGATAGTGTCTACTTGTCGTTATAAAAAGCTAGTGTAAGTGATGGAAAGAGCGCCTTCATTTAAGGCACAATCACTTATATGAATGTGTTTATTGTTTGCAAGAAGGTGTGTACATCATATTATTCTATATTGCAATGCAGATACTTGTTCGCACTGCCCATGGTCTGCCCAAACTCTAAGCTTGTGTTCTACAAAGAAGCACTCTGTGTGGAGCGCCCTTTATAGAATATTATAGAATTCTAGCTTAGCGTGGATCATCCTGGCATCTAACGTTGGTGCCATTTACTGAATCCGCCCTCAATGTATAAAATCCAAGAAACAATGGAACTCTCCACCCAATAGATTTAAGATCACTTAAACAAGACTGCTTAATATATAGGCCGAACATGCAACTAAACCATTAGAGAAATATTAGAAATCATCATTGCTAAATAGAATTTAAAAAACCAACTAAAACAAAAGGAGTCGATATACAAAGAGATTTAACAGGCCAGAAATGGCTCCTGGCCAGTTAAGTCGACTGGTCGGGGCTAACTGCTAATTTTCAGTAGTACTTAATTGGTTAGTGCTGCTGGAAATAACCGGTTAGTGCCGAATTGAAAACTGTCTATTTTGGGGGCGGATTCGGCACTTGACCCAGAGGGTGCAACCTGGGAGACTGCAAGACTTATGTCAGCTGGGTCAGGGAGCTCTGCTAGGCTTCCAGAGATCTTTGGGATGCTTCTTGGTGCTCCCATTGCCTCTGTACTACTTGCTGCAGCTGCTCCTGGCCTTGCAGTAGGCCCTGGAGTATCCTTTCTATGTTTTGCTATAGTTGCCTCACCCAGAAACTGTGTGAGGAAAGTAAAAATAAAACCTGCCTGTCCAGCACTAAATATATGTCTCTTCCTAACTGTCATGACTGTAGTCTCACCTTGTCTTCCGGTGGTCAGCTTCAGAGGTGGCTCCAGTCTGTTCTTTTCCTTTGCAGTGTTGCCCCTACTGCCACTCCCTGTGTGTTTCAAGCCTCTTTCCTGTTGTGCTTCCACTTCCTGTATGTTCCAAGCCTCGCTCTGGTGTTCAGTGTGTTTCCTGCCTCTATCCTGTAGTTGTGACATCAGTGAGGGCCTTTTATAAGGAAGTTGAGGACATTCATTCGGGGCCTTTGCAAAGCCAAAGGTCTCCAGGTTTGTCGGTGTGCTTGTTAGCACTTCTGTCCTGTTTCCTAGTTAGTGTGCCTGTGTGGCACTTCAACTTTAGTTCTTCTGTTTCTCTCTCTGTGCTAGGGTTAGCCCTTCTGCCTGTGTTCTTCTGTTTGTTTGTTTGTTTGTTTGTTTGTCTGTGTGCATGGCTTAGCACTTCAGCTTGTCTGTGTGTTGGTGTTAGCACTTGTGTCTTGGTTTGCCTATTTGTTCTCTTGGGTGTTTGTGTGGCCATGTGGCCCAGCCTAGAACTCAGCCTATTCTGCCTTACCTACAGCTTGTTCCAGTCCTGGCTGCCTACAGCTTCAGCTCCAGTCGTGCTTGTTCCAGTCTTGCTTGTTTAGTCCAATCCTGGTTGGAGGGTTTTGCCTGCTGCTGCCGCTCGTTGACAGCAGCCCAAGAGCTCACATTGTTCCTGAGTCCGTGACAGTTTGCTTAGAGCCTGAGACCGTGACACTAACTAGGGCAGTGCTAACCCCTTTTGCCTGCAGCATGGTATCTTAAATACCCGGAGCCCCAGAGGTCAAGGATCCAGCTTCCTCAGGCAGGATAAGCTCAATAGCCCACTTCGGACACCACATGTGATAGTGTGAGCAAGAGTTGAGGGTGGGCCTTCACAATAACACAGCCAGACAAGGTTGTAAACATGAAATAAGTGCTTTATTAATTTAAATCTGAGGCCTGTGCAGACCTAGAAACAAGGGTAAAGTCTCTTATCTTCAGAGGGGGAAAAGGTTTTAGCATGGGCTTGTGGCCAGCAGGGCCCAGAACATAGTCTGTAACCTGTGACTGCCACGCTCCAAACACAGCTTGTAATTTCTCTCTCTTTGGATTTTCAGTTCTGGTTCTAGCCAGACCTTAGAACAAGGCTCACAAATCTTGAAATAAAAGATTGTCATACCTTAGCCATGTCACAGCAGCTAGAAGTATTCAGTAAAGGCGTATGCTAGGGCTTCCATTCTTCCTTCCCTGGGCCTTCTTATCTCTACTCTGGCCTTGCCTTTTATACTTCCTGGTATCTGTCCTTTTTAGTTGTACCTCTCCTATGTCACATCCTCCTTGGGCAAGACTAGTGGTTTTAAGGTGGCTCAGACTACCTGAGGGATTATCTTTAAGGGTGAGGGGCAGTGTTCTATAACCCCCCCCCCCCACACACACACACACACACACAGTCCTATCTTTATGCTATAACCCATAGGTGGTTAAGTGCTGAATATTGCACTTAACTGGCTATGTGTTAGCTGGCTCTGGAACCTGGAAATTCAGTGCCAGTGCCTGGACATGGATTGACATAGAATTCTGGGTTTAATACTGGCAGCAGAAAATTGCTGATCACCGCCTACTGAATATCGGGCCCCAAGCTGACTCTTACAGTTGAAATAGTTACCTGAAAAAGAACTGTGCAAGCATTCGAGTATTTGGACTGGGAATAAAAGCGAGAGGGTAAATTAGAGCACCCCAGTCCTTCTTTAGCAGCTATGAAAAATGATCAAGTCACGAAGATCTGAGAAAGAAATAGGAACATCCACAGTCAGAAAAATCAGAAAACTGAAAGAAAAGGCACCCATGGGATCGTTCATGCGACCATGAATTTCTCTCAGGCACATCTAGTGCAACTGATGAGAGAGAAAAGGATGGAAGGTCAGATTGCTCTCTTTTTATATCTCCTTGTGACTAGCTGCTTTTTCGGATCGCTTCAGTTCTAGAAATTAGGTGCCGGGTTGCTGGAAAAATATATCCCTAGTGGGTTTGCAAAGCCTAGTTATGTTTATGTGTATTGTTAGGGCTTGATGATTGCACTTAGTTGCTTAGCAGATCAATGCGATTTACAAAAGTTTGAAAAAATAAGAGCCCCTTTTTCAAAGCTGCGCTACCATGCGAAGAAGCCCATGGGAACAAAGAGTTTCTTCACATTCAGCACATCACTAATTGGTAGCGCAGTTTTGTAAAAGACGCCCTAAATATGAGCAAGGAGAAAGGAACGCCAATAAATGGATATGATGTGGTGCAAAGATTTAGCTGTTCCTGGTTGTTGCGATTTAATTATTTAATTTATTTATTTGGGTTTTGGTTGCATAATAGCTCAACATGAGTTACATTCAGGTACATGAGGTAATTCTCCATTTAATGTGCTTTTTTGTTTGTTGTTTGTTGTTACATTAAAAGCTCTACTTAGGACATCCTGGTCAAAAACAGATGTTCAAGTTGGAAAGTTAATGATTTCTTGGATATTTACAAAAGGTCATTGGATGTGGAGCCTTTTGTAAAATACATATAAGGAAGTACACATGTATTTTGACTGTATGTGGGAACAGTCATTTTACAAGAAAAAAAAGAAATGCAAAAAGAACAGCTTCATGCAGTGTGTTACATGCAGGGGCGACCCACGGTAATCTGCTGCCTCAGGTGAGGGCTGAGATGACGTGCCTTTCCCCTGGTCATGGTCTGGCATCTCCCCCCTTCCTTCTTGAACCCCCTTCCCCAAGCCTACCTTTGTTTTCCGAAAAACGGCAATGGCAGCAATTCTCATAGGCTGCCCTGCTGCTGGCACTGGCCTCTTCTCTTTACTGAGGCCCACCTCTGAGGAAACAGGAAGCTATGTCAAGGCAGTCCACACTAGAGAGAGGAGTCAGTACATCAAGCTCCATCTCTAGCCGTCTTCAAATCTAGGCTAAAAGCCCACATTTTTTGAGGCTGCTTTTAACTGCTAAAACCTATTCACTTGTTCGTACCCATGTCTGTTTTATCCCTTCTTAAGTATTTCCCTTATTTGTCCTGTTTGTCTGACCTGATTAGATTGTAAG